>NC_051055.1:703754-1303754 GCF_904848185.1 Acanthopagrus latus | reverse complement strand
TTTGATGTGTGGAAAAAAACTGAGCTCAGAGTCAAAAATCACACCCAGATTTTTTACAGATTGTGATGGTTTAAAATCCTTTAACTTTGGTAAAAGTTTCTCTTTCAGGCCTTCAGGACCAATGAGTAAAAACTCTGTGCCATCCATGTCTTGATATCTAAAATGCAGTTAAAAAGGACATCAATAGGCCCTGTGTCATCAGGAGACACAGCGATGTACAGTTGCATATCGTCAGCATACTATGAAAGCTGATGCCTCCTGATGACGTCCCCAAGGGGAAGCATGTACAGATTAGAAAGAGTTGGACCTAAAATTGACCCTTGGGGATCATTCACTTGATTGAAAACAAGTTTTCCCCAAATTTTACTTAAAAACGGTAAGTTGGATACAGGCCGATAATTATTAAAGGTGTTGGGATCTAGGTTGCTCTTCTTCAGAAGGGGCTTCACCACCACCGCAGTTTTAAAGGAGGCGGGGAAGACACCCGTCTGAAGAGAGCAATTCACCATATATAACAGCTGATCCTCAAAAAAATCCACAAAGTGTTTTAAAAACGGTGTGGGAATTGGGTTTAATAGGCAGGTCGTGGGCTTTACTTGGGAGAAAACTTGACCAAGTGTCCTCGGATCAACCAGGGCAAAACTCTCCAGAGTTTCCTCGAGTAAAATCAATGATCCAGGTGTGTCGACGTTTAAAATCTGTTGAGGTAAAAGACTTGATCTGATGTCATTGATTTTACTTCTGAAGTGGTCTGCAAAGTCCTCGCAAAGGGCGTCAGTTGGTGTTTTGGAGGATCTATTAAAATTTGTGTTGTTTTTATGTTCGTCGATTAATTTTTGGAAATGAGAGATTCTTGACTGTTTGACTGCGTTATTGTAGGTTTTGAGGTGTCCACATAAAATTTCATGGTGAACGGTTAACTTTGTTTTTCTGATTCTCCTCTCAGCACTCCTGCAGTTTCTCTTAAGTTTTTTAGGTCTTGTATTAATGTTTTTTATTAAAAGTGGTGCCACTGAGTCCAGCGTTGATTTTATTTCATGGTTAGAACTGTCAACAATAAAATCACATGGTGCTGGTAAAATTTCTGCAGGAGTGCTCTGTAAAATCTGGATAAAATTTGCAGCTACTTCAGAAGTTAGGTAGTGTTTCCTCACTGTTCTCACTGGGGCCTCCTGCTGGTTAAAACTGGTGACTGTAAAAAACACACAAGTGGTCTGACACAGCCAGGTCCACAACAGAGGGCGCACCAATGGACAGGCCATAGGTTATGACCAGGTCCAGGGTGCGCCCCCTGCTGTGGGTCGGCTGCGTGACATGCTGATTAAAATCTAGACAGTGTGGTTTAAAAATTCTCTCGACATTGAATCTGAGGAATTATCTATGTGTAAATTAAAATCACTGGTTATTAATATTCTGTTATAATTGCTGTGAGTTATTGACAGTAGCTCTGAGAATTCACTGTTAAAAGAGGTGGAATAGCGGGGTGGTCTGTAGACTGTAATACAGAGGAGATGGGGGGGCTGCTAAATACAAAGGCATGGTATTCAAATGATAAATATTTGTTAAAAGAGACTTCATTTGACAACATGGTGTCTTTAGTGATTGATGCAGTTCCACCTCCTTTTTGTCCCCCTCTTGTAGAAAATAAAAAGTTAAAATTTGGTGGGGAAGCCTCAGTGAGAACAACAGGTGCATCAGTGCCAAGCCATGTGTCAGGAGAATGCTGTCTAAGTTGTTATCTAAAATTACATTATTTATGATAAAAGATTTGTTTAAAAGAGAGCGCACGTTCAGCACAGCCATCTTAATGTCCGTTCTGAACGTGCGCTCATCATGTCTTTTCAGAGGAATGTTAAAAACACAGTTTGGTCTAAAAACAGTCCTGGGTGTGATTCGTCTGCGTGAGAGTCTTGTTTCAATTGTGTGGATGTTGTCCTGTGCCTCGGGGGCAACTAAATGGGAGGCGTGTATCGTGTAGGTAGAGGCGGGTCAAGGTGGGTGAGTGGCAGGTGGTCCGTGTGCATGTGTGTCTACAGTGAGTCAGGAGGTGGGTGTGGTGCAGGAACTTGTAGGCAAGATCAAAAAGCCTATGATCTGATCATTGGTGGTGTGTACAGCACCTTCAGTGGCTTCACTGTAATACAGCCATTTTCTTTGTTCATTTGAAACTGCAACGGTTTTCACCGCTCTGAACATTTTCTTTTTTTCAGATGACCCCAAAGCTGTTGTTGCAAACCTAACAGTAAGTATTCGTGTTGAATAAAAAAATCTGTGAACTTGTGTGTTAGGTGAAACATTTTTGGGGTTGATGCTGATACTATTATAAGGGAGTAAAACAACTCTAAACTGAGTTAGTGGTCAGTATTCTTATATAAACAGAATATATCCATAAACGCTTGTTACAAAGATATGTAATGGTAGAGGGATATTTTACAATCTGACAACTTTATTGTCCAAAATTACAACAGTGCATTGAAAGAGTGAACTTCCCTGGGAATTAAATAATTATACATGCCCAAAGCATCTTTTCCTGCTTTCCTCCTGTTTTGTAAATTAAAAAAAAAGCTTTGATGTTGATGCACAACAGACAACAAATATGCAGACACTGATCAATAGCACTATCTTCGATCGCTTAAAAAACCTAAAAACCTAACCTAAAAAAAATTTGAGGAAGGTGTATGTAAAATTTAATAAGAACAGAATTCATGCAGCACAGAAATTGTAGAACCTGCAATACTAAGCATTGATATCCGTCCCCTCTCTTATTGGCCCTTCTGATATCAAAATGCCAATAAGTGTTTCTTTGTTTCAGTGTAAGAGGGCAGACCAGCACTTTAAGCCATACATGAAGCAGCATCTGCCTAAGAGGCTGCACTACGCCAACAACCGACGCATTGAAGACATTCACCTGCTGGTGGAGAGGAAGTGGCACATTGCCAGGTAGAGTGCCAACCACTACAACACGAAGTACTATTACATATGAATTAACCATGTCATGTTTTGAAGCTAATGTTGACATCTCTAAAAACACAGACTTGTTGTTTCAAATGGACACAGTATAAATAAGCACATGAGAAGTGCACTGAGCACTGGTTGTGTGTTAAATGTCAGCTGATAGGCCAGTTCAACCCATAGCCAGCACATGTATGAACGTGGCTTATTACTTTTCACTGTCTAGATCAACTCTGCTGTGGAGAATGCAGGACACTTTTGATTTTTTTTCAGTGGCAGCAAATAATGTGCATCGTTTTAGTAACTAATATTCTGCAAACTCAGCCTTTCTACAGTTGTCTCACTGCTTTGTGTGTATGTGTGTGTGTGTGGGTATGTCTGTGCGTTTCTCAGTAACTTGAGTTGAGCCTTAAGCCCCTTAAACTCTGTTAATATAAAAGATTACATTTGTCTAAATTGCACCCAATCTGGCACTGAACCACAGAAAGAAAGACAGACAGACATCTTGCTCTATATAAGATACTAGAATGTTCTATTCTCAGAGCTGTACAGGCTGCAGCTCCATGAGAAAGCATGTCAGACTTATTTCCTCTTGTTGAAACATTTACATTGTCCCTCCCTGTGGTTCCTGTGGACAACGAACCCGTGGAAATACTGGCAGAAAATAAAGATTTTTAAATTGTGCACACATGTTTTTCATAAACAACCTGACCTTCCCTGAAAATAAAAAAAATGAACAAAAAAAGAACAAGAAGATTTGCTTAATTTAGTTTGAATTTGTTGCTGCATCTGCTTCCAGGAACATGCTCTAATGTTCTGTATGTTCGGTGGCATTTTCAGCCCACCCATCACTCAAGCTTTTTACTGCACTTCTTGCTTTAATTAAGAACACATTTTTTGTCAACATGGTGGCTATCATCACATCATTACCACATGAAGCAACACACATGGAAAAAGAAAAGTTTGATGTAAAGCACTGACGAGCCTCATTGCAGTGGTTCAATGACAAAGCAAACCATGAAGTCATCAAGACTCAGAGTGAAAACAAACCACCAAACCAGCTAATGGCTTGTGTGTGTCTGAGACAGAATATGGCTCTCCCATGGTTCACCACACTAACCCCCCCCACACACACACACACACACACACACACCACACACACAGAAACACACACACACAGGGCTGCTGAATGAAAGAGTATTTTGAGGTATCTGTTCAGCTCAGATAGATGCACAGACTAATCGTTAGCAGTGGACCTGTTTGCAGAGTGTTAGAGCACACAGGCACATATATACATTAGTCAATGTCTGCGTAAATCCCAAACCAACTAACTGTTCACACCAAATGAAACACTGAGTTTGTCTCATTTCCCCATCAGCTAGTCATTTACATTTTTAACATGCTTGTGGCTTCTTTTCCCTGGACTTGCACACATTTTACACCCAAAGACCCGTACACAGACATATATTGAGGTGTATAACTGGAGGCAGTGTTTTAATGGACACTTAATAAGAAGTGGCTGTTTTTCAATTAGAGGACCGTGGCTTGAGTTGTATGAAGAGGAGATTGTCCTGGGCTGAGGGCTGAAGTAGGTGAATACTGACAACATATTGCAGTTCAACTGTATTTACAGTTTATCCTGTACAGCAAAGTTCTCAAAATGGCTTAACTGAGGCTTTTTTGTAGCTGGCTGATAGGTGTTCAGTTTTGTAAGTATGTATTTTCAGGTGTGTGTCTAAGTATTTTCAATTCACCAATGTGTGCTGTATTTTGAATAGATGTGTTTTCCCAGTGGTACCCTGAGATTTCATTTTTTGAACTAAGTGTCTTATGTATGAAATAGTGTGTAGTGTGCACAGGCAAGTGTGTTGCAGAGAGGAGCAAGTGTGTCACAGAATTGCAACTAAAGCGCAAAGCAGTGCTTTTGTTTAAGGTATGGTTACACTTTGTTTAAGGTATAGTAACAAAAGCTTCAAGTTATGTTTTTGGTTTAAGCATGTGTCTATAGTGTAACCCATGAAACCCGTGTGAACCTGATGGCATCCTGCACCTTAAAAAAGTTTAAAGGTTCATGTCATGGTCAATTTACAACACCAGGGTTGTAGGATGAAATTTGAGTTCCTGAAGTTTCAGTTATATGGCATAAAGTTCCTAAATGCTACATTATGCAAAAAACAATACTGTACACAGTGGAGTGTTGAGGATAATTTAGATGTCTCCCAGTATGAGGGAAGTAGCTACTCTGTCTGGTGATATTGCAGCTGATCCCTCTGTATCCTTTGTCAGATGGCAGCATGGTGAACAGACTGTGGCTGGCTGGGTGTTGTCTTTTGTATTCTTTGGGCTCTGTGCAGACACCACAACTCACTTGATGTCACTGATGCTCTGTAGATGGGTACGAATGATTTTCTGGGTGTTTTTATATCCTGTTGTGTCGTGTTGACCTGTCCTGTCAGGTGTCTGGAATGATGTATTGACAAAGTGGAAATTAACAGTGAGTGCCCCATTTGTCCTGCAGTATCTTAAATGTAGATATCTAAGGTGTGCCATGAGAAGTCATCAGGTGTGCCGTGGAAGATTATCCAATTTCAACTGATTGGTACTCTAAGCAAGCAGGTGTAGTGACAGGCAGAACAATTTAAAGCTAGGGTCTACAATCCTGAAGAGCTAGCAAGTGAGCTAGCAAGATTTGAAAGTGGCACCTCCTCTGAGTTCCACCCCCCCTCCACGTCCCGTCAGTGCTCCGTCCAAAGCCACGAACGCGCATCTGGCAGTGGGACTCAGCAGGGAGAAGGAGATGCCGGAGCACGATGCAGCAATTCAGCTGAATTTAGCACGGAGCAGACAGGAAGTAAAGCGCTGAAATAACAATCAACATCTGGTTACTTTTCAAAATAAAACACTCCGTTTTGACACCAGCACACCTCATGAGGGCAGCTGTCTACCCTACTGCGGCGTGGCAGACTCAAACCGCAACCGGTGGGGACTGCCGGAAGGCGGAACAAAACCAGATCGGAGCTGCAACGCAGCGGACCGTATCCAGTGGAAACTGGGCCGACTCATTAGCCATTCTCATGGCTAAAAAGAGAAGCTAACGTTAGCATTGGGCTAATATGAGCTACAAACATAGCCAAGTTGGCAAACCTTACATATTTCAGAAAAATAACAATTCCCCCGAAACAAAACAAATTATTACCTGTCCAACAGAAAGAGAGCAACCTCTGCATCACTTTTCAGGCCCTTCACATGCCCCAGTTGTCTCCACCACTCAAACGCCACACCGATGTTGACTGGGGTCTAACTTCTTTCTTTATCCAGAGCCTATTTCGTCACAACCTATTTCTGCCTCAGGCTTTCTTTTCCTTGCCTTTTTAGTAGGGTGAGCTGTTACAAGTAACAATGGCTGCATTTTCTCTGCCATTGTAACCAAATGAACACCTTCTCCTACAACTCCGTATTTCTGCAGAGGAGTGTGCTGAATATTTCTGGCATCAGTGAAATGTAACGTGTGTACACATGGAGGAGGGAGGGACAGAGGGGGGCGCAGGCAGAACGACACATGAAGGCATCTGACCAATCCGTGCTATTCAGGCTGAAAAGCAGGGATTGGTCAGCTTTTTCTCAGTCCTGCAGCTGCCACAGAGGTCTGATTATTTGTGTTCCTTTTTCTGAATACATAATGTATTGACTGCTCTCAGGATAGCAGGACCATATCACCCAGTATAACAAAATGTGTTTCTGAACAACATTACAGAGCCTAGCTTTAAATGTTCTACTACTCGAGGGCAGTTGAATGTGCTACTGCCATCTGCTGGATGTATCGTGCTAAATACATCAGTACCTAGTCCCGCAGGTAATAGTGATGGATAGATATTTGAAAAGAAAAAGTACTTAATCTGACCTGGAGAAAGTTGCGACCCAGATGATGGCCCTAGCATGAGTTGTGGTCGGAAGAAAGCAAAAAATGTGAGCTCAGACAATCTTGGCTTTGGAATTACTTTTACTGGGGAACCAACCCAGCCAACTCGGTCGTGCCAGGTGTGCAGGGAAAAGTTGTCCAACAGTGCCATGGTTCCCAGTAAACTTTAATGTCATCTCCAAACAAAACACCCATCACTTCAGAACAAGAACACAGACTATTTTGTTAAACTGCGTTAACAGACTGAGAAACAGGCAGTGTTATTTAGGGAAACCATCAAGACGAGTGAGCTAGCTACCAAGTTGCTGAACTCATCGCTGAATCAAAACAGCCACACACCGTGGCAGAGCCATTAATACTGCCTGCCTGAAAAATTACCTTTAAAGAGATGCTCGGCCCTGCAGCCTCTGCAGACATTGAGAAGGATTTGTAAATAGAGTGAAAGCGCAACATCCAGATGTCACTGCGATGCATTGTTTTCTGCATCGGGAAGCATTACCAGCAGACCTAGCTCCTGTACTGGAAGATGTTGTGGGCAGGATTTTGCTTCAAATTCACACCAGTTCCAGGAGTAAGATGATCATTTTGTGCATACCGGCTGCCCAACTGTAGTTCCTTAGGTCAGAGGGCGCCAATCCATTTACAGATCTATGTCATTGTTACAACTCACTCCTGATCCTGGGGGTCCTGTCCTTCCATAGAAAAGAGGAACTTTGTTTGTTTATTGCATGTAAAAAAAATTTGGATTAAAAGACAGGCAGACATAGGAAAAGATACAAAAAACTTGGACGCACATTCATTTTAATGCAACTCTGGTTGTTCGCATGTCTGTCCATCCCATACTCATGAACATGTTATCTCAACAGTGCCTCAAGGGAATTTCTTCAAATTTGACACAAAGGTCAGCTTGGACTCAGGAATAAATGATAAGCTTTTGGTGGTGGAAGGTCAAGATCACTGTGACCTCATGGTGTCTCATTCTCTTGAATACTATTTCTCAGAAATGCGATGAGGGAATTTCTTCAAATGTTGAAACGCCTCCTTGGACTCACATTTTTGCATTTTTTTTTAAATTATGACAAAACCTTTCACACAAATCAGGAGCATTATGAAGTTATCACATTTTATATCCCAAAGGTCAAGTTCATTGTGACATCATAAAGTTCTGCAAAACATATTCTGTGCCATAGCTCAGATGAAACTTGTCATGTACACACATACATCTGACAGAATAACACTCTACAACACTGCTGTATGCTGTTGCACAAATTTACTGTCCACTAAATAAAATAAACTAACTACTTTGAAGTGACAGCCAACCTGAGTAATTTGCTTATTGATCCCCTGAGCCAGATTGGATCTGATCTTATTTGACCACAGTTTGGCAAGGAAAATGGACAACAGTAACAGTGATTATTTATGGCTGCAGCTGTTAGCTTCAGTAGAAAATGGCTTAAGTGAGGGTCTTGTTCAGTTTTTGCGTCCCGGCAGAGTCATAAAGAAAAAAAATAATTTCCCCTTTCAGGATTACAAAAAGTATATACAATTGGAAAAAAAAAAAAAAAAAATCTGACTTGTGCCCAAGATACTCTGCCTCCAACTGACATAAGTGATGTTACCCTAATGTCCGTCCACAATTCAACATTATCCAGATGAGGCCGGACATTCAACATAACTGCAGACTCTCGATTATGCTCTGTCTCTGCATCGATTAGAATCTTCCACATCTGTATCGCGATGCATCCTATAACTAAGACATTTCCATATCTCTATGTAATACTAGAGATGTTCCAATACCATTTTTTCCTTCCTGTTACCAATTCTGATATCTGGGCTTCGGGTATTGGCCGATAATGAGTACTGATCTGATACCAGAGACTTAAAAAAAAAAACTTCTTCTTTTAACAGCTGTATGTCCTAGTAACACTGTTCGGATGTTATATGATTGCGATTATTGCTGTATGGCCTGGCTAATGTAAAAATTTGCAGAGGATGATTGCCTTACAACATTCTTTTAATACTATTTTTATTGGCTTTTATTGACAGAACAGCTGAAGACTGACAGGAAACAGATTGAGAGAGGGGGAGTGAAACGCAGCAAAGGGCCCCAGGCCGGGACTCCAACCCGGGGCCGCTGCAGCAAGGACAGAGCCTCTGTAAATTGGCTGCCCGTTCTACCAACTAAGCTAAACGGCAACCCGTCATCTATTTTGACATGCCTCACTGTCTCTTAAAGTTTGGGGAGAACAGTTTTGTCACACTCTTATACAGTTGCTGGTGCTGAAATTGGCAACACTCAAGCCCTCTCTCCAAATCGCAGCCTTGCTGTATTACAGCCTTACTGAACCATTTTACTGGGGGGATGATCCAGAGTAAAGTATTGCCAAATAGCTGACATGTTGCTAGCGCCATCTGGTTCCTCTACCACGTAGTTTATAAACGAGACCCTGCTACTTCTCAATTAGCTCCATCAGCTCTACTTAAAATTACATATTAGCAATCAACTTCTTCTTCACAGTAACAGTAGTTGCCAGAGTCAGCACAGTGCACCTTCCTGTTGATGTCCAAACAGCTGATTATTAATCATAAAAATAATTGGCAGATTAATTGAGAATGAAAATAATTGTAAGTAGCAGCCCCAAATCACAATATGCATCAAGTAAATACTGACAGATGACTCATACTATTCATTACAGGAAAGCTCCTGAAGGGAAGAGGCACTGTGGCTTCTCTGGTGACCATGGGTATGACAATAAAATTAACAGCATGCAGGTACAGTACTCTCAATAATCTATAGCTGACTGGCTTTTAATACCCAGTGCAGCAGCACATTAAAGTAGTACTAAAAGTAATGGTATAATGGCTATAATAGTATTGTACTTAGCACCGGTAGTATTGAAATTGTGACTAGTGAGATGCTAACTGTTGTTTACTGTGACAAATCAAATGATGTGCTATCAACTTTCATTTTCAGACAATTTTCTTGGGGTATGGACCAACATTTAAATTCAGGACTAAAGTCCCTGCCTTTGAAAACATTGAGCTTTACAATGTCATGTGTGGTAAGGCATATTTTAGTGTCCAAAGTGGGTTTTTAACCAATATGTGTGTTGACTGGTTGACTGATTTTTATTTACTCTCAGATCTTCTCGGTCTGAAACCAGTTCCCAATAATGGAACCCATGGTAGTCTGAACCACCTGCTCAGAGCCCCTCCATACAGACCCACCATTCCAGAGGAGGTCTCCAAACCAACAGCCTTTGGGCTGGTTCCTGCAGTAACAGATGACCTGGGCTGCAGCTGTGATGACAAGGTCAGCTGTGATCAATCAGTGACTGGTCTGGGATCAGTGCTGTTGTTTAGAAGATTGGCTTGTCTATCACTTGGAATAGTGGTAACTGCCAACAGTTAAACCAAAGTCATCCTGATCTTTATCACCTGCCCTGGTGCTCCATGCTAACACTTAACTGTGAATAGAGGTAGTATGTAAATCCATTGCTGTATTTGTTCTAGTTACAATGTAATTACAGCTGAGGTTGATAATACTTCCTTAATTTAACAGTAAAAAGCCTCATGCCACATAATTAAAAGCCAGTTGCAGCTGCTGAAATCTCTGTCCCCTTAGTGAGGACAATGTCTTAAATGGCCCTAAACATGGTGTAGTGTAAATAGTTGGCATGGAGTGCTAGAGATAACTTTTGGTACTGATTGTATGTTTGCATCACTTTATAGGTTAGCTATTCAACAAGCCCATCTCCAAAAATGATCATGTATTACACAGTGTGATAATACACATGAACAACTGTGGTCACAGAATTCAAAATCAGAATTCCTTTATTGTCCTGCAAACAGGGAAATTTCTTTGTTATAGCAGCCAATGGACAGTAATATTACATAAAACAATAATAGTATAAAATAAACAATATAATAAAAAGGTAAGAAATAGAATAGACTTGTATATACATATAAATATGATATTGTACACAATATGAACATGTAATTATAAACAGTGGTGGTAGTGTGTTGTTATTTACAAATAATGAATGTGGGTATTAAAATATTGTCCAGATTTGTCCAAAAGGTTTCCTGTATATAATGACATCCAGGGTTGCATCTTATGTTAAAGCTTTCTCTTGTGTAATCACAGTCAAAAGATTTATATGACACTGAACTGATTCCCTCGGGGCAAATAAGGTTCTTAAAGTCCAACAGAGTGTGACTAACCTGGCTCTGTAGCTGGCAAGAGGCCAACACTTGTAACTGTGTTTGCTGTATCAATAGTTATTGTATTTATGTTCTTTCTTACTTTATTGTTTATTTAATAGAGAAAATGCACAGTGTTTTCATTACACCAAATATAACTCAGCAAATTTATTTTTGCTGCCACTGACAAAACATACTTAACCATATGAGGAAGCTACAAGGTGATAGCCTACTTAATGAGTAGATCATCTCCCCATTTAGTCCGAAGACTTTGATTGAGATGAGAGAGATGAAAAATGTGGGTCAATGTTGCTCTATCGTCTATTGCTCAGGTGACCTGTTGACATTCCTTACTGTCAACAGCCTTTACTCTCAATGCAGGAGAGAGTTTTGGTAATGATTATATTTGTACAAAGAAAATGTAACTAAGAACTAAAAAATGTGGCCAGGCCTGTCTACAGCTGATCCAGCAGTTGATGCCAGAGCTGATCCTGACTGCCTGTGAGGTGGATGAAAATCTCTACCCACCTCTCACAAGTACTAAAGCACTTACTTCCAATTTGGGCTGAGATAGTCTGGACTGGTTCTCTCATCTTACAGAGATACAATTACAAATATTGTAAAGAATTTGGACAAAGAAGCTTTAAAATGCCAACCAAACCATTTTTGGACCCTCTGAGTTGTCAGTGCAGATCTCCTCTTATATATTTTTATGCATATATTTGTCTTGATCATGTAGTAGCCAGTCTATTCACATTCAGTGCTATTTTAATTCAAACCTCTTAGTCATGGAGTGAAAAGATCTACACAAACAGAAATTATATGACTTGACCCCAGGACGCTGTCAACTGGCAGCTTCCTATTTGTTATCAGAAACAGTTTCCATTTATGGATCAATTTAATGTTTGATAATGCTGAAAATAAATATGTAGAACAGAATATGTGTATCTGTAGCAGCTCTGTCAGGGTTGGAAAAGCCATCATTGTCCATCAGACCTCCTAAACATTGTGGCTGAAGTGACTGAAGGGCTTTTGAATACAGATGTTGTCATTTTGGTATTCTTTTTTTTTTTTTTTGCTTTTGCAGTACAATTAAAGGTCCAGTATGTGGTATTTAAGGTGTTTTGTTACCTTAGAATGAGCCTTTCATACCTACAGAGAGAGCAGGTCCTCTTACATGGAGCTGCCAAGATTCACAGCTATGCTTCGACAGTAGCTCAGAATGGACAAACCGAACACTGGTTCTAGAGACTGTTTTTATTTGTTTTTTGGCATTTTAAGCAGTTACTGTTAGATTTGGGGTGTTCAGTTGGTTGCAATCTGAAACCACACTGCTAGAGGCTACTAAATCCTACGGACTGGACCTTCAAACCTTTGAATCTGTAAAAAAAAAAAAAAAAAAAAAAAATCATCTGCATGGACCTTTAAACCATGATTTTTTGATGGCTTGTGTGTGTCTGTATGTGAATGAGCCTGTTTGGCTTGTAAAGATGTATTGATTTACTTGATTACTTCTTCTATTCTGCCTCCTTTTAAAACAGAAATAATCATGTTGTCTGTTTGCTTTCTGCTGCAGATCTGGAGTCAATTCACATTCAAGTCAATAAATGCATTTAACAAAAATCTGTAGATAATTTGCCAACAAAAGGCAGTGTGTTCTACTGCTCACATTGACTGCCTGCTCAGTCTCTATATTATCAGTGTCCTGCATTGTTTGGACTGGAAGTGATTTGGCCCTTCTCTGCAGTATGGCACTTCATCTTTACTGTGTTTGTGATTCCCATGTAGATCTCTGGCAAGAGATTGTTTCAATCTCCAATCTTTTTGCAGTTGCGTGTAAAAAGTAGGGGCCAGAGAGGTTTGAAAGTGACCCTTGTACGAGGCTATAACCTGGAGTCACTCTGGCTCTGTCTCTTACAGAACAAAGTGGAGGAGCTAAATCAGCGACTGAGGCAAGCTATGGATGGTCAGTGTTTCAAGATGTTACTGATTATGATTTTTTTTTTTTTAATACAGAGTATCAAGCCTGAAGAATGACCTCACTATCACTTTCTAAGTTTAATAATGACACCATATGAATCCTCCTCCTCACTGTACTGTTTAGAGCAAAGCTGCAATATCTAATCCAGCCAAACATTCACTCTATGTATATTGTATGTAACGTTGGTCAAAACAGATAAAAAAAAACAAAAACATGTTGAAGTTGTAAAATGCAGTGAATCATCCACCATGTCTCAAGTCAAACTGCATCATGACCCTATGTATATATTATTCCTTACTGTGATGGCTTCAGTGTGAACTATAGTGCTAAGTCCTGTCACACACCAGTTTCTCTTCTGCTGTGTCCCTCTGTGCGCCGACCCTCTCAGATAACAAGAACTTGCCTCATGGTCGACCTGCTGTCCTCTTCCGCACCAAATACTCCATCCTCCACCACAGAGACTACATCAGTGGCTACAGTGAGGCTCTCTCTATGCCTCTGTGGACATCATACACTGTCAGCAGACAGGTACTGTTCATCCTGCAGCATGAAAGATGGTATTGAGTCTCACCAATATGAAACAGATAATTATTAGTATGAGCAGTATATGAGCCAGACAAACCTAAAAAAGAAAAAAAAAACTTCTTAAAAACATCTTATGTCCTTCATATGTTCATAGCTAGAATATTTTTGATACGACATAAAGGAGGACCCACAATTGTCCTCCCTCACTGAAATACATGAATACGCATTACGAGGGTTACATACAGGGCTGTTCATGAGATATCTAACTAGGGGATGCACATGATAGTACAATAAAAAATTATATCGCAATCAGCTTGACAGATGTTGCGATAGGATTCATGAGTAGTGGGAATGATTGTGTTTTCATCACAGTTTCCATTTTCACTGAAAACAGTGATGAAAAGTGATCATGATGATCATGATCATGATGAATCATGATGATGTGATAGCTGTTGGGGCACCAAATGTTTTCTTACATCTGGTGAAGAAGACTTGTAGGCCATGATATCTGTGCAGCATTACAGTATGCTTGGAGCAATATTAGATATATTAGACATTATCGAATATCATGATAATTGTCTCATATGCGATATTTTTCACAATATCAAATATCCAACATCTGTGTGATTCTTTACCTGAGAGGAACTAGTCTGAATGAATTTTAAGTTTGATTTAATTTACATGTCTCACCTGGCCCTCTAGTTTAGAGGGAGGATGCCACTTCCTGTTCTTTTAGGTGTGTAAGTTATTGTAAGATTGTAGATGTAAAGTATATATATATTTATTTTGATGTTTAAAAGTGTTGTATGTCTTGCTGCTAAGAATATCAACCTCTGAGTCCTTCATTTATGTATGCATTACATTTCATACTACTAATCATCACCCATGACTTCACTGCAGGACTGTCACACATCTTGATTCCTCAAAAGTTTTTAGCCTCTGCGATTTGGATATTTGGAAACAGCTTAATTTTTCACCAACATTTTTCGTGGTTTTAGAATATGTTAAAAGTTCCCCAAATACTTTAATGGCCACACTCAGTCTTTGCTTTTATTTAATACAAATATTTATTACTGGCATATCATAACCATTTTAAAGTCATAGTTAGCAAACTATTAAAGATTACATTGTTCATGCTAGACAAAATGTACTTTTAATGTGCTGTTTTAAAAATGGCTGTCTGATTCAGCATTGTTCTACAATGTGTTTGGAACATTATTGTTATAATAATTATGGAAGAGTTCTCAGTAAAAGAGAGCAGTGGTTGTGGCTAGAAGCTACAGATGTGTAACATCAGCAACAGTTTCTCCTACCCACCTGTTTCTTCAGAGGCCTATGGGCGCTGCCATGACAGATAACTACTTCTGCCGGTGGTTTTCTGTTTCCGGTTGCCTTGCAACTGCATGACGGACCGCTGCCGCCAAGCTAGCACTAAACAACTAGCCTTAGGTCATAAGTGCTAAATTGTTTTTAAAATGAGCTCAGGTACAACATGTGCTATTTTTTGTTGCCACAACAATTCATGAAAATTGAAGTTTTTTTCAGAAACGTCTCGTGCAGCACATCAACAACTTAGACAAACATGTCCATGTCCAGCACCCTAAATGCCATGCTGGAGTCAGGAACGGAGACTAGTGTTGCTCGCGGCTTTGACACTAAAATAAATATTTGGGTTTATAAATATCTTCCTCAGAATAGCTGCTGCAGGACTGCATGACTTCCCTAACCCGACAATGTCCGAGCAGCCGCCTGTCTCTACGACTCCACTTTCTTTCAGCATTATCCACACTGTGTGTTTAGCTTGATTGAAGCTGTGGCTGAGCACTAACTTTACTGCTGCCTTCTTCAACTGTACTTTCCCTATTTTGTTACTGTGCAGGTAGCTGTATGCCTCTGTGCTTTTGTAACTGCTTAATTCTCTGCTGTCAACACCTTCAGAAAATATAAGATAATTAACTGTCGATGTAGCTAACGTCGGGCTAATGCTTTATGTCATCTGTCCACTCCGTGAGAGCTGACGGGTGAAGCACTGTGAGAACTGTCCTCACAACTTATTAAAATATCCGTACTGTGTATCCACCTCCGATTTTTTTCCATTCTGTCGCTTTCTTTGTGTTAAAAGCCGGTTTTTAGAGCGAGCATTACAGCTATGTTAGAGTAAACACCGAGGTTAGCCAGTTCAACCGGAAGAGCATAACCGAATACCGCTATGAACCATGGGTAAACTCACGAAGTCAGGAATAAGATGGATAGATGACTATGCTTATCTCAGATCACAGTGAGTGCAATTGATTTGGCCATTTCTGCGCTTCAAGCCCCCTACTGGCAACAGTAGACTTCTACCCTTATTTGACACCTTTGTTACCTGCAGGTCATGCCGCTGGTCTGATAAGACATACACCTGTTGAACAACTGAAAACCATCAAAAGTTGAAACTAGGTTCATAATATGCCCGCTCTTTGTATGTGCTTGGTCTCGCAGGTAGAAGTGTCTCCTCTGCCTGAAGCGCTGTCCAACTGTGTGAGACCTGATTCCAGAGTCCCTCCAGCCTACAGTCAGTCCTGTACAAACTACAGAGCAGACAGACAGATCACCTACGCCTTCCTCTACCCACCTCGTAAGTCTACCATAGAAGCTCCAACAATGAAACACTGAAATACAATCACTAAATCAAATCACATATATTTTAATAGCATTTTCATTTTTACCTGGAAGTGAATATTTGGACTACTGATCAGAGAGGTTCACAAGTGTCAGCTCTGATGATTGAACAGGATTTTGGCATTATACATTAAAGTTTGAATAATCCACCAATGAATTGAGAAAAAATTAAAGATTTGTTAATTGATTGTAAAAAAATAATCAAGTCTTTGATTTTTTTGTCTTATTTTGCTGTGTTTTACCGGCAGCTCTACACTAGTGAAACAACCAGTACAACTCATGTTGGGTGTCTTGTGTCAGAAAATTACATTTTTTTTTTTTACGTTTTCTACAGCCTAATTCTAATTTTCATAGTTGCTCATCATTCCCATCAGCCAAAGTAACATTACTAATACAACACTGTACCCAAAATAGTTTTAATCATGTTTCTTTTTTCTTTATTGACAGAAATGTCCACAACTATAGACAAAAAATATGATGGTGTACTCATCACCAACACCGTCCCCATGTATCCTGCATTCAAGAGTAAGTCGGTCAGAGATTAAAACTTTGATTCAGGGCTTTATGACCTGCACAAGAATCCAGCCAATTCAGTGCTGATAGCTTCACTAATATTTCACAGCTCTTACAGCACCTCCTATGCCATCTTTTATGTTTCATTCTCACAGCTTGCTGTTTCTCATACACCTCTCTCTCAGGAATATGGGGCTATTTCCAGAGAGTACTGCTGAAGAAATATGCCGCTGAGAGAAATGGGGTGAATGTTTTAATTGGACCCATATTTGACTACGACTGTGATGGTGTCAGGGACACAGCTGAGAAGATAAAAGAGTAAGAACATTTATTTTACTTTATTCCAAGTCACCCTTTTATGTCATCACTTGTGGTGCTCTAGGATTCAGTCTGAACTAAAGCTGTGAGCAGCGATGAATGGGCCCTTGCAGTCCACGCGCGAAGGGGCATGATGCTGTCGGTGTGTGCCGCGTACCCAGCCCCATTGCCTGATTATTGTGTACGCATCTCTTAACTGTCCTTGTTCCGGACAGTGCAGGAAGGGGTTAAATGTAATTTCCTGTGTCCAACATGTGGTGCTGTGAATATGACTGTATATTGGCCTATGTGTTCAGGGCTGGACTCTTATCAAACATGTGAAGTTTGATCCAGATAGGAATAAGGAAGCCATTCCTTTATGATCTGGTGGCCTGTTCCTGCTGGTATTAAATAATGTACGCTGATGTCAGAAGAACTCTCTGCATTCTACATAAAAACAAAATGGACTACAGGTGAAAGATCCCTCAAATATATTTGTGGTCAGTTGTGTTTTGATTATTGATTGGCGGCGACGCTGTCGGAGGGTGTGTTCACCTTTTAGTTGCATATCATCTTGTAGTGTATGATATGGAGGAAAAAACTATGTATGTCATGTAAGGAGGATGTTTGTCTGAATTCCTCTGTCCAATAGGTGGCACTATGGATACGACACAGTATTGATTCATGGAGGTATTCAGGGTGAGATCGTATACATGTGTGATGAATTTGGTGTACATGGGAAGTTGTATGTTGAAATTATAAGGCCTTGATGCTTTATTGAGAAGCATGAAAATGGACCGCACAATGCTGGGCAGAAAACAAGCAGTAAACGTCATGTAAATCGGATGATGTTTGTCTGACTTCCTGTGTCCAGTAGGTGGCACTATGGATATGACACAGTTTTGATGTACAGATATATTCAGGGTGGCTCCCTCTACATTCCTGAATAATTTGGTGAAAATGGGAAATTGTATGTTGAACTTATAAAACCTTGATGCCTCATGGCAAAGGAAAAAATGGCTTCCACCATCACAGCCACCAGACTGTGGTGTTTAATCTGTAGGACAAGATACTTTTCAAAGGAGGCGTAAAGTGACGTTTCATATCAAAGTGGACAACGTCCTGTTGGACTGACAGTATGGGTCCAAGAGGGTTTTTTGTGCATCTGCTCATGACATATGCACACCGAATTTCGTTCCTGTATCTGCAAGTAGGAGGCGGGGCATTACATGATGTTTTTTTGTCTGACTTCCTGTGTCCAGTGGGTGGCGCTATGATGATGACACAGTTTTGATGCACAGATATATTCAGGGCGACTCCCTCTACATTCCTGAGAGATTTGGTGTAGAAGGGGAATTGTATGTTGAAGTTACGAGGACTTGATGCTTCATGGCGAAGGATTTAAATTGACCGCACCACCATAGCCAGCAGGTATGATGTAGGCGAAAGCTTTTAACCGGTTTTCATCTTCAAGGTCTGAGGATGATACTGACTGACTGTGAAATCTGTTGTGTTAAATCTGTTGGAGGATGTCATTACAGTGCGAGAATTAGAAATATTTCAAAATGGCTGCCACAGTCAAAATGGCCGACTTAGTAGTGATGCTGAGACGTATTGGGGGGCAGGCAAGAACAATAGGGGGCGCTACAGAGCCTGCAGGCCACGCCCGATGACATTAAATTATCAAATTTTTCGCTGGATGTGATGTATATTCCAAATTTGGTGAGTTTTGGGGTATGTTCAGGCTTCCAAAACAGAAGTTATACCACAGAAGAATTCGGTCTCTTTCAATTACAACAGGGACCACACAGGTCTGCAACCTGCTCAGGCCCTAACTAGAACTGTAAGCAGTTATGAACAGGGGCCAAGCCCCCCCCCCGACACACACACACGACTTGGACCCCGCACACCGCAGAGCCCACGGAAGTTGGCCCCAAAGGATGATGGGCAAAAGTGAGGACACAGGCCATCGTCTGAGCTGTGGTATTCGCTGTTATGGGAAGTGCACTGGAAGTGCAAAAGGCTGAATGTGTTCCAAATTGGATTTGTTGTACTAAGCCACGCCCACATTGACCAGTAATGACCACCTTCAAGACATGGACTAGGGTTGGCCCTACATCATACCAACCAAATTTTGTAAAAATCGGCTTAGCCATTCAAGAGATATAAACTTCCCATATTTTTAGCGCCCCCTAATTGCCAAAATTTGCTAAATTTGGCTCATCCCTTCCCAGTGTCATGGCAACCAAGGATCTCAAATTTGGTGTTAATAGCATTTAGTTTGACCAAGATATCAAACAGTTTACTTTTGTATAGCTAGCTACAGAAATTTGTTTGTTAATAATTTGCGCATTTTTTGACCGAGCAAAATTCTTTTGATAACTTTATATCAGGTCCAACTGAAGAGTGTACGTGCCAAGTTTCACACAGATTGGACAAAATCCCAAGGAGGGGTTTGTGCGATTTTGCAAAGAAACTTTATGGCAGTAGTGGGCATGGCCAATTGCAAAGTCATTCAGCTCCATTCAGGGAATCTGGGGATACAAGGATTTTGAATGTGAGACATACGGTGTCGGGGTAATAGGCAAAAAAGCATTGGCTGAGGTTACTGCGCCCCCTGCAGGCAGATATATGTAGTTTTTTGTGTCTGAGATACATGCAGGTGTCTGGACCAACCCTCCAAATTGCACTGCCATCCCTTGCACAGTTTAGCCTACAGCACCACTTTTATCCGGAGAAAAATAAAAATCTTTAACAACAATTACAGTAGGGTTCCTAGCACCACTGGTCCTAGGATACATACACGTTCCCTCGGCCCCTCAGGCTTTGCTCCCTAAAAAATTAAAATAACCACTTGAAAAACAATAGGGACCTCACAGGTCGAGACCTGCTTAGGCCCTAATTATGAACCCACAGATGGGTCAAAAGCAGGCATCAGAGAGAGGGCCAATTTCTGCACTTGGTATTGCTGACATAGGAACAGAAAGCAAAGTGTGAGTGAGGGATCCAGTCCTTAGCTTGATTGAGAATCATGAAAGTATTCCAGAAAAGGTCCCCACACTTTTTTGAAACTTTTCTTTGGAGTTACGGATTGAGTAATGTATTTTTTCAAGGTTTAAACAAGTCATGACATCTCTCAACCACTGAGCATGGGTGGGCAGGGCAGCATCTCTCCACATAAGCAACATGGCGCACCTGGCCAAGAGAGAAGCGAACGACAGAGTTGGCCATTTAGCTGGTCTCAGGTGCCCATTGACCTCACCCGTGTTTCCAAAAAGAGTGACCAGAGGTTTGGGTTCTATGTCCAAATTGACAATTAGGGATAAGGTTTGGAAAGCTTCCCTCCAGTATTTCTCAAGGCTAGGACATGTCCAAAATATGTGGATAAGTGAAGCCTCCTCTCTCTTATATTTGTTGCAACAGGGATCCACATCTGGGTGAAAACGAGATAACTTGGTTTTGGATATATGAGTCCTGTGTACAACTTTGAATTGCAACAAGCTATGATGGGCACAAAGAGAAGTTGAGTTAATCAATTTAAAAATTGTGTCCCATATTTCCTCTGACAAAGATAGATTCAGATCTTGATCCCATGCGATTTTAATGTTGTCAAGTGGGGCCTGCCTTATGCCTTGCCGTTTATTACAGATAAAGGAGATCAAACCCCTGTGAGATGGCTGTAAATTGAGAAGTGCATCACCAATGTTCACATCAGGTGTCTGAGGGAAGCTTGACAGTGAAGAAAGTGTCTTATTTGTAGATACCTGAAAAAGTGAGACTTTGGGAAATTGAACTTTTCAGTTAGTTGCTCAAATGATACAAATCTATTATCTATGAAAAGATCCCTGAAACACTCAGTACCCAGTCTCTGCCATTCCTGGAATGTTGGGTCCAGTAAGGAAGGTTGAAAAATATGATTGGCAGAAAAGGGACTTGAGAGGCAAAAATCAGAGAAGCCCAAGTGTCTCCTGAACTGAGCCAACACCCTCAATGCGTGCCGGATGACTGGATTATCTATGAGTTTATTTGGAGGGAGAGGAAGTTTAGATTCAAGAAGTGCTGGAACTGAAAAGTTTTTAGCAGAACCCAACTCCACTGCCACCCATGAAAGGCAGTCAGGTCGATTGTGAAAATATGACCAAAATGTAAGACAGCGAATGTTGGCTGCCCAATAATAAAAACGAAAATTAGGCAGCGCCATACCCCCTTTTCCTTAGGCCTTTGGAGATGGACCTTATTTAGCCGAGGGTGCTTTCCTTTTCATGTATAGGATGATATAACAGAGTCTAATGTCTCAAAAAATGACTTAAGAATGAATGTCAGTACTGATTGGAAGACATACAAAAATTTAGGGAGAATATTCATTTTGATGGAATTATTTCAAAAAGGGCGACCACTGCGTCAGGCAACATTTTCTGTTTTAGAAAAATAAGAAAGTTTTCTCTGAAAAGACACGTGTGCTTTTTTGTAACTGTAATACCAAGGTAAGTGAATTTGTTTTCCACAATCCTAAAAGGGAAGTTGGAGTAGTCTGATGCTGGCGTCCCCTCACTGACAGGGAAAATTTCAGATTTGTTCAAATTTAATTTGTATCCTGAGAACTGGCTAAAATTGTTCAGTAGAGACAACATGGCGGGTAGAGAGATACCTGGATGTGAGATAAAACTTAACAGGTTGTCTGCGTATAGAGCCACCTTATTTTCTACTCCATTCCTCCATATACCAGAAATATTCTCACAACTGCAGATTGCTATTGCCATCAGCTATATGGCCAGGTCAAATAATAGGGAGCTTAGAGGTCACCCTTGTCGGGTTCCCTGTTAGAGGTTAAAGGGTTGTGACAGCTGAGAGTTGGTAAGGACCAAAGCAATGGAGCATAAATATAGTAATTTCATCCAGGCGATAAAACTCAGACCGAAGCCAAACCCTAAGTCTCAAATAAATATGCCCACTCTATCCAGTCAAATGCTTTGTCCGTATCTAAAGAAAGGACACATTCATGAATTTAACCAGAGGGGAGATATAAAATGTCAAATAGCTGATGTATGTTGAAATAGAAGTATTGATTTTTGACAAAGCCAGTTTGGTCTTAAGATATGAGGGACGGTAAGGTATTTTCCTATCTTTTCTATCTAAACTTTGGTCAGAATTTTAAGATCAGCAATTAATAGAGAGATTGGCTTACATAAAGAACACTCCGTTGGCTCCTTGCAATAAGGGTGATACATACTTCATAGAATGATGTCGGAAGCTTACTCTGCTTGAATGAGTCAGACAGCACTGTGCTTAGCTGTCCCAGGGATTTTCCTGACTGCAGTGAGGAAATAGCTGCATCTATCTCCTCTTTCGTTATGGGTTCATCTAATCTAATTTTACTGCCAGGGGAGAGCATGGGAATGTTTAGTCACTTCAGAAAATTACCCATTAATATAGTATCATGCGAAAATTCAGAAGTGTAGAGTTGGGAGTAGTAACTCCTGAATGTGTTATTAATCTTAGCGTGATCCGAAGTAGTTTTGCCATCCACCGTAAGTTAAGGCCAAATCAAATTTGGTTTGAAGCTCCACCTGTCTTTTATATAGGTCAGGGTTTTTAACTTGAGCATATTGTTTATCTATTTCCTTAATTTGATCGGCTAATCCTAATCGTTCTTGTTCTGGGCCTTTTTCATATTTGCAGTGTGGGAAATAATTTGCCCCCTAAGGTACGCCTTAAGAGAATCCCAGACTTCTCGACTGGATGTATCTGAAAGAAGAAGGATTTATGTACTTTCATAAAGTTTACAAAATCATTGTCTGAGAGGAGAGTTGAATGAAAGCGTCAGTGTTTTTTTTTAACTTGAGGAAGGTCAGGCAGTACCAAAGATAGCACAACAGGAGCATGATCTGATATCACTATGCCCTGATTTAGCACAGGAGCGTGCCAATGGTATCAGTTCATTATCAGTGAAAAAGTAGTTAATCCTAGTGAAGTCATAGTGAACGTACAAAAAGAAGGAATACTCTCAAATGCACAAAAAACATAGGAAGTACCATACTGTCATTCCAACAGGAAGTCGACTATTTTGATACAAAGTTTCCATTTCACCCCCATTTTGATCCATTTCCACTCCTCCTACAGATTGAACACCACAGACTTCCAATTCACTCAGTATCATCCTCAAACCTTGAACATGTCATGTCATGTCATTGTCCGAACCGCTTATCCCTTTCCATGGGGTTGCGGGGTGTTGCTGCTGGAGCCAATCCCAGCCTTGTCTCAGGGCGAGGGCAGGGTACCCCCTGGATAAGTCGCCAGCTCATCGCAGGGCCCACCTTGAACATGAAAATTTTTTTTAAAAAAAGCTTTCACCTACGTCAGACGTGTTGGGTGTCATGGTACGGTCCATTTTCATTCTTCGCCACTCAAGGATCAAGGCCTTATAACTTCAACATACAATTTCCCATGTACAGCAAATTCATCACACATGTATACGATGTTGCTCTGAGTACCTCCATGCATCAATACTGTTTCATATCCAAAGCGCCACCTACTGGACACAGGAATTCAGACAAACATCCTATTTACATGACATTTATAGGTTTTTTCCTCCATATCATACACTACAAGGTGACATGCAACTAAAAGGTGAACACACCCTCCGACAGCATCGTTGCCAATAAGCAATCAACACACAACTGACACAACAATTCGTTAGAGGGATTTTTCACCTGTAGTCCATTTTGTTTTTATGGATAATGCGGAGACTTCTTCTGACTTCAGTGTACATTATTAAATACTGGCAGGAGCAGGCCACCAAATAAAGGACCAACTTCCTCATTCCTATCTGGACCAAATTTCACATGTTTGATAAGAGTCCAGCCCTGAACACATAGGCCAATATACAGTCATAGTCATAGTGCAACATGTTGGACACAGGAAATTACATTTAACTTCTTCCTTCCTGCACTGTCCAAGCAGTTAAGAGATGCGTACACAATAATCAGGCAATCGGGCAAGGTATGCAGCACGCCCCGACAGCAGCATACCCCAATACATGTGGACTGCGAGGGCCTATTCATCGCTGCTTGCAGCTTTAATTCCTCCAATTTTTGCTTCATAAAAATGATTTCAGACTTTGGCCTTTGTTTATTAAAAAATGCCAATGCCAATGCCTGTCCAAGGGGAAAGGCTATGGATTAAAAAAAAAAAAAACATTAAGTTTGAGTCATTCTGTTTGACTTTCATCGCAGGTATGTAAGTGGAACAATCCCCATCCCAACACACTACTTCGTGGTCCTGACCAGCTGCCTAGACTTCACACAGGCTGCAGACTCATGTAGAGGCCCACTCAGCAGCGCTGCCTTTATCCTGCCACACAGACCCAGCAACGATGAGAGCTGCAGTGTAAGGAACATCTTATCTTTCAATGAATTGTCACATTTAAAAGGTCACATGCTGTTGAAAGCGAGATTGCCATGTGTTTTGACTATAAGGCAGGTCTCTGTGTTATAAACATACTGTGGAAGAATCCCAACGGTAAGTCTATGGGGTAAAGTGCACAGAACATACTCAGAGGCTATGCATTTAAATGAACTGACTTTTCATAATGTTGTAGTGTACCATCTATACAGTTAAAGATGTCAGCCATGCTCTTAGCATGGCCATCCATCCATCCATATTCTTCTGCTTATCCTGGGCCAGGTCACGGGACAGCTGTCTGAGCAGGGACACCCAGACTTCCCTCTCCCTGGACACTTCCTCTAGCTCCTCTGGGAGGATCCCAAGGTATTCCCAGGCCAGCTGAATGACATAGTCACTCCAGCATGTCCTGGGTCTTCCTCGGGGTCTCCTCCCGGTGGGGCATGCCAAGAACACCTCCCGAGGAAGGCATACAAATGCCCTAGCCACCTCAGCTGGCTCCTCTCGATGCGGATGAGTAGTGGCTCTACGCGAACCAGGCTCCTACTCCGGATGTACAGGGACTGTATAGCCCTTAGCAGAGGGCCTCCGCCCCCACACTCCCGAAGCACCTCCCACAGAATGCCATGAGGGACACAGTTGAATGCCTTCTCCAAGTCCACAAACCACATGTGGACTGGTTGGGCAAGCTCCCATGAACCCTCGAGCACCCTGCGGAGGGTATAGAGCTGGTCCATTGTTCCATGGCCAGGACGAAAACTGCATTGTTCCTCCTGAATCCGAGGTTTGACTATTGGCCGAATTCTCCTCTCCAGTACCCTGGAATAGACTTTCCCAGGGAGGCTGAGGAGTGTGATCCCCTGATAGTTGGAACACACCCTCCAGTCCCCCTTTTTGAATAGAGGGACCGCAGCCCCGGTTTGCCAGTCCAGAGGCACTGTCCTCAACTGCCATGCGATGCTGCAGAGACGTGTCAACCAAGACAGCCCCACAACATCCAGAGACTTGAGGTACTCAGGACAGATCTCATCCACCACTGGTGCTTTGCCACTGAGGAGCTTCTGAACTACCTCAGTGACTTCGGCTTGGGTGATGAATGAATAGATCTCTGAGTCGCCAGCCTCTGTTTCCTCTATGCAAAGCGTGTCAGTGGGATTGAGGAGATCCCTGAAGTATTCCTTCCACTGCCCGACGATATCCCAGTCGAGGTCAACAGCTCCACACCTCCATCGTAAACAGTCTTGGTGGAAGGCAGCTTCTTCTTCCTGAGGTGCCGGATGGCTTGCCAGAATTTCCTTGAAGCCAACTTGTAGTCCTCCTCCATGGCATCCCCGAACTTTTCCCAGACCCTGCCAGTACCCGTCAGCTGCCTCAGGAGTCCCTCTAGCCAACCAGGCTCGATAGGACTCCTTCTTCAGCTTGACAGCATCCCTTACTTCTGGTGTCCACCACCGGGTTCGGGGATTGCCGCCATGACAGGCACTGGAGACCTTATGGCCATAGCTCTGAACAGCCGTGTCAACAATGTAAGTGGAGAATATGGGCCATTTGGACTCAATGTCCCGAGCCTCCCTCAGGATCTGGTCAGAGCTCTCCCGGAGGTTGGAAATGAAGACCTCCCCGACAGACGCCAGACGTTCCCAGCAGACCTTCACAACACGTTTGGGTCTGCCAAGTCTGTCCAGACTTATCCCCGACTCGAAGGCGCAGGGAGACGACCCTCTCATTCACCAGGGGAAAACTCCAACACATGGTGGCTGAGCTGGGGAGCTGTAAACAAGCCTACACCAGCTTGCTGCCTCTTAACGCGGGCAGCTCCAGAGTGGAAGACAGTCCAGCATCTCTCAAGGAGTTGGGTTCCAGAGCCCAGACTGTGCGTGGAGGTGAGCCCAACTATCTGTAGCCAGTACCACTCAACCTCCTGCACTAGCTCAGGCTCCCCTCCACTCAGCGAGGTGACATTCCCTGTCCCCATGGCCTGAGTCACCGTCCGCAGATTGGGTCGTCAGGGCCCCCGCTCACGACTGCCATGCACATCGCATAGCACTGGCCCCTTGAACCCTCCTGCGGGTGGTGAACCTACTTCTTGGGGGCAGGCCCACTATGCTCTTTCGGGCTGTGCCCAGCCGGGTCACGTGGGCAAAGACCTGGCCACCAGGCGCTCACCTGCGAGCCCCTACCCTAGGCCTGGCTCATGGATGGCAGTAATGCCATTCTGGGCGATGTGTATGTTCTTAGCATGACCGTGGTTGCAAATCACTGGTAGAGGTTGTGCAGAAACATAGTTGACAGTGCCTGCTCAGGCCTGTGAAAGCTGACTGGGCTTCTTGGCGAAGGGGGGGAGTCAAGCCCCCAGGAAGCAAATTTGTCATATTGGTCAAACTGTGTAATTCAGCACTCTCTCCATAAGCTTAAATTGTGTAAGAGGCGCCTGTAAAACAGTGGACACATTTTTGCAGCATCACAACCCCCGCTAAATGACTCGTGTTACTTTCAGAATTTTCAGTCCAGTGACATTTGGAAAGTCTAGAAGAGCAACTTTTTTGGGTTCATTTCACCACTGAGCACCTTTCATTGGAATAATTAGGGATGTGTCTCCAATTCTGTGTCCAAACTACACAAAAACTCAAATTATTTTCTAGAAAGCAGTATCCCTTACCAGAAAAGACCAATCAGCTCTCACAGGCCTGAGCAGTACATGTTTCCATACAGGCACAATGGTACCAAATCTGGCAACTTCACTGCAAAACACGTTAGCCATCGTCACTGTAAACAACAGCCAGGCTGACTGCAAAAACTAGTTCAAGTGTGTAAGCATAGCTGTTTTGTTTATGTGCAGATTAAAAAAAATATATATATATATATGTTAACTTGTGAGATTTAGACCAGTTCACTTTGGACAGAGCCATGCTAGCCATTGTCCTCTCTTCCCATTCTTTATGCTAAGCTATGCTAACTACATCTTGAATACAGCTCTGTACTTAACAACACATGTTGAAATGTTCAAGGAGGGGAAACCTATGCTAATGCTTCTGTGCTCCTTGCTGTCTCCCTGCAGAACTCAGAGGAGGAGTCTCACTGGGTGGAGGACCTGATGAAGATGCACACGGCTCGAGTTAGAGATGTGGAGATCCTGACAGGCTTGGACATGTACCGCAGAACCACACGGAGCTACGCTGAAATCCTATCGCTCAAGACCCACATGCACACCTACGAGAGTGAGATCTGATCTTTGTTGGCTCCGTTTACATTATATTACTGATCTCTTACAACTGTGGTGGATGTATGTGACTTGCATCAGCTTTACTTCTCAATGGAAGCTATGGCTGCTCTGCAGCTGCTTTGCAGTACTGATGTTGTGGCCCTTTCACTGAGTATTTAGTTTCATCTCATTCATTTCATCTGTTGAGATACAGAACTAACAGCAACTAGCTGTGATCCTGTCCACTTCTCTTTATCAAACTGACAGAAGCCGCCAGATCAGGAGTAGGATCTTCTGCACATACAGGACTATTGTGCCATTTGAAACACAGTGCTTAGTTTGTCTTCTTTTACTGTGCAGTTTTCACAAGCAGAATTATATATATGTGAACGGCTACAATTGAATCCATACTAGTTATTAAGTATCTTCATATGTTAATATCATCGAGGCCATTAATTCCTCATCATTCCTGTAAGATATCATATGTTTCCTTTTATTCATTTTATGATTGAGCAGAAAAGTTTCAACCTATTACTGGGCTGATCGAGCCCTGTAAAACGGCCACCCTCCCTTCAACCCCCATCCTCTGTGCATTGCATGTCCAATACAACATGCAGCAGACACATGGGGGCTAGATTAATGTCCCCCAAGAAACCAACAGTAATCCTATGCTAGAATATTAATTGAAACCATTTTTTTTTTAATATTTTGATTAAACATGCCTTTACTTCTGAAAATGCATCATGGTAGCACAAAATAAAGTCTTCAAACAAGATTTATTTTTTTCCATTTAGGGCCCCTCTGCAACGCTGGGCTACCAGCCAAATGACAATGCAGGACTGATTTGTTGATAGTACATTTAGTGGTGCCCTTCAAAAAAATTGACAATACATTGTTGGTCCCCTTGTCCTGTCTATACATAGTGTTTTACATTCATCACATCACCTTATATTTAAATTACTATCTGCTACCAGCAAAGTTTGTTGTTTGTTAAGTACATAACAACTCAAATTAATTTCTAGAAAGCAGTATCCCATGTGTGTGAAAATGATGATGTTTTAAAGTTGTAAAATAATCTTGAACTGCACTACAAAGCTGTCAACAGAATCTGTCCTGGTTAAAGGTGGCTCCATGAGGTCATGTTATCAGTTTCCTACCTAGTCAGTTTTATGTTAAGTTTACTCATTACATTCTGTCGGCATTGAACAGTTTCTCTATGCTCAGTGATGAGGAGGAAATTCTCTCTGTTTTTCCAATGAAATGAAAATGCAGTGTTGTTGTCTGTGAATGTACAGAGTGTGTGTGCATGTACGTGTGTGTGTGTGTGTGCACGCGTTGAATTTGAGATATTTTCTATTTGTTTAAATGTGTGTGTTGAGATGTTGTCTTTCTGTTCTGGGCACAATAACATGTCATTAATCATGATTGATTGTTTACTCCAAAACATGTACTACCTGTGAGACTGACCTATTTATGCTTTATGTACTATTTCATCACAATAAACAAGTATTTTTATTAAATCAAATGTGGTGCATATTAAGTGCGTCCAACTTACTGACCTAAGCAAGACGAGCATGTTTCCTGGAGAGAATATATGTGAATGCTAAGATCCCTAGCTGCTTGTGAAGCTGTCACATAGGAATGGCCAGAGGGAGGTCCCTGTGGTGGCTATTTGTCCACTCATTTGTACCCACCTGTCCTCATCTGTAACATCTGTACGGTATGGTTGTTGAAACTCATAAGAATTAGTGTTAGAAGGCTTCAAAGCAGCAACTTTCAGTTGACAGTCATACAGTAGCAGAAGCATTCTGTCAGAGGGTAGGCAACACAATGTTGAATGCATCCCCACTCCAGTTTAATCTTATTCATAATTTTCCATCAGAAACCCTTGTTTAGAATTCCTAGATTAGAACTGATGAAAAATGAATTGTGATATTTTATGGATACATAGAAAGAATCTTAATGTTTTCTATCATTTATATGATCCCACATTTAACACTGAATACTAAAATTAGGTAAACAAATACAGAAATACATTAGTCTTGTGAAGTAACTTATTGATATTTCTTACAATGAAGCAAGTCATTTATGGCTCTCCAATTAGACCACACTAAGTGGGGGACTGACTACTTTTCTCCTCTGTCATATATATAATTCATATCTGTCTGTGAATTTCAATCAAAGTCACAGAAAGGTTGCATGCACAAGATTTCATTACAGATCAGTGGATATGGATATGTGTAAACATATAGTGTTTCAACAGCAATTTTACCTGCACATATCATTTTACTAGGGCTGTGAGTACTAAAGCTGTCTCAATACAGCAATTCAAAATGAATACCAAAGCTGACTAAATATGGAAATTCAAAATGAATAGTAGAAGTATAAGGCTGTGAGCAGTGACATAGAATTTGTCTTCAAAATAAGAGCTTTACATTGCACCCCATTTAGAACTGGGTTCTTAGCGGGGGGCTTTTATTTTGAAAGAAGCAACCGTTCCGTGCTAACACAACCAAACAGCTACAGAGACCGAGGAGACGCTGCGTCTCCTGGATTTCAGCAGCTGTCCAGTTGCTCATCTTAATGTTTGCAGATGAAGTGATGGACTGACTGCTGTGATCAGCTGTTTCTTGGTTTTAAAACTCCTCGGTTGTGGGTCGCACAACAGTGCAGGTCATTGGCACCTCCACCCACCTCACGCAGAGGCCGGCACATTTCTGCCTGTTTTTAGATAGCAGGCGAGGCGGAAATAAGTGTACCCTCCGAAGCGGAAAATCGGCGGACCAAAACAGACCCCCAATTTGCCGGCTTCTGTCTAAAACCGCGGACTGAGCCGCCAAAAGGACTGGCAAATTGGCGGCGTGGTCCGCTGTCTAAAAACGGCTCATGTCTGTTGTCACCCTGCTTTAACTAGCAACGCAGGTTGGAAGTGACGAACATGTCCAGACAAGTTCCTTGGTGCTAGTGCTACTGTGACGTGCCACTGCTAAGTAGCCTACGGGTCATTCACTGGGCCAAATTTAAAATGCTCACGCATTGAATTGCCACTCAGAATCTCAGAATTAATTGCATTAATTTTTATAACGCATTAATTTGTAGTGTAATTAATACATATAATTAATGTGTTAAACAGACAGCCCTAATATTTTCTGGTTGGTTCAGTGTCTTGTTTTATTTTATGTTTTGATTTCCATACCCTCTTGTGTCCTCTCAGTGTCTCCTGTGTTCTTCCCTTTGTTTTCCCCTTCCCCCTGGTTATATGTTTGTGTCCCTCTGTCAGTGTGCTGCTCATCAGCCACACTCCACTATCACCTGCCGCCCCACCTCAGCTGTCCCTCATCTTGTCCTTAGTGTCTTGTGTTTGTAGTCTTTGTCTTCCTTCTTGTGGTTTTCAGTGCATTGTGTGTGCTTTGTGTGATGTCCCTGGTGGAGTTGCCTCTTGTGTCTCCAGTCTCCTGTTTGGTATGTTCTGGATTTTGATTTCTTTGTTGCTTTTTGATTTGAACTTTGCTTTTGGTTGTTCTTTGCTTTAGCCTAAGTTGCTACTTTGTTTAGTCCGCGTCTATTTTGGTTTTCTCGTTTGTTCTCTCGGTTTTTGTATTTCTCAGCTTTTTGGTGTAAAAAAAAAAAAAAAAAGAATCAGTCGTAGGATTTTGAACCTGTGACCTGTTCTTTATGTGTTATACCAAAGTGGTCATGTCCACCTAAAATGTTTCCTGAATGTTAGGTGTGTTAGATCCCAAGCTTTACCCCTGTCCAGGAGGTACTCAACCAGCTCTCCATTTAAAGGGTTAGATCCCTAAACCTACAGAAAGGTTGCTAAAAAGTGGGAACTTGAATAGGAATTGCTTAAGCTGATGGCGAGGAGACTCCAGCCACGACCATTATGGCAGCTCTCCTCTAAATGATCTGTGCATTTGGTATGGTGCTAGGTTGGATTTTAAGGGCTTTCGGTAAACCCTAAGAGAATGTTTCAATTTGGCTGGCTAGAGTAACCTTTAAGAACCTTTAAGATATTATGCACATTTAACACCTGACTTTTACTTCCATCAAAGAGACATAAAATCAATGTCCACAATTTTAAATTTAACTATGTTATGTAGGTTTAATTGCATAGATTTTAGCAAGGGCAAAGCATACAGCGCAATACTTGTTTCAATTAGTATCCGTAATTATCAAAAATACTTATTGATAAATCACAATACTTTAAATAATAAATTAATCTAAAAGAGCTGAGGCCTGGTTAGAAAAACTTAAATTTAGGTGCGATGGAGAGGGTCAGGTCTTTCCATGGCTAGCCTTTCCCTTCCTGCTGAGAGTCCAAGTCCTTGAGGCAAATCACCACCCCTGCCAAGGTCTCGTAACTTCCTCAAAGTCCAAACTTCACTCCAGCGAGTGAACAAAAGTACTCCAATATCCAAATTGTAATCCACAGCATGTTGGCGAAAATTGTTGATCCCTTGTGCTCTTAATTCCTTGGTCTGTTTCTGCTGAAGATTTCTTGAAGTCCTTTCTGCAATGTTTAGGCTGCTCACATTCTCCGTCTCAGGTGTTTCTTCAAGGCCTGAGCGAGTGGAAGAACGAACTTTAGTCCGTGCTCCTCAGGTTATACACACTCTTGCTTCGGACACTGGCTTGGTTTTGTGTCCTTATTAGGACATGTTTTAGGACATGTTTTCAGCATCTCTCTATTCACTAACCCCTTGATTAAGATTTCCTAACGCTTCTCTCTTCATAATTATCTCAGGACTATGTATAATGTCCCTTTCTTGTATTTGTGTCTGGCCGGAGTGTATGACTCTCAACTTTTCTGACACTGTCTCCGTGTGTGTATATACTGGTATTTATATTAGACAGGAGTAAATGGATATCAACTATCTTGACAGGTGGCATCATTGGATTTAACCCTTAAGACACCTTTTAAAATGAACATACAAATTTCAACCTTGGGACCCAAAATGGTCCCTCATTAAAGTGTGATAAAAATGTCATTTTTTTTTTTCACTTTCACCACATCAGATCTTTTCAGCAACTTCAGACCTAACCACAGATATAAAGTATTTTTTATATGTAGTGTGTTAAGTGTCTGGTTTTCTATTTTGATTCATCTGGTTTTAATTATCTCAGACAACAGTGACACAGAGCACAAAATTTTGTTTTTCTTTAGTCAGGATAGAACACTCCTGACAAACTATGCACTGTCTACCGAGATCAACATCGCTAGTGTAGCTAACCAGCTAAACACAGGGAGCTGCTTACCGGATGCTCAATCTCCTCGCCGGCTGTAGGTATGCTGGCGGTGTGCGAGTCCTGTCTCCCCACCCTCTCAAAACTGAGGGACAGCGTCTCAAAGAGAGGGACAAAATCCTAATAGAACTCTCCACCGTCGCCATGACCCAGGCGAAGCTGATCTCCCACCTGAGGATATCCGTAGCATGACGACCATGGACAACACCGCATTGCCATAGACCAGCTTGATCACCAATGAAACTCTGGCCCCAGTACTAGCCGAGTCCCGTTGGCACCGCCAGGGAGCCAAGCCCAAGTCATCGGCACCCTCCAACTCCTACCTACGTCCCGCAGAGCTGCTGTGCTTCATATGGCAGGATGGAATGGAGGCTACAGTGAGCTCAACTCCAGTCAGGCTGGGGGAACCCTGGTCAGTGGTGCACAGGGGGCTGGGGCTCGTACATCTCCTCCTCCTCCGCCTCCGGATCTGCCACTGGATATCAGGTATGACATCCTAGGCCTGCAGGACTTCCGTCCCGGGGGTGCGCGGTCCGGCTCGCCCCGGGACTTGCCCATTTGGCAGGTCGTGGCTCTCACCAGTCCAGGATCCAGGGTCCACCAGTCCAGCCTGATCCCTCCCCTCCATCTTAGCCAGGAGAAACCGCGGCCCGGCGCCGTAAACCTGCACCTCAGTCTCCATCCCGCCGCACCTCCAGGCAGCCAGTGATCAGGCACGTGGCAGCACACCTTCTGCCACCTTGGAGCCAGCGTCAAGGAGGTCGCATCCTCTGCCCTTAAGCTGAGTGAACAGCACAGTGCGGCCTCCACGCTGGTACTGGAGGCTGGCATCAATGACCTCAAAAATCAGCAGTCGGGGATAGTTAAGCGGGACTACATCTCCCTTGTGGATCACCTGCTGGACATGTGGAAGCAACTAATTATCGCTGGCCTGCTTTCCCCCGCCTCGGTACGGTGACGTCACAACCATCCGCCTTCGTCAGCTGCACCTGTGGATGAAGGTATACTGCCTGACAAAAAGTATCCCTTTCGTAGACAATTTTGCAGTGTTTTTAAACAGGCCTCGTGTTTTTAAATGGCACGGCCTCCACCCAAACCAGGAGGGATCGCAGCTTTTATCTGTTAACATTGACCTGACTATCCGTTCATGCACCACACCCACCTCCTGACTCACGGTACATACATATGCACACGGACACTCTACCCCTCACTCACCTTTACCCTCCCCCTCCTACACTATACACGCAGCCCATTCTGTCGCCTGGAGGCACAGGACAACATCCACAAAATTCAAACCAGACTTTCACCAAACAAATTAAGCCCAGGACTGTTTTTAGACCAAACTGTGTTTTTAACATTCCTTTGAAAAGACATGATGAGCACACAATGTAATTTTAGATAAAAACCTAGACAGCATTCTCCTGACAGAGACATGGCTTGGCACTGATGCACCTGTTGTTCTCACTGAGGCTTCCCCACCCAAATTTTAACTTTTTATTTTCTACAAGAGGGGGACAAAAAGGAGGCGGAACTGCATCAATCACTAAAGACACCATGTTGTCAAATGAAGTGTTTTTTAAGAAATATTTATCATTTGAATATCATGCCTTCGTTTTTAGCAGCCCCCCCATCCTCTGTATTACAGTCTACAGACCACCCCGCTATTCCACCTCTTTTAACAGTGAATTCTAAGAGCTACTGTCAATTATCCATAGCAATTATAACAAGATATTAATAACCAGTGATTTTAATTTACACGTAGATAATCCCTCAGATACAATGTCGAGAGAATTTTGAAACCTTCTACATTGCTTAAATTTTAATCAACGTGTCATACCCACAGCAGGGGGCGCACTTTGGACCTGGTCATAACCTATGGCCTGTCCATTGGTGCGCCCTCTGTTGTGGACCTGGCTGTGTCTGACCACTTGTCTGTTTTTTACAGTCACCAGTTTTAACCAGCGCGGGGCCCCTGTGAGAACAGTGAGGAAACACTACCTAACTTCTGAAGTGGCTGCAAATTTTATCGAGATTTTAGAGAGCACTCCTGCAGAAGTTTTACCACCACCATCTAATTATACTGTTGAGGGTTTTACCATAAAATAAAATCAACACTGGACTCAGTGGCTCCACTTTTAATAAAAACAGTTAATACAAGACATACACCCCCGTGGAGAAATACAGAAACTAAAAAACTCAAGAGAAACTGCAGGAGTGGACATCTCAAAACCTACAATAAAACAGTCAAACAAGCAAGAATTGCCCATTTCCAAAAAATCATTAACGAACATAGAAACAACCAAAAATTCCTCTTCTCCACAATTGACTTTTTAACAAACACACATTTTAATAGATCCTCCAAAACACCAACCAACACCCTTTGCGAGGACTTTGCAGACCACTTCAGAGGTAAAATCAATGACATCAGATCAAGTTTTTTATCTCAACAGATTTCAAATGTCGACACACCGGGTCATTGATTTTACCAAAGGAAACCCTGGAGAGTTTTGCCCTGGTTAATCCGAGGACACTTGGTCGAGTTTTTTCCCAAGTAAAGCCCACGACCTGCCTATTAGACCCAACTCCCACACTGTTTTTAAAACACTTTGTGGATTTTTTGAGGATCAGCTGTTATATATGGTGAATTGCTCTCTTCAGACGGGTGTCTTCCCCGCCTCCTTTAAAACGGTGGTGGTGGTGAAGCCCCTTCTGAAGAAGAGCAACCTAGATCCCAACACCTTTAATAATTATCGTCCTGTATCCAACTTACCATTAAGTAAAATTTTGGAAAAACTTGTTTTCAATCAAGTAAATGATTTTTTAATTGCAAACAACATTTTACAGAACCACAGTACAGAGACGGCCCTTTTAAAGATTTTAAACGACATCAGGTGCAACTTGGATAACCATAAACTCACAGTCTTGGTACTGCTGGATCCAACCGCCGCCTTCGATACAGTAGATACAGACCATCACATTTTATTAAATAGACTGAAGAACCTGGTTGCCCTCTCTGGTACAGTTCTTAACTGGTTAGTTTCTTACCTCACAGATCGACACTTCTTTTTAAGTATGGATACATGTTCCTCAGAAACCCACAAAATAAAGTGTGGGGTTCCCCAAGGGTCAATTTTAGGTCCAACTAAACTTTTTTTTTTTTTTTGGCCTTTTCTGGCTTTATTGACAGGACAGCTGAAGAGTGTGACAGGAAACAGGGTAAGAGAGGGGGAGTAACACGCAGCAAAGGGACGCAGGCCGGGAGTTGAACCTGGGTCCGCTGCAGAGACTTGGCACATGGGTCGTGCACACTACCAACCGAGCCCCTGGTCCAACTCTTTTTATTCTTTACATGCTTCCCCTTGGGGACGTCATCGGGAGTGACAGCATCAGCTATCAAAGTTATGCTGATGATACGCAACTGTACATCACCTTGTCTCCTGATGACACAGGGCCTATTGATGTCTTTTTTAACTGCATTTTAGATATCAAGACATGGATGGCAGCAAATTTCCTACAGCTCAACCAGGACAAAACAGAGGTTTTACTCATTGGTCCTGAAGGCCAGAAAGACAGAACATTAGTTAAAATACAATAAATTAAAAGCATATAAAAGGCAATAAAAAACAAAACCATAAGATCAGATAAAACACTGACAAATATAAAAATACAGTAAAAGACAGACAGAGACCACTCAACTCTCATGCTGTATTAAAAGCCAAGGAGTAAAAATGAGTTTTTAGGTGAGATTTAAAAGTATCAAGGGTGGGGGCCATTTTGACATAGGTGGGTAGCTCATTCCATAGTTTAGGAGCTACCACTGTAAAAGCATGGTCCCCCCGGTCTTTGCCTGCTTTTTGGCACAACAAGACGCAGCTGATCAGCAGATCTCAGTGCTCTTGGGGGGGTATAGACATGTATAAGGTCAGTGATATACTGGGGTGTCAAATCATTTAGTGACTTAAAAACAAACAATACAATTTTTAAATTTATTCTAAAATGGACAGGGAGCCAGTGGGCATTTTGGACTAACTGCAAGCGAGCGAGGGAGGCCTGGTTAATGCCAGTGTAAAGAGCATTACAGTAGTCCAAACGGGTAGAGATAAAAGCATGAATCAAGCACTCAAAATCATTAAAAGATACAACAGATTTAATTTTAGATAAAAGCCTCAGATAATAAAAACTGGTTTTAACTATTGAGTTTCTTTTTATCAAGTTTAAAATCACTGTCCATTTTTACACCAAGGTTTGTGACTACGGGTTTTACATATGGCCGCAGGGAGCCCAGGTCTATAGAAGAGACACCACAGGCTCCACTGGGACCGAACACCATGACCTCAGTTTTTTCTTCATTTAAGTTTAAAAAGTTAAAAGCCATCCATGCCTTAACATCTTTTAGGCACTCTAGTAAGGGTATCAGGGAGCTCTTATCGTTTCTCTTCAACGGCAGGTAGATTTGGGAGTCGTCCGCATAAAAATGGTAGGAGATGCCATGTTTTTTGAAAATTAAACCAATGGGGAGCATGTATAAGGAGAAGAGGATGGGCCCAAGAATAGAGCCATGGGGAACTCCGCAAGACGGGGGCAGAAGACGATGCAGAATCACCAAGCCTTACTGAAAAGCATCTCTCAGACAGATATGATCGGAATCACTCCAAGGCAGCACCCCTGATACCCACACAGTGCTCAACTGTGTCAAAAGCTGCAGTAAGGTCTAAAAGCATATGAATGGCAGAATCACCAGAGTCAGTAGTTAATAAAAGATCATTAAAAACCTTTAAAATCTTAGAGAAAACGGTACTTGTACAACTGCACTTTTAGAGATAAATGGAAGCTTTGAGATGGGTCTATAATTACAAAGGACTGAAGTGTCTAGATTTGGTTTCTTTAACAGGGGTTCCACAACTGCTTCTTTAAAATAAGCTGGGACCACACCTGAAGCAAGACTGCTTGTGGCGGCCACACATGGTGACCACCTTTAAATTTAATATTTTGTTATTCTTTTCGTTTTAAATGAGGACACACAGTCTTTTCTTTTCAGTTATTACATTTATTAACAGTTGTTGATTAATTTGAGTGCACGCATTTTAGTTAATAGCATGTTGATTAATATTCCATTGTTTGAGTTAAACTCACTGTTTGTCTTTGTTGTGTGTTGTGTGCTCTCCCCAGCTCTGAAAAGGAGGTGGCGCCATCCAAGATGGTCTCTTATGGAAATGGGGCAGGTACTGGAAGAGGCCACCTTGGAGGTACCAGAGGGGAGGCTGTCTTTTCTTTGAGATTTATTAATTTGAGATCATTTAAGAGCTTTAAGTTTTGTTCATTATTTGAGTGTTTTGTATTGAATATGTATAGGTTTTCTTTTGTAGTCTTTGTTCACATTATGTTGCGTTTGCTGTATAGAAGTTGTTGGTTATGTCTGTTCCCCTCCTATTGTCTGTGTTGGCTAGCCAAAGTCTATATAACCCTCACCTATTGTCTCATTAGGTAGGTCAAGTATGTTGAGTTAAGTTGCTATTTATTGTTGACCTCAGTTTAAGTTTTAGGGCCCTTATTTAGAGTTGTTATTTTCCTCATTTTTGTACTTGCACAAATATACTTTGGATATTGTTTCTTTGAGTTGAGTTTATAAATTAATTAATATTCTTTTGGATATTTACACCTTGTTCTTGAGCCTTTCCTGTTTGGTCCCTGACACTGCTATTTATGATTTTTTGGACATTAAGTCCAATAGTCTCCCAGACCTTTTTAAACAGGCGAGGAGGAACAATGTCTGTGGGGCAGGAGGAGGGTTTAAGTTGAGTGACAATTTTTGTGAGAGATAAAAGCGACACAGGCTCAAACCGGTTTAAGACAGTTGAGCAAGTGACGGGTATGGAAGGGTCAAAAGAGGGGGGTGAAATATGAGTCCTGATGGTTGCAACCTTAACGATTAAATAGCAGAGAAAACAATGCAACATTGTCAATATGTGTAAATCTAAAGCACGCAAATTACTGAATGTTACAAATGTGGATGGGCTGGTTGTTATTTTAAAGTAACGTCAATGGTGGCTAGCATTAGCTCCTAAAGTTTTATGGTAGCATCGGCTTTTTTTCTGCAAATAACATATGCTAACTGTTTATTTATAACCATGTGTTCAGCTTTGTTCAACTTTTTTAGTTAAGAGTTTAGCACAGGCATAGGCCTTAAGGTGTTGATGTCATCCAAATGAGGATGAAGATATAAACGTTTGCCATCATTCAGGCCGCTCGGTTTACTTAAATAGGTTTTCACCCAGTGGGTATAGGTCGTATAAGATAATGTTAATCTTGTTTAAAATGAAATGAATGTACTATGAGCTTAACATAATTTTTCTGTAATATGTAGATGCATCACTCAATTATTCAGGCAGATAGAAGGCATACAGTGGAACGCAGCACAGCTTGTAAGTTGTTCCACTGCCCTCTTTGCTCTGAATATAAGCCCAGCCTGCCTGCCAGGCTCCAGCAGCACCTGGATGTACACATCAGATATGCCATCACATTCAAAGGTATATAACTTTGTGTGTCTGTGTGTGTTCTTGTGCCTTGTTAGTCATTGGCTAATTTAAACATTTTTTTCTTTACTTGCTCTTAGACAAACAAATCTGTAAATGTAATTTGACCTGCTGGAGTGGAGGACACTTTCATTGCCCAAGGACAGACATGGAGGGACACCTGAAGGCTTGCCAAGGTGCCACAACATCCTCAGCTGCTGCTCAACACGAGCCAGACCCTCGTCCATCAGACACATTTGCTACACCCTCTCCCCGCTTCCACTGTGTGTGTGTGTGTGTGTGTGTGTGTGTGTGTGTATGAGAGCGAGAGAGACTGCATGGAAAGGTCTGTTCCTGACAGGATTGCTTGCATGCTGTGTGTTATGCGTGAAAGATAACTTTATCATTTTAAAAGCTACATAGCTAATTCTTAACGCAGCTTTCTTTCAATTTTAGAAACCTTTCCCAGTCAATAAGTCCTGGACAGTGGAAAGAGAACACTGGTTTTGAAATAGAGGTAATGGTATACACTATTTGTTATTGATATCTAAAGTATAAAAAGTATTTAAAGTACTGTAAAGTCATCAACTGACCTTTTTCTTATATCCCAGGGGTTTCCAAGACAGCTGTACAGAAATGACTGTGGCATCTTCATATTGATGGTAGGAGACATCATTGGTCTTATTTAATTCTGTGTGCTTGTAAGATATTAACATAAAATGATTAAAGTTTTATTCATAGTATCCCCTTTACACTGTACTGGATGCTCCTTATGATTTCGCTATTGTAAATTGATCCGCTCATTCAAATTAAACTCAAAATCCCCTAATAACATTTAATCTGACATACATGTCCAGTGGTAATTACTTTTTCCTTCTTCAGGTGGACATGCCAGTTCTGGAAAGTGGTGGTGTGTCATGTTAATGGAGGACTCTGACTCTCGAAGGTGAGAGCACAAAAACATTGACATTAAATTGACTTGGAAGTGTTCATACTTTATCTCTGTTATACCTACAAGACATTATTTTTTTTTCTTTAACTCATTTTATTTGAGCCATGGCAAAATGTTTGCCCACTGAACAGACGCTTCAAAGGCCATCTTGTGCGATGAGGTGTCACTAGTCTTCAGACTGAGCCTGGGGGAGCGTTCAGGCTAGAGAAACTTGGACTCTGGGAACATAGGAATGACCCAAGTTGGGTGTGCTTTTCCTTTGAGAAAACTATTACCACAATGTTTGATTTTTCTTATTTGATCCACCACTTGGTCCTTGAAATTATCATCATCATCATTATTATCATCATCATCATCATCATCATCATCATCATTATTATTATTATTATTATTATTATTATTATTATTATTATTGTTATTATTATTTTAATTTAGGTTTACTTTTGCAATGTTTACTGAACATACTTCATCAGTATCTACATCTATCAGGGTGGATTAGTCCCTTGATGGCATCATTGCTTGTATGTGAATATTAAAAACTGATTTTAATTTTATTTCTTTTTCTGTCATGTTAGGAAGAGGCGCAATGACAGCCTGTTGCCTCAGCAAGCCAATGTCTCCACTGCAAAAGAGGCTGACACAACAGTGGAAGCAGTAGGCACATTTTCCTGTTTTATACTGGGATTAATATGATGACAAGCTAATATATATATATATATATATATATATATATATATATATATATATATATATATATATATATATATATATATATATATATATATATATATATATATATATATATCTTTAAATTCAGATGTTTTTACTAAACTAGCCTACTGTTACACTCTTCAAAGTTCAATTATGTATGAAAAGACAGGCTTTAGACTCAACAAACGTATTGTTTTTCTATGAACTGACGTCGCTAAGCTACATGAACAGAGTTTATGTCCTACTGACAGAATTAATGTTAATGCAGTTGAGCTGATGACAGACGTATTGAATCGATATGTTACTACACTGATATGGACAGGCCTACCGATGTTACAAGCTACGTAGACAGAAGTGGCAAGATCAACATGTATGTCACATTTAAGAAATGAATGGTTTTAACATTTCAGTGTTGATTAATATAAATCAGTGACAAAATCGCGACAATAGCGCTTCCACCGGGAGTGTGTCCATGATTTTATTTTGAAGTCTCTTGCACATACTTCCCGGCCTAGACTGGAGCCGGCCTGAGGCCGCACCGGAAGCAGCCTGACGCTGGAGGTCACTGGTGCAGTAAAGATACTTGATATTAAGTTTTTCTTATTCATCATGGGCGCATGAAACACTTTAATGTAAAATATTGTATTTTAAATATAGGTTTGGATGATAGCTTACTGTTCATAATACCTTTATTTTGAAAACCGAAAGTAAATAACGCTGTTTCTCCGCATTTACCATACTGCTGAGAATACGTGTACACTCGAAATTTAAGTGCGGCTGATTTGACCACGGAACGTGACGGCCAGCTTGACTGCAGTTCCAAGTCTGTTGCTGTGTCCCAATTCAGGGTCTGCACACTTTGAGTGCGCGTTTTAAGTGCGTTTACGTCACTGTGCCGCGGCGAAGGGTGTCCCAATTCAAAGTGTTCTCATAATGAAAGATGGTAAGACGTGTTTATTATGCAGTGGCTTTTATGCATTGTTGTTGTGCATTGGATGCATTTATGTTCATCATCACTGGGACATTACAAGTGCGTGTTCTATCCGTGCGTCAAAAGTTGCTAGGGCCGTTTTTTGTTCCCAGTCCGTCACTGCGTGGGGATGTGGATGCAGCACGTGCTGATTGTGAAATATTGGAAAACTTTTGGAAACGGGTGGATGTGCGGTGTGGGTGTGGTGAACAGAGAGTATCACAGTGAGCCCCGTGACACTGAGCAGCAGTTAGTTCCTGTACTGTTAGAGTGTTCAGGGCCGCCGCGGGGAAACTAACATGGTAGGAGTCATTTTTCACTACATTAGTTGGTGAGCTTAGCTTATTTTAGCTGTTCTCACACACAGAACAAACAGAAGAGGATAGTGACAAGGTTTTTGAAATGCTTCATTTTCAGTTCGCCGGACACTTCCGGGGTTCTTACAGCAAATCGTTCGAGTTCAGTTCGGTGAATGACACTTATGAGAACTGACTGTTAATAAATCATAACAAAGGACTTGAGATTGATGTGGTGATTGACGTCACTAACTCGGTTCGTCTTTACTGAGACGTCTTTACATCATTTGGTTAAAGTAGGAACAATGGCGAGAGTAAAGCTAGCCTACTGCTGTGGAACAATTGGAGAAGTGTGATCATATATTGGTTATAACTTCAGGAACGAGATCAAGATGTATGCAGCATTAGGCTGTCAAAGTGAAAGACAAGTAAACAGCTTTTGACTGATGTAGTTGTTAACGTAGTTACTGCCAGACGGGATGTATTTGTGTATGTCATATGACATTGTGATATACTATAGGATGTCTGATATGATCTGATATGACATGTGATATGATCTGATCAGACACGTGATGTGATATGTGGTTTGATGTGATATGACATGTATGTGCTATGACGTGATATATGTGCTATATGTGGTATGATGTGATATGATGACAGTTCAAGAACACACTGTAAGTCATTCCACTTTTGAGGGGCACAGACCTGAAAAGCACTTTTCCCCAATTTGGTCCTTACAGTGGGAATGTTTATAATCAAGGGCTCTTGTGAACTACTGTGCAAGTTACAAGTTCTAAATGAGCTAAAATTGCTGAGATAGACAGGTCAAACATGCAGCAGGGCCTTGTAGATAAAAATCATGCAGTGTTGTTCCCTCCTTACAGATACAGATGGCCATCCAACTTTGTTCTACTGAACACATTGATGAGTTCTAAACCCATCACCTGTAATAAAACAAGTGCAGAATGATACACTGCATCAAGGGGCTTCAAATGTGATATGACATGTGATATGTGATATGACATGTGATGTGATCTAAACATACTGTCTCTACTAATGGAAACACAGTTATCTCTGGATGTCATTATAAGACATGTTTTTCATTGTAATTGACTGGCTGTCTACAATGGGGTTATTTATAGAATTAAGTGGGATCATCTTTTGTTTTAACGGCTCACAGTGCAGTGAACCTGTCCTGTCATGTTATCCCACAGAGCTGACTGGACAGTAAACATGGGTCAGAGAGAAGATGCCCAGCTGTCCTGTCTTAATGTCCTCACCTACCACAGAGAGCTGCTGGTGTCCAGGTTGAGGAGCATCCAGTGCATCTTGGACAACCTGTCGGCCTGTGGCTTCCTCTGTGAAGAGGATGTGGAGATCATACAGAGAACTGTCACAAAGGCAGATCAGGTAGGAACACAAAAGTCACCAGTTTAAAGACATGTTTCATTGTCATTCAACAAAAAACCCCAAATGTCCAAAATGAAGCAGAAAGTCTGGGAAATTTAACCAACACAGACTTGTTTTAAACTATTTTTTTTCTAGGTGCGAAAAATCTTGGAGCTTGTCCAGTGCAAAGGGGATGAGGCCTGTGAATATTTCATTTACATCATATATAAAGTATGTGATGCATACATAGACCTCCAGCCATGGTTGAAAGAGATCAACTACAACCCAAGTAATGACATTGCGTTGATGAAAGTGGTTAACACAGATCCCAGTAAGTATCAAGTCACTAATGGTGCTCTGTGCCACTCATACGTTATTTTTTTTATATTGTAAGATAGACAACACCGTTCAAACAGGTGATGGTATCATGATTGGCCATGAAAGGGGGCATCCTCGAAAGGATGGGGAGAGCCTCACCACTCTGTGAAACACATAGTAGAAAGGAGACTGATTGTTTTTACCAAAATTTTGAGTAGTTTAATCAGTGTAGTGGAGCTAAAAAGCATGATATTCCATCTAAAACATAGTATCAGATACTTGGGAAAAATAGAAGAAATAGTACAGTAAACATACTTCATAATCATTTCATATCATTTGTCAAACTGTAAACCAACAGCTCGTCTGGTTCCCATTATGGTCTACCAAACAGCAGGATTAAAGAAACTGAGCAGCTTCAGTCTGCATACTAACATCTGTTTTTTTTTTTAGTATATTTTTTTGGCCTTTTGGCGTTATTGATAGGACAGCTGAAGACTTAGACAGGAAACAGGATGAGAGAGAGTGGAAGTGACATGCAGCAAAGGGCCCCAGGCCAGGAGTCGAACCCGAGTCCACTGCAGTGAGGACACATGGGACACCTGCACTAACTGAGCTAAATGGCGCCCCCTTACTAACATCATTGACTGTCTTGAAGTCTTAATAAAAGGTAGCATGTCTGTAGCTCTGGGTATCAAAACCTGTCATCAGATGTACAGATTTGTCTTCTTGTTTAGTCTTATTTAGTTATTATTTATCAGATACATTTAACATTGTTTGAGGTAAACTGTGGTAATTAGGGAACATCTACACATCACAACAACACAACATTTACACATTCTCCAATTCAAATGAAAACTGGAATCCAGCCACCACTGCTAAATGTATTTTGTATAGGGATCATAATTAGTCTGTACTGTAATTCTTCAGATGTACATTCATAAATAATAAATAAAGAGTGTTGGGTTTTGGGCTGTTGGGAATAAAAGAGGCATTTGAACACACAAGTTCTGTTAAATTATGATGCATTCTGGCATTTTGTAGACTGGGGAGGGATTAACTGTCTAAATCTACTGTGTGTTTCACTAATTCACTGTGTACCTCTAAGTCAGCAGGTATTCATCAAAGTTGAGGCATGAGATGGGCCGGGACACCAACTTCATCATGTCGTACGGCCAGAGAGCGGAGACCCGCCTGGAGGACTTGTACACTGACACACTGATGGAACTGTTGAATGACTCTGATGAAAGTCTGGGCTTTTTGGAGAGTCTAGACCAGCTCCTAGGAGACCATGCTGCCTTCAATCCCCAGGGGGAAACAACCTATGTGATGGGGGATGTAGGTGTGGGAAAATCTATCCTCCTTCAGAAGCTCCAGAACCTCTGGTCCAAGAAAGAGCTACAGACTGACGCCATCTTCTTCTTTAAATTCCGCTGTAGGATGTTCAGTGTCTTCAAGGACACCGAGCAGGTCTCCCTCAGAGACCTTTTGTTCAAGTACAACTGCTACCCAGATCACGATCCAGACAATGAGGTGTTTGATTACATCCTGCGCTTCCCTGAGAAGATTATTTTTACATTTGATGGCTATGATGAGATCCAGGATGATCTGGACCTGATCAATGTACCTGAGGTGGTGTCGCCTGAAGAAAAGGCACACCCCCTCCAGCTGCTCATCAGCCTGCTCTGTGGGAAACTACTAAAGGGCTCCCAGAAGGTGCTGACGGCCCGGACAGGGATTGAGCTCCAGAGTAGAGTGATCAGAAAAAAGGTGGCTCTGCGAGGCTTCTCCCCCACTCACCTGAAGACCTACATTGATCTGCACTTCAGGGAGCAGGAGCACAGAGAGCTGGTGTCTGTCCAGCTGGATGCCAACCCCCACCTATGTGGACTATGCTCCACCCCGCTGTTTTGCTGGATTGTATTCCAGAGCTTTAGGCACCTGCACACTATGCATGATAGTTTTCATCTGCCTGAAACTTCCATTACACTCACTGACATCTTCCTGCTGCTGTCAGAGGTGTTCCTATGTCGCTCAGCCTCACCTGCACATAACCTGCTGAAGAAAAGCACTCGGTGTGCCTCAGAAACATTTAAACGGGGGCTCAAGCCTCTCGCAGCTCTCGCTAAACTGGCCCTTCAGAGTAGTGAGAGAGGTAGCTTCATTTGCAGCCAGGAGGAGATCACTGTGTGTGGCCTGGCAGAGGAGGACCTGCCCCTGGGCTTTCTTAGACCTGTCAGCGAGTGTGATGGCAGTCAAAGCCCTGCTACATTTGAGTTTGTCCACATCACCCTCCAGTCTTTTCTGGCTGCGTTTGCGCTTGTGTTGGATGAGCAGGCTGCTGCCAGCTCCATCCTCAGGTTCTTCACAGAGTGCAGCAGGAAAAGAGACTCAGCCTGTTTGCCTTTTCCGTCTTGTATTCGTGGCTCTTCAAAGCCCAGTGAAAAGCAACTGTTTGCAACTAACGAACACCTCCAGTTCACTAATCTGTTCTTGTGTGGACTGCTGTCCAAGGCCCAACGCAGCCTAATGGAGCATCTGGTATCACCAGTGCTACTGAAGAAAAAACAGGCCTTACTCAAATCCTACCTTTCCACCAGAGTCAAGTCCAGTCTCCGTGGCTTACCCCACTACCACAGTGACGAGGGCAAGAAAGTCCATGTTATGCCCAACTTCCTTTGGACACTGAGGTGCATCTTTGAGACAGGGAGCAAAGATATTGCTCAGATGACAGCCAGAGGGATCACAGCTGGCCTGATCAAGCTGGGTTACTGTAACATGTACTCAGGTGACTGCACCGCCCTCAACTTTGTTCTGCAGCACCGTCAGAAACCCCTAGGACTAGACATGGACAACAACAACATCAGTGACTATGGGGTGATGCAGCTTAAGCTCTCCTTCAGTAAAATCACAGTTGTGAGGTCAGTTTAAATATAAACATGGTTGCTTCCAAACTGTTTTAAGAACATTCACAAACATTTTAAAAGGTATACAGTATAGTTGATGTATCACACTAATCACACTGCTCCTCTGCAGATTGTGTGTAAATCGCCTGACTGACACCAGCATTGAGATTCTTGCTGAGGAGCTATGTAAGCACAAAGTTGTGGAAGTCTTGGGGTGAGTAACCATGTCAATTGTTACAGTGTATTCAACACTAGGTAGTTTGCATTCCACTCATTTTCAAGATACATCAGTGGTGGAAAAAGTATCCAGATATTTATCTCAAATAAAATAACTCGTATAACAGTCTTATATGTTCAAATTCAAGTATCAAAGTACAAGTATGAAAACTAACCATACTTTTGTGCATGTCACCTGTGACTGAAGTAGTATCTTTTGTATGTCTGATGCATCAATGTGCACAGCATTTTACATTTTTGTAGCTGGCTGAGTTGGAGCTATATATACAGTTTAGTCCACTGGTTCCCAGCCTAAGGGACGAGCTGCTCCAAATGGTCTCCAGATACATCTGTTGAGAGAGGATTATGGGGATTATTGGATAAAAACGATATAAGGTTCTTCAGTCTAAAAACATTGGGAACCACTAATTAAATCTTTATAAATGCCTTGTGTTTTATAAGATTATCGTTTGCCTTTTTGTCTCTTTTGTTAATCTGAAAAGTGATTATTAACAAATGAGGAAAAAAGTACTGCAGTTATACGTGGAGAAGTGTCTGTCCTCATGTCATCCTGTCTGTCCTACCGACTCTTCTTCCTGAAAAACAGCATCTGTCCCCGGCAAAAACCTTTAACTCAAGTGTTTGTCTCCTTCACTGTTGTGGTGTTGTAGTTACCTTTATCACTTTCCAGGATGTTGGTGGGTCAGGATCATCATCATGACATGTACCACCACGCCTCTTTAGGATACGTAGCACTGGCTTGCTGTGTCAATTACACATCAGAGCTGTTTTGTATCTGTGTGAATAAAGGCGGAACATACGCGAACCTCCACTGCAGCGATAATTTCTTTGTGTGAAAAGGGCCACTGCCTCTTTCTATAAATCACAGCCCGGCGATACTCGGGATAACCCACAGACCTTCTTCTAAGCATATTTTTAATGTACATATTGGAACTATTTTCTCTCCATGAAGCTACGTCCATCAGTTTGGAATGTAAACATCAATGCAGTCCTCCTCGGCTGAGCCGTAACACTAGTTAGCTTATCTAGCTAGCCTCTTGCCTGTGGGAAGATGCACACTTGCTTCAGTGCAGTGACATGGAAAGAAAATAGTATATGTAGATAATAAGTGTGTGCCCACTCTGCTGTTATGGAGCTTTTGATTACTTGCCTCAAACCTCCAGTTGTCATGAAAAAGAAAAACCAGAGGCTGGCCTTGAACGAGGTGTTATCTTAGTTACACATAACATTTTAAACACAACATGAAAAGTTGTTTTTAGTATGTTTTTAGTGAAATCAATGCTTTGAGTTGCTGTGGTGAGTTTGTCTCCTTCATCCTGAGAAGAGGAATGTTTCCTATAGAGCTTCCATGGTGTAATAGTTGTACAATAAGTAGTGGTGGACAGAAAATATTTGGATAACTATTCGCAGCATGACAAAAAATATTCAAGTTTTCATTCATCACATTCTGGTCTCTGGGGTATATGATTTTATTATATGCAAATGTTAGAAGTACATCAGATTCACTAGCAAGTAAAGGCAGAGTACTAAAACAAAACATATTAGTGCTTCATAAAATGCAGTTTTGTGTTTTTCTGAGAGTAAAACAGAATATTTGTCTATGTTATATCTTTTTGCCCTCAGGCTATACAACAATAACATCACAGATGCTGGAGCCAAGCTCGTTGCTCAGATAATTGAGGAATGCCCAAAGCTGCGAGTCCTCAAGTATGTCTCTCTTGCTCTCGCTCTCTAGCTCTCTCTCTCTCCCCGTCGGATGTCTCTTAAATTGATGTTGATATGACTTTGTCTTCAGGATTGGTAAAAACAGCATAACTGCTCTTGGCGGGAAGTATTTGGCCAGCGCAATTCAGAAGAGCACTTCTATATTTGATGTGGGGTAAGACGTCGCTCTTTTAAACTGTTGTTGTCACACTGTTTCTACTGTAATCTACTGGACTGGATGGGACTGTACTGTACTGTACTGTACTGTCCTGAAAAAGCCAGTGACAAATGGGGATTTTCAGACGGTAACATTAAAAGGTTTATCACCACCTCTTGAAAATCAATCATGATTAAAATGTGACAGTCTCACCCAAGTTTGACAAAACATTGGAACAGTTCCACATTTTGAACTTTACAGACTACAGCCAAAAACCCATTTGTGGATAAAGCGGTGTGTTTGGAGAGGAGTTGTTTGACTTGTTTAATTTTGATGCCACCGCTCTGTGTTTGTCTGCTTCTTGATGCACTTTTTTCTTGCAGAATGTGGGGGAACAGTATTAGCGATGAGGGAGCAGAAGCATTTGCAGGAGCTTTGAGGCACCACCCAAGGCTCACCAACCTCAGGTGGGACTGCAGCTACCTACAAATGCAATCAAAATTCTGATTTTATCATCATTGATTAATTAGTATCTTTCGGTTTCTGTGTTCTAGTCTCTCAGCCAATTGCATCACTTCTAAAGGTGGACAGTGCCTGGCAGAAGCACTGAAAGAGAACAGCGTCCTCAGGATATTTTGGTAGGCAGGTCACTTTGTTAGAGCGAAGTGATTTTTAGTGTTCCAACACGCTACTCTTTTCACGTGTGTGTGTGTGTGTGTGTCTGTTGTAGGCTAGTGCAGAATGAGTTGACCGATGATGCAGCTCCACATTTGGCTGAATTGGTCCAAGCGAACACAGGTTTAAGCCACCTCTGGTAAGGAAAACACACTCATGGCCACAACACCATGAAGGAGACCTGTCGAGTACCCTGGTCAGACATCAACTGTTCAGACCTCCCCTGCTCTGTGTTTATCTGCAGGTTAATCAACAACCAGTTTACTGTGGATGGCATCAGACAGCTTGCTGAGGCCCTCACTCACAACTCAACAATCAAAGAGATATGGTGAAGGCATTTCTTAGTTTCTTCATTTCTTTCTGTCTTTAAAAATGAAAGTATACTTCAGCCTAGCAGCCCAGGGCTGTTGTAGAGCCAGTGTCTTGTTATTGAAAGGTCGCTGGTTCAATTCTCCTGGTCTGCATGTTGAAGTTTCCTTTGGCAAGATGCTGAACCCCAAACGGCTGGTCGGCTCCTTGCATGGCAGCCACCACCATCAGTGTATGAATGTCCATATTGTAAGTTGCTTTGTACAAAAGCGTCTGCTAATGTAAATATAAAATGTAGTGAGACTATAGCGCTTGTCACACACAGATTCTGCCTTATGTCCACAAGGAAGGCTCGCCTTTATGCTGCCTTTGTCTTTTCACACTGAACCAAGCAGCACCAACTTAAAGCTGCTCCAGTCTGTCATTTGATTAATTCAGTCATTTGGAGTCTGTCACTAGCGGGGAGGGAGGCTGTTTTCTGGGGTCTCAGTCGGGAGGGCTGACCGTCGCCCTGATTTCTTTCAATATTAGTTGCCAGAGACAACTACAACACAATAGTGGAAGGCGACACAGACATGATGAGTTAAAGTTTTTTGCTGCAAGTCGCGTCACATAATCACCGCAATTCAACTGTGGGAGCTGCCTGGCTTTGCTGCCGGGGACAGACTGTTTTTCTCGGCTTTTCCACGTATTTATGTGGTAATTTTTCCTCATAAGTTTCAAAAGACACAACCATTTACCACGTTACTGTTGTCTGTTCCTGTAGTGTTGCTCTGTGGGTTGAAGTGTGGGACATTTCTCTTTTATTTGATGGCTGAAGGATGTGTTTAGCTGTCAGACTGTGAACACCATCAGATCGACACACTCTTGTCCCGCGCTGATGGCTTTTCCATTCACACGGACGCTGTGTATCCTCTGCTGTCTCTGCTCTCTGATGCTACCTCCAGCAGTCGAACAAAACCCCCCAGTCCACCTCTGTAACGGTGAGGCGGAGGAGCACAAGATTCTTGCCTTCAAAGGGCAGTGTGAATGGGGCTTATCTAACATTTGCTGACATTGTCTAAGTTACAATGAGGTGTTGAGAGTGTTGTTATTTATAGACTCAATTTATCTTTTGTTTTGATTTACATCATTGTTAAAAACAAAAACACTGATTATACCAACACATTTATTAACATTGATAAATATACCAAAATATTTCTGTTGATCAATGATTCAGATTAATTCTGTTAAAATATTATCACACAGAAATTAGACAGCATAATATGTATTCACCTCTCCCCTGGAATAGCAAAGTGGGAGGGCTGATTTTAGTGGCCAGTGGTTCCATTAGCAAAAATCCTTTTCATTTCCTGTGACACACAGCTGGAGCACTTTTACAACTTGGATGGGCATTAGACTCTCCTTGTTGAATCATCAGTACAAAGAGGATCGGGACTGAGAAAATACCTGCTTCTTTGGTAAAAAGAGGGCGGTACAATTATTGACTCAAAAGATGCATTTCAGTGACAAACATCCCAAACCGAGCTTAAAATTATGTTACATGCATTGCTAACGTCATGTGATGGCAAAAGATGAGAAACAAAGTTGAAATCATTGAAATTGGTGACCGTTTGTATTAAGGTAATATAATGAATGTTGTTTGATGACAAATGAAATTATATATATATATATATATATATATATATATATATATATATATATATATATATATATATATATATATATATATATATATATATATAAACAAATGATTTTTATTTTATTTTCTTAATAACCATTTGTCCTGAACCATAAAACATGTAAACTGCCTTAATCGTCGGATTCTCAAATTCAGCTGCAAGTTCGCCATGACGACATCATAATCTCTGTAGATCTGGTGGTTTTTATCAAGCTGCTCTGCTCCCCAAGCTAGTGTGTAACTAGCCATCAAAAAAAGGACAGGTTTTTGACAACAAATAGACCGAAGGAGCAGATCAACAGCCCTTCCGTGGAGGACTCTGCTGCAAAAAACACAAGAACTCATGACCAACTAAAATTTTGAAAATATGAGGCAGTATACATTAAGTATGGCTTTATAGCTGTACAGAAAAATGGCCATGATTGCCCAAAATAACTTAGAATAGTCTACATGTATAGGAATCCTTTACTTCTCACAGTTACACAAAAAAGATTATGATCTTCAGTCAGTTTAATGTTTCAGGTTTGAGGTATAAAACATTTTTCACATGTCTGAATATAGTGTGCTTTCTTGAATCGTTTGACGAAGACAATTATTTCACTGTATATGCTTGATATATTTATCAGGATAAAGAGAACACGCCGTCTTGGTGCTGATGAGGCATTTCCCTCTTTCTCCTGCCTTCTTTGTTGCAGCTCTGAGAGCTTTCTCATGTTTCATTGGCAGTAGTGAAAAGTAGTACACATATCAAATTGTGCAACATTTCCAGTTACAGCTGTTATATAGCTTCAAATGATGCTCCTCTTTTGCTCAGCCATCATTACCGAATGTTGGACTGAACTGGTGGTCTGGGTGTGCATCGGGTGAGCTTTTTTGTACATGAGTGTTGCACACAACAGGATTATAAAACAGCAGTGCAGAAGCAAATAGAAGGTGACAGCTCCATCAATCAGTCTACTGGTTAATACAAATACAGTATGTTGAGACAATATAGAAGAGAGAAACTCAAGCAAATCTCTTTGTAGCCATCGACTCGTTGCTTATATCAAACTTCGAAAGTGGTGTTTTGGTAGTATGGATATTTTGGAATTGATCAGTCGATTTCCATGTGTTCTGAATGTGCGTGTCTCATCTTGTTCCCTCAGTGTGAAAGGAAACCAGCTCTCTCCAGAGGAAGAGAAACAGTTTGAGGCAGAGAAAAGGCTGCGGTTCCACTGACTGGGAACTCTTGAGAAACGGATTGCTCTCAAGACAGAAACACAGATGTGTGTCCACTGAATCATGCAACATTCTGTCTGCCAGCATACAGTCACACTGTCCGCTTCAGTGGAAACACTTGGCATTGATTGCATCTTTGATCATTGATGAAGCCATTTTTACACTGTGTCATGTTCCTGTGGAGATTTTTACATGACATGTCGACAAATGTCGAACAGGTTTGATTGACTGTTAAGGGAAAAGGAAGTAGAAGCACCAGTGAAAAAACACTTCCTTTTTCATGAACCTTTGTATGGAGCTTGTTTTTGTTTGAACTATTTAATTTATTATCTGACTGTTACTCGTGGTCCTGCGTTTTACAGTGTTTTGCTGTCTGAATGTGTTCTGTGGTGTACTTCAGCGTGAAGACAGCATTGTTGATGCAATATGTACTGTTTGTGCTCTCTTTGTATTCCTGATCTGTGTCATTCTGTAGACCTTCGGCACAGCTCACTTAGTAACCTGTTGACATAAGAAACTCGTAAAATGAATGAATGAAAGAATGAACTATTCAACAGCCACTGTACTGGCATATAGTACAGTGGCTGTATGAGCCAGCATGGACTCAATAGGACTGTCCAGAAACTGATGACCCATTGAGAAAGGTAACCATAATTGAGGTTACAAATCACCAGATCACACCAGTGCTCCCTCCTGGATAATATTTAAGAATATCTTCTGTGAAACAGGCTTGTTATTCCTCCTTGATTATGATGATATTTGAGGAAACTCTTGGTCAATGTGACCACAGCTTTCCCTCCTCACACAGAAGAAGGCCACTGAACATCATCTATTTTTCAAATGGCACACAAACAATTGAGTAGAACACTTCATACCCAGTCATCAGGATAAAATAGACCATAAGCACAATGTTGTCACAAGATACATATTGAAAAATGTAATGCTAAATAAAAAAAAAACAAAGTTTCAACTTATCTGTTGTTTTGCAGAAACTAACTTAGCCAACATTTATTTTTAATTATTGCCATTAGTCCCAATACTTCAATAAAGTAAGGGACTTATGGCAGACAAAACATCAGATGTGACATCCCAACTTCCAGGTCCTTAAATTGTCTTTAATTCAGTTTTATAATGTTAGGCCTTAAAAGTCCTTAAACTTTCTTACATTTGAATTTGTGAAGGCTTTTTTGCTCCCTTCCGTTCTTTTTCTTTTTCTGCTTTTTCCATGAAGGTCCCGGGGATGTTGCTGCTTTTATCCCCCTAAGGGGTTGCAGGGTTACTGGGGCCAAATCCAGTTTACTCTCTGAGCGGCAGCTCATCACAGGACCCTTACTGATGGCAGAGGCTGCAACACAGGTGCCAACTGCACATCAGTCAAGCTCTTTTTAACCTCCCACTGAAACTAATGTGCTTAAACATTAAACTGTAGATTCACCTAAATCATTTTAAAAATTGTATTCCTACACAGGACCTACGTCTCCATGGGATTACACACAGTTTAGTGGTTGTATAAAAAATAATTATTTGTCAAAAATCTGTCTTGAGTTTGGTTGAAAATGATCTTGAAAAGGTCTTTTTTAGCATACAGACTGTCTGACACCTGTAGACAACCTGTTCTAGTTCTAGTATGGGTCAAGCTCCAAAAACACTGGAGCCTTCAATTTCCCATAATGCTTGATAGCATCATTTATTTGAACATTCTTTCCTGGTAAATGCCCACATACAGTATTACTGGAAAATTGAGTTTTACATTTAAAACCAACCGAAGTTCTCCTATAATTTTCCTACCTACCTGTAAATAATTGAACCACCATCACCATCATTATCAGTCCGTACAACAGCCTGTCCTAACTTGTACACAAAAGTAACATTCTTCACTTGACTTGCACTCAGCTTTCACAGAAGTGTATTTGCAAAAATGAGCACAGTAATGACACTGTTAGGCTGATTAGATGGCTGGATATTTACCAAAAAAATTTGGATTAGCTTCAAACACAAAATTTTACATAAAAATGCAACAAGTACAAGAAAATGATTATCCAAAGGATTCACTCTTAATTGCTTTTTGTACATAGTTTTACAGAGAAGAAGTATGTCAGTATGTTTTACGTTAAGGTTTTCCCTCTGTATCAGTCACATTCACACGTTCTGTGTTACATTCCATCGGGTGGGGTTTGCTGGGGCTCAGAACTTGCAACAAATAAATTATTACAGTGCTAAAAAGTGCTTGACTGATTCTAAAGCAGCTCATGTAAGGCTTCTTTTAGGGCAGTACCCTCAGTGTCTCTCGCACTGCCAGTACAACTAAAGACCACACAATCTGTCCCAGAACTGAGGAAATACACCACTGACTTCGTCCAAACTCACTGCTGTGGCTCAAACACCTAAAACACAGTCTGAAGGGGACTTCCTATTGTATGTGCAAATAGAGGAAGCCCTGATGTGTGGTAGTTGCAAAATATCATGTGACATATTTGAGCTGAAACAATGTAAAAACAGAAGAATCTGATGTTGTCCAGTGAAAGCCCGGAGACACAGTATATTTCCATGAAAACAAGTGTCTCTGTCCACTGGGGAAGGACATGTGATGAATGGACGCCCCTGCCTTTTCCTCGATACCTTTCCACATTAATCCTCAGTTTAAAGGTTTCATCTTTTCTCTTTTGCTGCTGGAGGTGTTATGTCATCATATCTATTGAAGGCTGGATTTGTTACACTTTTCTCTAAACTTCACAGACAAATAAAGAGACATCACTAGTCAGTGTCAGACCTCACAGTAACAACATGTGTGATCAGTCATGGAAATGATGATCAGTAATAACGGCTGTCTGTCAGGTTATAGTTAGTGATGGAGGTACAGTAGCAGCCCTGTGAGATGTCCAGCAATCACCCACATGTTGAGACTGTTGGTAGAGAACAACATGCGAACTACATGACTATATAACACCACTGTGTGGTGGGATGGTATCACTGCACTCAGCGAATATCTGTGTGGATGTGACCCGGTGGATCCAAAAACTCCAAAGTTCACCAGCTTTTCCTCCAGTGACCCAGAAACAGATTCATCACCATCATCCCGACGTGAACATGACACCACTTGTAAAAATATAAACAGTTTGAAGTATAAATACATACAGGATAGATATCATTTAAAGGGATACTCAGGTCATCTGTCAGTATTGCACTTCCATAAAGTTGGAGGACAGATTTAAAAAAAAAGAAAGAAGCACTCAGTCAAACTCTACCATCAGTGGATCCCAGCAGGGTGAGCAGCATTCTTCTGTGAGGCTCATTGTAAAACAATAGTTACATCAAAAAGATCTAAATTCATTCAGATTCATTTGGATTATTATTAAAAATTTGACGTAATGTAAAGTCTGCACGTGATCTGATAGTTGGCTTCCAGTGATGTCACTCAGTGGCTTGGCTGCATTGTGGGTAATGCACGTGCCAGGTTTGGAATAAGAGGAGAATGCATGGATCAAGTGGTGACATTGCTGGTTTTGCTGTACTGATTTTAAGCATTTGTCTTAAAAAAACAAAAAAACAAAAAAAAAACAAACAAACAACAACAACAAAAAAACCCCGTCTGTAACGAGTCCCACAGTGTTACAAAGTGCAGTGCTAGAGCTGTGCTCTGCTTTTCCAAAACGCCTACATTACCCACAATGCAACTTAGCCACTGGGTGACATGACTGAATTTATCAGACTTTAATGTGTCAGTTTGGTGGAGTTACCATGTTACTGTTTATTTAGCAGCTCTCTCTTATAAGTTATAAGTGACTGATTGACATGAAGCAATATAAAGGGAAAATGTTTGATATATGAAAGCTTCCAGTTTACTAGAATGGAGTTTGATGCTGCATGTACATTGTAGACTGAGTAATAATGTCCCATAATGAACCCACCTATCACAGGACCCGGGAAATCAGCTGCTTTGTTGATTGGCTAGAAAAAACACCTGAACACGCATGCATTTGGGTGGCTGGATACCACTGATATATACTGTATACTCCTAAATATTCACAAATTGACTGATATTCAATTTTCAAATATTGTGTTTGTATATGGCATGATTTGATGCCTTACACACTCCAGAAGTGGAGGAATACAAATTGGTAGTATTACTTTACTACCTGGAGGTAGTTTAAAAGACAGACAGAGGAGCAGAATGGTAAGAAAACAGAGCAACCTACATGCTTTTAAAGTAGCTGTTACAGAAACAGTAAGCAGCTTCTTTGTTATTCCAGTATAAAAATAGTCTTCAGGGTGGTGGGACAAGCGCTGGTTTGTGAGGCTTGACAAAGGTTGTGGAGGAAAGAGGTTACAAGTGCGACTGGAGCTTTGGGATCCACACTGATTTCACTGATGGATTCACGTTTATGAATCACGGTTGATGATGAGCTTGTCAGTGAAATTAACTGTGATACAGTTTTGAAGGAAGTCTGTACACGAAAGCTCTTCCATGGTAGAGGTCTTCTGGCAAACCTGACCCCATGAAAACAAAACAGACAGGTCTAGTCATCCTTTCATCTGGTGTCTGGGATGACTTTACTTGATGCTGGGTCTGTGTTAAGGAAAGCACTTAAATTAAGTTTGGATTAAAGCTACTGGGACCAGAGACATGTCGGCTGTAGTTTAAGCCATGGAAGTAAACTACTTCCAACATAACGACAGCCATTCATATTTCTCCCATAACCTGCTGACACAACAGAGTTTTAGTGCAACCAATGGTCACATGGGGACCAAATGTTGCTTGTTGGATTTAATGTTACAATAAAGGATCACTATGCTCACCCTAGTTTACCTGGTGTGTTTAAACCAGCAACATCTGTCACTTCAGACAGATATCTGGTATGCACTCTGAATTAAAAAGGATCTTGAGGGTGCCCTGCTGACTAAATATTTGCGTTTGTTCTTTCATGTCTCTACTCTAAATAAAGGAATAAAATCTCATCCCAAAATGTTTAAAAGAACAGTGTTCAAAGTTAAGTATGCTTTATCTTTACTATTTTATTCTGCACAAAAGTAACAAGCACAAAGCTCATTGATTCTCACAGTCAAAACTCTTGGGAGGACACAGAACACCATGTGGGATCACATTAAAGTGTTCTACATAACTTTGTTTTTCAATGTTATAAAGGAGTTATTTTAAAAAAGTTAAGCTTACATTCAGTCTCACTTGCCAATATTGTGCAAACTCTAACAGATGTGATGCATTTGTTCCTCTGAATATGAAATATTTGAAACTGAACTGAACTGCTTACATTCATTTGTCCTAGCTTGCACTCTTCTTCACTGCCTTTGCTGGTACATCGCAGCATATCCTGGTATATAACTGCCACATGCGGACTACTGGAACAGTGAGAAAGCAGAGGCAGGACTGTTGGCTGTGTCCCAGTTCAGGGTCTGCATCCTTTGAAAGACCCGGCCTTTGCAGTCTTCGAAGGCAATTCCTTAGGAGAGACCTTCGAAGGCCGCATCAACCGTTGTTAAATGGGACGGTCTGGCCTTCGGAGCATTTCCTGGTTGTGTCACCAGACATTCCCGCCCCTACTGTTAACGTCACGATTTCTGCCGCCCAGACCTGCCAAGAATCTTAGGATATCAGAGGCCACAAAGGATAGTCGCAGTGCATCCTCCAAAAAGAGGTGAAAGAAGGCTGCATTTGTGGGCTGCATTTGGAAGAGCCTCCAAACTAACACAGCCTTTGTGTGTGTTGTGGCGTAATTGGCCTTCAAATGCGGCCTCCGACGGCTGCAGACCCTGAATTGAGACACAGTAAGTTTATCATATATGTGTGTCCTTGTGTGTTTCCACAAGATTCAAATTGATAGATTGAAAAGAAGAACTTTAAATGATTACTTTTGGTTTTAATTTAGTTTCATGTTCTTTTATTAATCCAGCCTGGTGGCAGGTTTTAAGAATAACTATACTAGCAATACAAAAGTGGCCAGTCTTATAGCTAATGATCTAGTTAGCTTGTGTAGGTCACACGGAGGCACTCAGATGGTTTCATAACCAGTTAAAAGTTCTGTGTAATAGATTTAAGGGATTAGGGATTTAGGGATTTTCGCAAAACAAAGAGTAAAATAAATTAAAATAGAAATGTGCATTATCTTTTTTTCTTTTCTTTATTCATCTATCTTAATTTCAGTCAATGAAGGCCACGTGGTTTCCTTGTGGTTTCCTGATGTGATGCTGCTGACCTGGGGACTGTGATCATCACTGTGGGGGAAATGAGCTTAAAGCTTGTTACTCTCTGGCTCTATGAAAGAATAAAGATACAGCAAAAGTGAACTTCAAAACACTATTTTTTACTTAGAGTTACTTAAATGTGATGACATGCAACCCATTCAAGTTGTATCAACCTCGAACAGACTTGTTTTATAGCAAACTGGACAAAAAAATGTCCTTGTTGTATCTTGTCATCAGATCCTACTCATGTTATACAATTTGATTTTCCGTGATATACTGTTTTGTTAATCCTACACACCAACTACTCAGTTCTAAGAAAAATGCTTCTTGTTGTAACATCATGTCACTATCTTGTTATATCACAACATGTTCTTATCTTTACACAAAATCCATGTATTTCTTTAAAAGAAGAAAATTCTCCTCATAACATGATATGTAGTTAGAATAATAACCTTCCATATGCTCAATTGCATATCGTTTATAACATGACATGGATCTAGTTAAAACAAGAAACTGTTTTGTTGCTGGGGTTTAGGCTGGTGAACAGGGGATCACTCTCAGACCAGGGCAGGCTTTTGTACCTGAGGACCTCTCCTAAATGGTATATGACTAAGAAAGCACTCGCAAAAGCACTAATGACTTAGTGTGTGTGTGTTTAATTATATTCACAGGTGATTGGCACCAATTTAGCAGCAGCTTTAATTCTGTATAAGTCCGAGCTGCTCATGCAGACAGATGTCTCTGTCTCGTTTGTCCTGGACTGGACTGACTCAGCTCATAGTTGGGACTCCTTTGTCCGGCCCTGCTGTGGCTGCACATCACAACAAGGCACTGGTAGACACTGGTGTTAGAGGGATTCAGAGTCAAATGGGGAGGGAAAACCCTCACCCATCAGCTGACATGCTGTCCAATGGCCGCGCATCACAATGTCATGTGTGGCTCTCAGTGTCAGGGCTCGGGAGGATGTGAGGTGGAGATCAGTCGATGCAGTGTCAGACGTACAGTGTGCAACACAAACATCTGTATCCCTGAAGATTGCTTTAATGACATTTGGCAAACCATGGTTCTACATCAGTAGGTAGGTGGGGATGGGTTCACTCATCACAGTGGTCACAGCGTCCAGCAGTTTCCCTGGATCCACAATTCATTTCATGGATCAATCTTATTGTAGAGTACCTGTCATCAAACAACCAACAGAGAACATTGAAAAAACAATATACAAATCTATCTATCTATCTATCTATCTATCTATCTATCTATCTATCTATCTATCTATCTATCTATCTATCTATCTATCTATCTATCTATCTATCCATGCATCCATGCATCCATGCATCCATCCGGGATGTTGGCAAACACTGTACCTGTGCAAACAAAGCTTTAATCTGATGGATGCTCTGGACATGATCTGTTCACTTGGAACCACTCATCGATACAGCTGGAGAAGAAACAAGAAAGAGGAGATGAGTAAGAAGTGTGAAACAGATATTGGCACTAAGACTGTGTACAAGTTAAATGTGTCACAGCTGATCTAAGTCAAACTATTGTAAACGTGCTCATGCAAATACCTTTGTTTCAGACTTAAAAAAAAAAGACATAAAATTACATTCATTTTAAAATGGAGTAACTCAGTCAAATCAAGTATCCATATCCAAAGTCACAGTCTGTTCAGTATAGAGCTCTTGATTTGTTTCTCTGACAATTTATCTGAGCTGAGATGTGCTGGAGGGGAATTAACAGATACACTTGCTATGTTCAACTCAAACTTGAAAAATATTTTCACACAGAGCAAGGACTGTGGATTTTGTCCTCCATCAGGTACATCAGAAGTATTTTATGAAAGCAGTGACCGGAGTAAACAGGAGGAATGAGGACAGCAAACAAAACCTGTTCCAATGTTCATACAGGCAGCTGATCACTGTTTGAAGACACACTTGATAAAGATGTGAACCTACCATTTGATATACATTAAGAACAGTGTCTTCAACAGGGGATCCACGACCCCTTTGGATTACTTACTCATAGTCTCTCATGCAGCATGCTTACATGTATCAAGCTAACCTAGCCCTATGATAAATCACTCTGTAGCACCCATCCATAATGGTGAATTAGTCAGCTGTTATTGAAACATATTGGCCAGTTATCTGTATTGTTTTGTAAGTGTACAGATATTCTTTGTGTCACACTGAATTGTTTTGCAAAGGACGGGGACGTTGTACACAGTGCCAGTTGTAAAGCCTAATGAGGTGACTTGATTTGTGATTCTGGTCTATATGAATACAACTTAATTGACATGATTTAACAAACACTCATGTTAAATCTTTGGTAAACACAAGACTGCAGCACTAGCTCCAGTCATGACAACAACAAGCACACAACACCTGTACTTAACATAATACTACCCTGATGTAAATGGAAGGAATTCTAAGCATTTCTCTTTTTATGACTACAGAAATAACACTCAAGTAGATCATCCTTATATTAAGGTTAAGAAATTAAAGGTCCCATATTATGAAAAACACGTTCTCTCTGGTCTCTACCTATATATAAGCTGGTCCTCCCTGAGCCTGCCAACTCCCCAAATGAGGAAAACAAGCGATTCCTGCATGGTCTCTGCAGCCCACCCACTGGTAACACAGCGCTCCTACAGGCTGTTCAGTATCTGCTCCTGTCGTTATGTAATGAAAGGAATCATTTTTCTGACCAACCCTGTGAATTTATGTGCGACCCAAATTATTTTATGAGCTTGATATGGTTATGAGACGGTTTAACACCCACACCTTTTCTGCAGTTTTTCCACAGGTCGTACAAACGTCTCACTACAGTCGCTCAGTTTCTCTGGCCGCTCTGTGTCCGCGCTCGCTGCGGCTGCCTCCTCTCCCCCTCCCTCTCCTGCTGCAGCTTCAAACATGACACCAGCTTTGGGTCTGACCGGCTGATGATTGGTTGTTCTGCCTTAAGTCCCGCCTCTCTTTCTGTGTTAGATTTATTGTTCAGCTCGTGTTGATGAGGTGGGAAATAGCTAGGTTCATAGACACCGGCAGGGCATGTGAGCGGAGTGGAGCGCGGAGCGAGTGAAATACAGTCGGAGTGCAGAGCGGGTTTTAATCCAAAGGCCAGAGCTCCAGTTTTGCTCCAGTTCTGTTCCGATACCGCTGGCAGTACAAGGCCATCCACTGGCTCAAACAGACAGAACACAGAAAGAGGACGAGGTGATAGCTCAAAACAATCTACTTTACAAACTGAAAAGGGTTTCAATCGACAGGCTCTCTCCAGCAACAAAGCCGCTGCACGTCAGTTTAGGCCACATCGGGCAGTGTGTCCCAGGCTAATTCAGTGGAAAACGTCAGGAATTGCTCCCTCTTTTAAATTTGAGCGAGCGTGGAGTGATTTCACTGGAGCTGAATGAAATGTTAGGTGAGCGGAGAGCGCTCTTTGAGCGGAGCTGTCTGGTATAATTTTGAGCAATAGAGCGAAGCAGCGAACACCCATGTAAGTGGGGAGTGGAAATTCTCACCGCTCAGCTCCGCTCACATGCTCTGGACACCAGCACAGATCCACAAAGAGAAAGACGCTTCACTGAGCGGGTTGGCCCGCGGCTGCGATACATCGCCGGCAACATCGCCGTGAACTGGTTAAGAGTCAATGGAGTGAACTTTATAAAGCTCCTTCGACAAAGTGCTATACGTTAATGTCTCATTTACACATTCACACTCGTACGGATATATTCAGGAAACAGATAGGAAACAAAAACGTCTGTACCGTTCTCTGAAGATTATAAACGTTAGCTGCTCCTTATATGTTCAGTATAGAGGTCAGTTAAATATTGAATCTGTGTATAAGAACTAAATCCTGACATGTAACTGTTATTTTTGATAATTTAAGTACTAATAATAACAATCATGACAAAAAATGTACAAAGTCTGCAGATCAAGATAAGAAGCTGCAACTGGCAGTGAGCAGCTCTCTTTTCTGTTAGCAGTGAAGTGATAAACTCCATGACCGAACATTATAATGTATACAACAACATTTAATGGCAAAATAAAAGTAAAGTCGCAGTATGCTTCTATCATAAATATGCACCATATATATTATCATTATTATTATCATTATTATTATTATTATTACTACTGTTCTTCTGAATATTCTTGACTTTGAATGGGAGCAGCTATAACACTGCAATTTCTCATCATGGATCAATAAAGTATTTCTGTTTCTGGTTGCTATATTATGCAGTCAGTTGTCCATATTTAGAATTAAATTAAATGAACCAAGACAGATTTAACATTACATGTTAGGGTGTGGTTATTATAGACACAGATTCAATATTTAAGTGTTATTTATCATCACAGTAACAGCATTACATACCCCCTGCCCCACACCACCACCACATCCACCCCCCCCGTACTTTTGAAAAGCTTGCTACACCCCTGCTGTAGATCCACCCTGGCTCTGAGCACTTTGGAATCGCTACAACGCTAACCTATTGTCAAGCTCGGACAAAAAGAGAGGACTCAAATGCAGAATGGCAGAAGTAATGACAGGTGTTATTTTGCTGAAATGCAACTCTTCAGAAAGAATGACAAAGCAAAATTCTATGAAACTCTATAGAGGGACAGACAAGACAAAAAAGACATAAAACACAGAGAAAACAAAAGACGCTCCCGAAGGAGGAAAACCTACACTATTCTTGAATCTAGATCTATGAAATTTTAACGAAACAAAAACACTCCAAAGAGGAAAGCACAAAGGCTATGAAAATTATCTACACTATAAATATACAAAATTTACAACAAAGGGCGTCCAGAAGGAGGAAAACAAAGGCTATGAAAAACGCTAAACTGAAAATCAAAATCTAACCAGAAAAATTATGAAATCAAAATCACTCTTCTAAAGAGGTTACAAATACAGATGAAAGACGACGAAATAGTCTGGCAACGCAGACAGGGGAAGACAAAGATTTTATACAACACATGGTGGAGGGGAACACATGTGAACACAATCAAGGATTAGGGATGACTCAGACCAGGGACACAAGAGGAAGGGCAAGTGACCTGAAACGGGAGGAGAGTTACCTTTCAAAATAAAACATGAATTTCACAAGACAAAAAACCGCGATGTGACAGTACCCCCCCCGGGCCGACTCCTAGCGGCCCAGGCCGATCAGGATGGTCCTGATGAAAGTCTGTGATGAGGTCAGGTTCCATGAAGTGACGGGACGGTACCCACTGTCGCTCCTCGGGTCTATATCCCTCCCAGTCAACTAAATACTGCCTGCCCCGGCCCCGGTTACGAACTGCTAGCAGTCGCTTAACTTTGTACTCCGGACCTCCTTCAATGACCTCGGGTGGTGGGGGCGTGGTGGTCGGCACCATCTTGCTTTCCTTGACCGGTTTGACTTGACTTACATGGAAGGTCAGGTGCACCCGTAGAGACCGGGGCAGGCGCAGTTGAACAGCCGCAGGACCAACAATCCTAGCGATGGGGAAGGGACCCATGAACCGAGGAGCTAACTTCTTGGATGGGACTTTGAAGTTCAAAACCTTAGCTGACAGCCATACTCTCTGACCCTGCTGATAGTTGGGAGCAGGACGCCTTCTACGATCTGCCCTCCTCTTAACCCGGTCTCCCTGGCGGATCAGTACCTGTCTGGCGGCTGCTCAGATGTGTCGGCAACGTCAAACCATGGTGTGGGCGAAGGGAACCGACACCTCCATTTTATTGTCTGGAAACAGCAGGGGTTGGTAACCTAGGGCACAATGAAAGGGAGAAAGGCCAGTAGCAGAGGTGGGCAAAGAATTGTGAGCATACTCTACCCAGACCAGGTGTTTGCTCCATGTCGAGGGATTCTGGTGCACCAAGCACCAGAGACCGATTTCCAATTTCTGGTTGAGGCGTTCGGTCTGGCCGTTAGCTTCTGGGTGATATCCTGATGTCAGGCTGGCTCTGGCTCCAATGAGTCTGCAGAACTCCCTCCAGAACCTGGACACAAACTGGGGCCCCCGGTCTGAAACATTGTCCTTGGGAAATCCGTGGACTCGGAACACATGGTTCATCATTTCTTCCGCCGTCTCCTTGGCGGATGGTAACTTTGGTAGAGCGATGACTCAGTAACTCGTAACTCAGCAGGGACAAACAGACGGTGGTTGGGACAGCCACGAGGTGAGGGAGCTCCACCATTGGTTTGCTTAACCTCATTTTCTATTGGCCAAGTCACCGCTCCAACCACACAGTTCAGTGGAAGGATAGTTTCGGTTTGCTTAGTCTTAGGCTCGGGATCAAATAAGCGTGACAAGACATCTGGCTTGATGTTTCGGGATCCCGGCCTGTAAGACAGAGTAAAAGAGAAGCGGAAAGAACAATGCCCACCTACCCTGGCGAGAGTTAAGTCTCTTAGCCTTTCTAATAAATTCTAGATTTTTGTGATCTGTCCAGACAATGAATGGTTGTTCGGCCCCCTCCAACCAGTGTCTCCACTCCTCTAATGAGGCACACGGATGCATCTTGCCATCTTTCTCTGACTGCTGGGAGAGTACTGCTCCTACTCCATCATTGGATACGTCTACCTCCACCAAAACTGGCGCTGTGGATCTGGCATGGTGAGGATAGGGGCCATGGTGAACCGATGCTTGAGGTCCTAGAACACTTTTTCAGCCTTGGGGGTCCAGCGAATGGGAACCTGGGTGGAGGTAAGAGCATGGAGAGGAGCAGCTATTGCGCTGAAGCCAAACTGCCTGTAATAGTTCGCAAATCCTAAGAATTGCTGAACCTTTTTGCGGCTTTCTGGAGTATGCCAATCTGCCGCAGCGCTCACTTTTGCTGGATCTATCTGTACTCTTCCAGGGGCTACAATGAAGCCCAGGAACTAGACAGTATCGGCATGAAACACACAAAAACGGAGGTCATGAGTGGAAGTGGATACCGGTTCTTGATTGTGATGTCGTTCAGCGGGCTGTAGTCGATGCAGGGGTGTAGCGATCCGTCCTTCGTCCCCACGAAGAAGAACCCAGCTCCAGCTGGTGACGAGGATGGACGAATTAATCCTGCTTTCAGGGAGGCGGAGATGTAATCGTTCATGGCTATTTTTTCTGGACCTGAAATGGAGTAAAGGCGTCCCTTGGAAATGGTGGATCCTGGAATTAAGTCGATAGCGCAGTCATAGGGACAATGTGGAGGAAGAGACTAGGCTTTAATTTTGTTAAACACTTCCTTAAGGTGATGGTAACATGGCGGAACTGTGGTCAGGTCCAGATTTCCAAATCTGTGACAGGATTAGCAGAAAATAAGTTTATTTCAGCAAGCGATCTGAAAGACAGCGCTCAGAACAATCTTCACCCCACTCTCTGATCTGTCCATTCTTCCAGTTTATGTGTGGACTGTGAAGAAAAAGCCACGGTTGTCACAGAATCAAAGAGTGGGAAGTGGAGGTGAACAGGTGGAACTGGATGTTCTCATGATGATCTCCAATGGTCATTTTTACAGGTCTGCTTATGTGCGTGATAGCAAAAATTTCTTTCCCGTTGAGAAAACGGGCTCGAATGGGTCTGGCTAGGGGCTCACTGTCAATTTGTAATTTATTTGCCAGACTCCAATCCATCAGACCCTCATCAGCTCCTGAATCGATTAAAACCATACCATGCAGTGAATTCAACTTAACTTTAGTGAGAGTGCGAAATGTGGTATTAGAGACCTGATTGGAACTCACCACTGGAGTTTTCTTGGTTGGACAGGAGCTGACGAGATGACCTGTGCCAGTAAAAACACCGTCCTTCCTGTTGTCGTCTCTGATGTTCTTCTAGGGTCAGCTGAGTTCTGCCCAGTTGCATGGGTTCGTTGATGGGCGTGGTTTGCAGAGTTGAAGGCTTCTCCGAAGGTGCACGATGCGGCGTCGGCCACCTAGATTCTAGCGTTGGGGCAGCTCCTTCCCGGACTCCCTGCTTCGGCTCACGCTGTTGCCTGAGTTGATCCCGCCGATTGTCAGTGCGGATAGCGAGAGCGATGAGGGCAACCAGACTCGTAGGTAGATCCGGGGGTACGAGGAGGTCTTGAATGGCGGGTGAAAGCCCTTTCAGAAAAATGTCGTACAACGCGGTGTTGTTCCATCCGCTTTCAGCAGCCAGCATGCGGAAGTGAATCACGTAGTCACAGACGGAGTCCTTGCCCTGTTTCATGGTGCTGAGTTCTTGGGCTTTCTCCCGACTGGAACTCAAAGGATCAAATGTCTTGGTTAGAAATCGCGCTATAGTGTTACAGACCGTGGAGCTCTAGCTCCACTCGGCTGAAGCCCAGGTTTTGGCCTGCCCTGCCAGGTGGGAGATCATGAAGGCTACCTTCGCCCGCTCGGTAGGTATGTCCATATTTATGACTATGTAATAACATAGTAATGGTTGCTTGCACAGCAGCTAGCAGCTTTTTACATATCACTCGCTGCCACTGGAAAAATGAAATAAAAAACTGACAACTCATCTGACAACCAACAGGCAAACCAACCAAACTTTTTTTTTTTAGGCCTTATCATAGGCCGACCTCCTCTGTGTGGTGATAGGAGATATCCGAGAGGGGGGTGTTCATCCCCGAGGTGCAGCGCAGTGTGTCCAGCGGTAAGATAGCAGTGTTTCGCAACGTCGTCCCTCAGAGCTAGACACGCAAATTGCTCTGTTGTTGGTTGTAAAAATCAACATGAGTGCCTATATTCTGTCCCAGCTACAGAACAACAGAAGAGACAGTGTTTCATATACTAAGACAACGTGCCAGCTGCGGTTCGTGTTAGCTTTTATATGTGTTCTAACCACTTCACATCGCACTGCTTCAGCAACAAGGGTCAGTACAAAGCTGGCTTTGCCTCGACACTGACCCTCCTAAAAGGATCAGCCCCACCTGTACCGGACCCGGCAACTGCACCCGAGCCACTGAAAAGTATCGCCACACTTTAATAGTATTTACAGCTGCCTACGAGTATGGTGAAGTCAGCTGGAAATCGGTTGACTAGTTAGCTCCACTTTGGTCTGCTATGCAATGGTAGTCGAAGCGAGTTTGACGTTAATTATAGTGCTGCTCTGAATAGAGCTCTGTAGAGCGAAATTCAGGACCACGCATGGGTTTGGGGCAATCCATATTGAATACAGAAATGTTGGACCTCTGACAGCTGTGTGAAATTGATGAAAAACAGTATAATATGGGACCTTTAAGTGATGCAGTATTTTCCTAAACAGAGCGTCATACCCTTTATGGTAGATGCAGAGGCAGGGCAGGCGGGCTATGGTGTCTCCCTGTAGCAGCTCCTCCAGGCAGATTGCACATTCTCCAGCATCCTTAGCAAGCACGTCCTCTATAAGATAGCAGACACATCACACCATAGGTATGGGTTAGGATTATAGGAACCCTCAATACACGACACAAAATAAATGGACAAATGAAAATCTCTGCCACTACTGCTGCTGCTGCTACTACTACTATTGCTACTGTACATAATGTCTTAATAAGACATCAATTTTAAATTGGTGTACCCAAAGGCTTCATCTTCTCACACAATGACATTGTTTACTAAGAACTTTACTGAGTAAACTGTAGTGTAACATTATGCATGCTTAGATCTTATGTTGTACGTTTATTTCTGTTGAATCTACTTTAACATACTTCATACTAAATTGTGTTTCAAATGTTGTTTTCTCTATCATACTTTCATTGGAGGTTTACTGCTTAAGAGCCATGGTCATACTGTAGCTGCTATTACAGTCAACATTTTTAGTCCGCAGCTTACAATGTTTTTATTACAGTCTTTAATTCATTAACCAACATTTTTAGGAATCATTTTTAAAAAATGTTTTATTCGAATTTATTTGTTTGTTATTATTATAAATAGGGATGTTCCAGACACTGTCCGTAGTGTCTGGAGACACTACGGACAGTGTCTGGAGACTAGCGTCTGGAGACTCCATGCACACGGCAGGGGGGCAACACAGGAGACCAAGATATCCAATCCAAGAGATGAAGCCTGGGGTGAAGTGACAGCACAGGTCCAGATGCTCCTGTGCTGAACAACTGAAGACCCGCCAGCAACGACGGAGTAGCAACCATCCAACATCGCTGCGAGCCGGGGAGACCGCAGCAGCAGAGGAGAGTGACAAAGCAGCCCGGCAGTGAATAACCCTAAGGTTGTGGTGGAGGGACAACCAACGGAGCAACGATGGACAGCCCACATAGTATTGAGTGCGTTGGTTTGAAAGTTAGCGTTGCTAGGCTGATCGGTGAGGCTAACAACTGATGGCAGGGCTAACAGCTAATCAGCGGAGAAATGTGACGTGAGTAAGTGCAATGTCCTGCAAACAGGAATCCAAAATAAAACATAGCAGCTGAACCTGAGAATAAACTAATAAAAAGTTGGTCAAACAACAACTAGTGCTCTTCCAGCATGTGACACACTGACAAATGACGTAGGATGTGCTGCGAGGGAGAAAAATAAAAACTGGATAGGCCCGTGGATCTGTTCAATTTTCTGATCCGTGATCCAGCTGTTTTGTCAATATCGGGGCTGATATCTGATCTTAATACCGGATCGGTGCGCCCCTAATTATAAATATTATTAACTAGAACTGCAAGCAGTTATGAACGGGGGCCAAGCCCCCCACGCGCACCACAGAGCCCACAGAAGTTGGCCTCAAAGCATGATGGGCTCGGGCAAAAGTGGGGACACAGGCCAACGTCTGAGCCGTGGTATTTGCTGTAATGGGAAGTGCACTGGAAGTGCAAAAGGCTGAAAGTGTGGCGATTTGGATTTGTTGTAAAAGCCACGCCCACACTGACCAGTAATGACCACCTTCAAGATATGGCCTCAGGATTGGCCCTACTTCATACCGACCAACTTTCATAAAATATGGTGTAGCAGTTCAATAGATATAAATTTCCCATATTTTTAGCACCCCCCAGTGGCCAAAATTCGCCAAATACGGCTTATCCCTTCCCAGTGTCATGGCAACCAAGTATCTCTAATTTGGTGTTAACAGCATTTAGTTTGACCAAGATATCAAAAAGTTTAAATTTTTATAGCTAGCTACAGAAATTTGCTTGTTAATAGTTTCCACATTTTTTTAACAAGCAAAATTCATTTGACAACTTTAGATCAGGTCCAGGCGAAGAGTGTATGTGCCAAGTTTCATGCAGATTGGACAAATTCCCAAGGAGGAGTTCAAAAAAGTAGGTTTTGCATATGTGGCGATTTAGCGAACGAAATGTGTAGCAGAAGTGGGCGTGTCCTATGTCAGAAAACCCAGCTATGTTCAGGGAACATATGGATATAAGGTTTATTAATGTGTCATTTAAATGTGGAAGTTACAGGCAAAAACGAGATTGTATCCATTATAGGGCCACCTAGTCGAGTACATGTGCAATTTTTGGTATGGAAGAACTGTGTCCTATTCTATTTGGACCATATAAATTTCAAAGCTCTCAGCATAATAGTTTGGCTGAAATTAATGTTTATAGTTTATCTTGTAATACGCCACACCCTCATTGACCAGTCATGACCACCTTCAGGATATGGCCTCATGATTGGCCCTACATCATACCGACCAAATTTGGTAAAAATCATTGTAGCTGTTCAAGAGATACAAACTTCCCATATTTTTAATGCCCCCTAGTCGCCAAAATTCGGCTCATCCACGCACCTTGGGGCATGCTGCCGTCAGGGCTTCTACACGCAACGCCTTATAATGAAGAAGCTGTTCCTTTATAATTGGGTGGCCTGCTCCCGCTGGTATTGAGTAATGTATGCTGAAATCAGAAAAACTGTGTGTACTGCAGCATGATTCCCCAGACAAAGAGTGAGTTGATGGTCCTCTTCTCAAGCTGGCTGAAGAAAATGTCCACACAAGGCATAATGCAATGGAATAGTTTCAGGAAGAAGCTGAAAGTATCATCGTCCAGTAACCGCACAAACCCTCAAGCTTCCCTCAGAGTGGTAGGCCCAAACTCCCCTGATGGTTTCAAAACACTGGATGATGTCACATTCATGCTCAAACACAGTGTTCACGGCACAGATGTGGAAGTTCCATCTTACTGTGCTTGTTCTTGGGAGTCTGTGTGCCACCACTCTATCAATCACACTGGTTCCCTGCACAGGCCCTAATAATAACCATTTGAAATACAATAAGGTCCTTGCAGGTTCCCTGCTCGGGCCCTAATTATCACTTGAAAAACAACAGGGTCCTTGCAGGTTCCCAACTCGGGCCCTAATTAAAGCTGCAAGCAGCAATAAACGGGCCCTCGCAGGATGCGTGTGTAGGGCTGCAGCGCCATCGTACTGCGCGCTCACCTGTGACTTGCATGTCACGACGGGGAGAAAACAAGCAGTAAACTTCATGACAATCGGACCATGTTTGTCTGACTTCCTGTGTACAGTGGGTGGCGCAATGGATATGACACAGTTTTGATGCACAGATCACTTTTGATGCACTGTGAAGGCTGTGGTGTCCAATCTGTAGTAGGAAGATGGAAAGTATGATGTATGGCAACATTTCCAAATGGACGCCAAATTCAAAATGGCCGACTCTGTATGGATGTGTAGATGTATTCAGGGTGAGACTGTCTACATGTATGAGGACTTTGGTGGAGATGAGGCATTGCAAGTGGAAGTTATAAGGACTTGATGCCTGACAGCGAAGGAAAAAATGGCGTCAGCCGTCACGCCCATCAGGTATGACATAGCTGAAAGATTTCCATAGCTTTTGTTCTTCAAGGCATGAAGATGATACTGAGTGAATGTGAAGACTGTGGTGTTTAAGGTCTAGGACAAGATAGTTTTCAAAGTGGCATGAATTTGTCAAAAATGCCACCACACATCAATATGGCTGACTTCCTGTTGGACTGAGAGTATGGATCCAAATGGGTTTTTTGTGCGTCTGCTCATGATGAATGTGCACACCGACCTTTGTTCGTGTATGTGCAAGTAGGAGGCAGGGCATCAAATTAGGGGGCGCTACAGAGCCTGCAGGGCACGACCACCCCCAATGACAACACAGATCTATGCAGGGCGACTCCCTCTATATTCCTGTGAGATTTGGCCAAGATAGGAAGTCGTATGAAGAAGTTATGAGGACTTGATGCTTTACGACGAAGGATTTTAATGGCAGGCACCGCCACATCCAGCAGGTATGACGTAGGATAAAGATTTTGCTAGCTTGTCATTGGCATAGTCTGAGGAGTATAGTAAGTGACTGTGAAGTCGGTGGTGTCCAAGCTGTAGGAAAACCCTCGCAGTCCATGCACGTTGGGGCATGCTGCCGTCGGGCTTGTTCACGCAACACCTTCTGTTGAGGAAGTCATTCCTTTATAATTTGTTGGCTTGCTCCCGTTGCTATTAAATAATGTACGCTGAAGTCAGAAGAACTCTCTACATGAAGAACAAATAATGAGAGGGCTACCACTGTGTTACCCTACAGAATCTTGAACAGAGGTTTGTGTTCATTAGCAAGGCAGCACTGCCCTCTCGTGGAGAAAGCCTGTCCACTCAAAAGTGCAGATATTTCACACAAACGTTCAACAGGCCACAGAACACAATTAGCAATAGTGTTATGTTAATCGGAATGTAGTTGATGAAGATACGAAAGACTGTCTGTTTTGAACACAATGTGCTGGAATTTGTTGTTTTATATTTGGGGTGTTTTTTTCAATCAAAATTCTTTTTTTGTCAGGAAGGTCCAAAGATGCTCCATGCAAAGTTTGGTGAAAATCAGTCAAATCGCTGAGTTTGAAAAAGTAAGTTTTTCATTTGTTGCTATTTGCGAATGGAAAGTTACTGCGAAAGTGGGCGTGGCCTACACCACACAATTCAGCTGAAATTAGGAAACATGTAAATATAAGGTTTCACAATGTTCTACACATTATGTGGGTGTTAGGGGCCAAAAACTCTTTCACGTGGAAAATAGCACCATCTGCTGGTCATTTTTGGTATGTGAGGTACAGGGGCCATTCTAGACAACCCCTATGAATTGCATTTCCATAAGTGTTATGGTGTGGGCACAGTGCCAAATATAAAATTAATCTGGCACCAGAGTGCCATCAAGTGGTGGATTGGTAAATCCTTCCTCACATGTCCTCAGGAGGGCATTAGCAATGATTATACCAAGTTTCGTGTTAATCCGGCATATATATATATATATATATATATATATATATATATATATATATATATATATATATATATTTATATTTTATACAGTGGGTACGGAAAGTATTCAGACCTTTACATTTTTCACTCTTTGTTTCATTGCAGCCATTTGCTAAAATCAAAAAAGTTCATTTTATTTCTCATTAATGTACACTCAGCACCCCATCTTGACAGAAAAAAACAGAAATGTAGAAATGTTTGCAAATGTATTAAAAAGAAAAACTGGGTGTATTTGTAAAAAAGGTGTATTTACAGTAATGATGAAACACATTATTACCACTAGTCATTCAATGGTCTGGTGTGGACCACCTAACTGTACCTCTGTCAACCCACGTTTAAAGTCTTGTGTGCTGCCACTGTGTGTGTGTGTGTGTGTGTACACTCTGCAGTAGTCATCTTTTCCTGCAATGCATAAAATTGGTCTGGGTCTTAAGTTGAAGTCATTGTGTGCACCATTACACCCACGACCTGCAGCAAAACACACAGAGAGTCATTAGAACTGGCCTTATGTAACAGTGGATTAACCCAGATAGGCCTGGAAAAGCCAGTTATTATGGGCTGCAGCACATGGCATCCTGCTCAGCTGAGGGGAAAACATCTTTAATGTACAGATGGTGCTGGTGAGCCATTGATACAGAGACAGACAGTGACAATAATAATACCAATGAATAGCCAAGATATTTGAATGATAAAAATGTTTAATTTGGTTGCCAAGCAATATTGTTGTTGTCCATGCCCCCTCAGTAACAGAGTGGGAGATGCAGTGAGAGGACCGTTTTTCTGTGCTGATCTCCCCATTTCTAACCCCAAATTCAAAGCTGCAATACCTGCGGTCTGTGCATGAAGGCAGATAGCAGGAAGGCCTGAGTGGCTTATTATCTTATCTTAGGCCACAAACCCCACAGAGCAGCTGTGAGCAATCATGTGAGAAAACACACAGCCTCACACAGTTAACAGCTGTGACATAAACACTTTCTGGCTGAAATCACAGGTGGAGCCTACTAAATTTGGCACACTGTGTTTTTTACAAGATCTTTTCAAAACTGGAAGTCATAATTATAAAACCTAATAAGTAGATATAACTAGAAAAATTAGCTAGAACGATGTATCACTCTGTTGGAGTCCTCCTATGACTGTGCTGTGGTGTTGTACAGACAGTGGCTGCAGACAGTAAAACTTTCATTTATACTTATCATCAAGTTAGGGCGCACTCACACTTGGCCCAGTTGTTTCGTACTGTGCCGAAGCATGATTGTCCCTCCTCCACAGTCCCCAGCTGGCCTGCACTCACTTTGCAACCAGGCCTGAGCACATTTACCTCTTGCACATACGTCATCGGGTCATAGCGCAGCACAACACTGGTCAAACAAACTGGACTTTGAGGGTCAAACGTATACTGGCACACATTGCCTAGTGCCTTACTCTTCAAAATAATGTTAATAGCTGCAGCTCATATGATCGGTGCAAAACCATTAGAACTATTTCTCATTGTCCAAAGATGTCTGACCCTTAATCAAATCAATCTGGCAAGTTGTTGAGATATCAGTCAACCTCTACTGGGGTAGAAAGACTTTTAGACACATAGTCAGGGAAAAGGCTTGATGGCAGCTAAGGATTCACTACAGACGTGGCCTGACATTGGCATAAACACACAAATAAACACAAATACACCAACTCTTAAAACTAGCTGGTTTTGTTTTTTATATTTCAAATCTATCAGAAAATCTAAGAAGTAAGCTGTGTCTTTTACGAAGTGCTGTGTCTCAACGACAGCATCAGTTTTCTTCACTGACTTTAATCCTAAATACTGTGGGAAACTAATGAATGTGTGCAAGAAGACAGGCAAGAAGACTGAAAGGAATCAGTTCCTGCCATACAGGAAGCCAGTTTACTCAAAGAGGACATCAACTGCAGGGCACAAAAAAAGAAATTCCAAAAATGAGGAAGCATACACAGACTCAGATTAAAATCCTGATGAGGAATTACAGGTGCTGGTCATATAATTAGAATATCATGAAAAAGTTGATTTATTTCAGTAATTGCATTCAAAAAGTTAAACTTGTATAATGTATACATTCATTCCACACAGACTGATATATTTCAAGTGTTTATTGCTTTTAATTTTGATGATTATAACTGACAACTAATGAAAACCCCAAATTCAGTGTCTCAGAAAATTAGAATATTGTGAAAAGGTTCAATATTGAAGACACCTGGTGCCACACTCTAACCAGTTAATTAACTCAAAACACCTGCAAAGGCCTTTAAATTGTCTCTCAGTCTAGTTCTGTAGGCTACACAGTCATGGGGAAGACTGCTGACTTGACAGTTGTCCAAAAGATGACCATTGACACCTTGCACAAGGAGGGCAAGACACAAAAGGTCATTGCTAAAGTGGCTGGCTGTTCACAGAGCTCTGTGTCCGAGCAAATTAATAGAGGGCGAAGGGAAGGAAAAGATGTGGTAGAAAAAAGTGTACAAGCAATAGGGATAACCGCACCCTGGAGAGGATAGTGGAACAAAACCCATTCAAAAATGTGGGGGAGATTCACAAAGAGTGGACTGCAGCTGGAGTCAGTGCTTCAAGAACCACCACGCACAGACGTATGCAAGACATGGGTTTCAGCTGTCGCATTCCTTGTGTCAAGCCACTCTTGAACAAGAGACAGTGTCAGAAGCATCTCGCCTGGGCTAAAGCCAAAAAGGACTGGAGTGCTGCTGAGTTATGTTCTCTGATGAAAGTAAATTTTGCATTTCCTTTGGAAATCAAGGTCCCAGAGTCTGGAGGAAGAGAGGAGAGGCACAGAATCCACGTTGCTTGAAGTCCAGTGTAAAGTTTCCACAGTCAGTGATGGTTTGGGGTGCCATGTCATCTGCTGGTGTTGGTCCACTGTGTGTTCTGAGGTCCAGGGTCAACGCAGCCATCTACCAGGAAGTTTTAGAGCACTTCATGCATCTTGCTGCTGACCAACTTCATGGAGATGCAGATTTCATTTTCCAACAGGACTTGGCACCTGCACACAGTGCCAAAGCTACTAGTACCTGGTTTCAGGACCATGGTATCCCTGTTCTTAATTGGCTAGCAAACTCGCCTGACCTTAACCCCATAGAAAATCTATGGATTATTGTGAAGAGGAAGATGCGATACGGCAGACCCAACTATGCAGAAGAGCTGAAGGCCACTATAAGAGCAAACTGGGCTCTCATAACACCTGAGCAGTGCCACAGACTGATCGACTCCATGCCACTCCGCATTGCAGCAGTAATTCAGGCAAAAGGAGCCCCAACTAAGTATTGAGTGCCGTACATGCTCATACTTTCCATGTTCATACTTTTCAGTTGGCCAACATTTCTAGAAAACCTTTTTTTGTATTGGTCGTAAGTAATATTCTAATTTTCTGAGATACTGAATTTGGGATTTTCATTACTTGTCAGTAATAATTATCAAAATTAAAAGAAATAAACATTTGAAATATATCAGTCTGTGTGTAATGAATGAATATAATATAAGTTTCACTTGAATGGAATTACAGAAATAAATAAACTTTTTCATGATATTCTAATTATATGACCAGCACCTGTATATGTAAAGGGAACAGTGATTTTTTTCCGTCTTGATAGCGAGTCTGTACTATGTGGATGGTTTCCAGTCATATAAAAGTTTCACTGCGGTCATGTTTCTATACGTACGCAGGGAGTAAAAGTAGGTCATCTGTACTGAAAAAGAAATGCAGGATGAGGTGATTTGAAATCAATGATTAAAACAGACTCAAACCAGAGCTCCAGATCAGCCTTGTCATGTGCTTGCTTTTAACCAAAGACACAAGAAACTGCAAGATGAGCAGCATTATTCATGTACTTTTTAACAGATGTTATAGTACTCCCCAACACCTGTAAACCTAATGATGACCTACATCAGTGGCGTACCTAAGTGTAACAATGACAATGGTTGTACTACTACATCTTACAGGCTGGACACACTTGCTGCCTGTGTACTGCGTGGCGGCTGCTTGCTGAGCTGCTGCTGCATCGTGCATCCTTCCTGCACTGTCTACATGCAGTTTGCCTATGCAATTTTTCTTCACATCCTTTGAATGAGCAAGAAAGTACGAGGGAGAAAAAGAGGGAGGGAGGGAGGGAAAGAGGTGACAGAAAGTTAGTGCACAGGAAAAAAAAATTGTCCCTCACCTGTTGTGTTTATTTTTTGCATTACTGTGACATATTCTACAGATACAGACTGGAGTGAAGCATTAGTATGACATTGATAGGACTGTTGAGAGGTTGTTTTCAGGTCTATTTTTGCAGAGAACCACATGCGTAGTGGTAGAGTTATGCATGACTCCCAATCTCTATGCAGCAGCCTCACCTGATGCACGTCAGAAGCACGTCTGATGCACCCAGTGTGGCCACTCTAACCTGTTAACATGGATGCCTCAATGAAAAAGCAGGCCCCATTAAGCCGCAGCGTGTCCAGGCTGTTTCTTTTAAACTGAACACACTGCTGGGACAGAAACAGCTCTATACATCTGCATCTGATTAAAGTTCACCTGAGATATATCCGTATCAGAGTATATGCTAGCAAGAATTTGTTATAAGTGGTATTCCAAGTATTAGTTGACTGTTAGTCTGAAGCACCATTTTTCTGTGCTGATCTCCCCATTTCTAACCCCAAATACAAAGCAGCGATGCACTCAGTTGTTTGTCCAACTGGAGAGACAGTCAGCACAAAACCAGAACTATTTGAAATACTCTATGCATAAAATTTGGGTCCCATCCAGACTTCCTGTCTTTGGAAGGTTTTTGGAAGCTTGTCTCATCTTTTCTCTCCTGCTCCTCTCCCCTGCACAGTCTCCTCCTGCTCTCTTCTCTTCCCTCTCATCATCTGTCCTCTTCCATCACTACCATGTCCCCTCCATCAGTCAAGATCAGAAAAACCCTTGTATTATTATATGAATTACCATATGAATTACCTCCAGCTGCATGTCGAGTATCCTTGAGCAAGATACCGAACCCCAAACTACTCCTGATGGGAAAGTGTTGTGGAAATGCAAGTCATTTTACCACTTACATTTCTATTTTTTTTTCCTTTATAACAATATTATAATGCCATTTTCAACATCAGTATCAGCCTCAGACGGGCCAATACTTTTATCATGTGACATGTCAGACAGGAGAATTCAGTCAGGGCTGATCTGACTTTTACAAGTCTGATTACCTTTACAAAACTGCTAGTGAACTGAACTGAAGATCAGAGAAAACAACAAAAACAAATGACTAAAAAGAACTCTGAAGAGTGATGTATTTTTCCTCCATTCATATTTGTTGCAGTTTGATTATATACAGAAGAGTATAACAGATTATTTGATAAACAACAAAGGATCTGATTACACAAGATCAGACAGGGAGCTCACCAGAACAGAGGATCAGGTCATATATGCAGAATGCTGTGATTGTCTACCTTCATCAGACAGTTTTTTGAATACAACAGTGATGGTCATTAAAGGAAAATTATATACCTGTGTGACAGTTTCGTTATTATATCTTACATAGCTACATAGATTTTTCACAGGTTGACCAGGCTCATACGCTCCTGCCTTCTTTAATTTCTATTGGTAAAGCAGATAAAAAAAGGAACACCGAGTCCTACCGTTATATGTCACTCTGGGTTTGGTTAAGCACAAGACAAGATGAAGATCCATCTCATCTGTTGACACAAACTTGGAGCACACAGGACACTTGAACCCTGGAGAAAAGAAAGAAAAACAACACATTTTGTCAGATTGTGTAGTACTACAAAGGTGGCATTTTCCTTTTTTCTGTCTCAACAGCTATTAATTCAACCCGGTTCTTGTATTTATTGCAGACAATTAGAATCTCTATAGTAACACATACCTATCTGAGGATTTTATGAGTCATACCAGACACACAACTGTTCCCAAATAAAACAGCCATTTTTATCTTAAGCATCTAATAGGGATGTGCTGATCAGGTTTTTTTTTACCCTGATGCCAATCCGCGTCCTTTAATATTTAGTAAATGTTGATTCAGAGTCCCGATCCGATACTTAGCTAATATTTTCCTGGATTATATAGCTGCATTAAGAAATTTTGTGTTTTTCTATTTTGTTGAAACAAAGTATACTTTCATTTGGTTCTTTGTTATTCTGCATTACCATTACCACTACCAGTCAAAAGTTTGGACATACCTTCTGATTTAATGTTTTTTTCTTTATTTTCATGACTGTTTACATTGTAGATTCTCACTGAAGGCATCAAAACTACGAATGAACACATATGGAATTATGTAGTGAACAAAACAGTGTGAAATAACTCTAAATATGTTAGATTCCTCGAAGTAAGAGAAACAAGGGTTCATCATTACTTTAAGAAATTGAGGTCAGTCAGTCTGGAAAATTGCAAAAACTTGGAATGTGTCCCAAGTGCAGTCGCAAAAACCATCAAGCACTACGACAAAACTGGCTCATATGAAGACTGCCCCAGGAAAGGAAGACCAAGGGTCACCTCTGCTGCTGAGGAGAAGTTCATCCAAGTCACCAGCCTCAGAAATTGCAAGTTAACAGCACCAGATGAATGCCACACAGAGTTCTAGTAGCAGACACATCTCTACATCAACTGTTCAGAGGGGACTGCGCAAATCAGGTCTTCATGGTCAAACAGTTGCTAAAAAAACACTACTAAAGAAAAGCAACAAGCAGAAGAGATTTGTTTGCGTCAAGAAACTCAAGGAATGGACATTAGATCAGTGACAATTTGTGCTTTGGTCTGATGAGTCCAATTTTGAGATCTTTAGTTCCACCTGCCGTGTCTGTGCGACACAGAAAAGTTGAATGGATGGTCTCTACATGCATGGTTCCCACTGTGAAGCATGGAGGAGGGGGTGTGATGGTGTGGGGCTGCTTTGCTGGAGACACTGCTGGGGATTTATTTAAAACTGAAGGCACACTGAACCAGCATGGCTACCACAGCATCCTGCAGCCACATGCCATCCCATCCCATCTTGTTTGGAAAACCATTTCAGGTGACTCCCTCATGAGGTGTGCAAAGCAGTAATCGAAGCAAAGTGTGGCCATTTTGAAGAATCTAAAATATAATACATGTTTTGAGTTATTTCACACTTTTTTGTTTACAACATAATTCCATGTGTTCATTCATAGTTTTGATGCCTTAAGAGAGAATCTACAATGTAAATACTCATGAAAATCAAGAAAACCATTAAATGAGAAGGTGTGTCCAAACTTTTGATTGGTAGCGTATGCTATTCCAACACTGGCCGACCACCTTCCTTGTGTTAGCAGGTGAGTCTGTGATGCTGCACTGTAAGAGCAGACCCTCTGTACAGCCAGCTGAAGTGTGTGTGAGATGCATCACATGCTTGGAACCTCCATGTCATTCATTTCTTTTTTCATATTGTCATGACTCTTGATTCTCGTCCTTTGTGTTGTGTTCTTGTGTCTGGTTTTGTCTTGTGGTGTCTTGTATTCTCCTGGATTTGATTTCCATGCCTTTTGTCTGTGTCTCATGTTTTGATTTTCCATGCCCTCTTGTGTCATGTGTCATTTAAGCTCTCCTGTGTATTTCCCAAGTTTCAGTTTGTCTCCCTCTATCTGTCAGTGTTTTGTCATCTGTGCTTCTCCACCTCGTTACCTCACCTGACCTCCTCCCTCCTCTCTCTCCACACCTGTTCCTCGTCTGTGTCATCGTCATCAGTGTCTGTGTATTTAGCCTGTCTTCCCTGCACTCCTTGTCCGGTCATTGTCTCTGTCAGCATCTGTTCATGCCACCGTCTGCGTCTATTCATGCCTCTGTCCACGTCTGCTCCTGCTCATGTTCCTGCTTGTTTATGCCTGTTTCCAGTCTCCACATGCTATGTGTTTTTGGACCTTGAGTTTTGCTTTTTGCATTAGTTTTGATTTGTACTTTGCCTTTTTCAGTTGTACTTTGTCTTGCTGTTTTTGTTGCTACTTTGTCCGTAGCAATCAATCAATCTAATTGTCCTAACGATTATATAGAACTTATTATACCCTCTGTAAAACACAGCCATATTAAGAATGGCAGAGATTCAGGTGGTTTACTCATATGGTACAAAGGAGAGTATAAAGATTACATCTCACCAGTTAAAAGAGGTACAAATTACATTTGGATTAATATTCACTCAAATATTCTGGAAAACAACAGTGATGTCTATTTATGTGCAATATATATTCCACGCTCAAACTCCCCCTATTATGCAGAGGAGGTTTTGGAGGAACCCCAGAAGGAAATTTCCTTCGACCAAAGTTTAGGGTCGATCTTAATATGTGGCGATCTTAATGCCAGAACTGGTAGAGAGCCAGACTTCATTAACTATGAAGGAAACAAACATAGCTTCAAACATCCTTCTTTGTACCAGACTTTCATAAACACACAAAGACAAAGCTATGATAGCATGGTTACCAAAGTGGCAAACCGGTACTACAAATGTGTAATTGCTTGGGTCTGTACATTGTTAATGGCAGAATCAGAGGAGACTCTCTGGGCAGACTCCCACAATGCTCTGTGTTAGGTAGTAGATACTGTACCACAATATAAATGCATTCACTGTATCACCGCAACAGCCCCAAATAACCCTATTTCTGAAAAAGTCATGTCAACCACTGTGAATCCAAACCCTGAGCCAAGGCTGTTTCCTCTACAGGGGATACAAATGGACAGAAGAGAGCACTGCTGCCTATACTGCTGCACTAGACTCTGCTCAAATTCACAACATGCTGGATACTTTTCTCAACACCCAGTATCAGCCTGCAAGGGAATACATAAATCTGCCCACACATCACTTAAACACAACATTTATTCAATTGGCAAAAGAATCTAAATTAAAAATCTCACAAACTAAAAAATCAAGCATGAAACAAAAAGAGCGATGGTTTGATAAAGAATGTGCTGTATCCAGACAAAACCTGAGAAAACTGTCAAACAGAAAACACAGCAACCCAAGTGACCTAATGGGATGGCTTGAATATGTCCAAGCTCTGAAAGATTACAAACGACTCCTTCATGTGAAAAAAATGCATTACATGGAGGGAGAACTCAACAAAACTGAAAACGCTCTAAATGAAAACACCTTTTGGAAATTATGGAAAAACATCAACAGAAACCCATGTACAGAGACCAGCCCGATTCAAAATAGCAGAATCTGGAAAAATTACTTTGTTGATCTCTATAAAAATCCAGAGTGTCATGGTCTGAATCCCCACCAAATTTTAACAGTAGACAAACTGAAAGAACTAGAAATGACAGTGAAGGACACCCAGTGTGCCCTTGACTACCCAATCACCATTAAAGAAATACACCACAAACTCAAAACCCTTAAAATGGAAAAGCTTGCCGTAAAGACAACATTAACTCAGAGATGCTGAAACACAGAAATTTAAAACTCCAACTTGCTGTGCAAAAACACTTCAACCTGGTGCTGGCCGCTGGAAATTACCCCAGTGTTTGGAAAGGTCTCATTTCTCCTATGTTTAAAAGTGGAGACAAGTACAACCCCAGCAATTACAGGGGCATCTGTATTAACAGCAACCTGAGTAAACTCTTCTGTAGCATCCTTAACTCCAGATTAATCACATATCTCACTGATCATCATATTCTGTCTAGAAGGCAACTTGGCTTTTTACCAGATAATCAAACATCTGACCACATCTACACTCTCCATACACTCATCCACATACAACAGCATGTTCACAAAAAAACACATAGGAAAGATGTTTGCGTGTTTTGTAGATCTAAAAAAGGCTTTTGACACGATTTGGCACAATGGGTTATTTTTAACTTTTAACTATTTAAAAAATGGAACTGGGGGTAAAATATATGATGTAATCAAATCCAGATATTCTGACAACCAATGCTGTGTCAAAATTGGAAACAAAAGAACATAGTTCATCAAACAAGGAAAAGGGGTGCATCAGGGGTGCAACTTGTCTCCTACTCTGTTCAACATTTATATCAATAAATTGGCCACTCTTCTTGAACAGTTCCCAAGCCCAGGATTAGATCTACAAGGCAAATAAATCAAATTCCTCATGTATGCAGATGACCTGGTTCTATTATCCCCAACAGAACAAGGTCTACAGCAGAACCTCTCTCTGCTGGAGACATTCTGTCAAAACTGGGTGGTAGATATCAACCTTGACAAAAAGTCATGGTATTCCAAAAAAAGGCCAGGCTACAGGAATCCAAACATGTTTTCAGGGTAAGAGGGACCACACTTCAGCATATGATGGAATATATTTATCTAGGCATCATCATCAGTGCATCCGGCAGCTTTGACAAAGCAATAAATTCCCTCACAGAAAAGGCACACAGGGTCTACAATAGCATCAAAAGCTCACTATATAAATTCAATCGCCCAATTACAATTTGGCTAAAACTATTTAACAGTGTAATCAAACCCATACTTATGTATGGAAGTAAAGTGTGGGGCCCTCTTATTACCCAGAGGCACACCTCATGGGATACAACACCCACAGAGAAATTTAATCTTCAATTCTGCAAGGAAATCCTCAAGGTGCACAGAAACTGTCCAAACCATGCATGTAGAGCAGAGCTGGGACACTTCCCTCTCTCTCTACACATGATCAAAAGGTCAATTAAGTTCCAGGTTCACTTAACACAAGCTGATCCTGATTCCTATCACCACAGATCCTTTCTCAGTAACAGCCTCTGTCCAGAGACAGACCCTCTGAGAAACACCAGGGAAACCTGCCACCTCAAAATCCAAGACCTCCAAAATCTCTTCAAAACTCACCTGGCATCTATGGACAACAACAACTAAATGACTTACATTGACAATTGGAAGAATGAAATTAAATCCATCAATAAATTAGATTGCTATCACTTACTGGATAGAGAACATTCTCCAGCACAATATCTGGTCAGCATAAAAAAGCCCAAACAGAGACGCACGTTAACAATGTACAGGTTGACCGACTATCAACTACAAGTTGAAAAAGGTCGGCATCAGAAAGAATGGAAGCCCAGAGAATTAAGAGTATGTAAACACTGTTCTTCAGGAGAAATAGAGACTGAGGCCCATTTTCTCCTCTCCTGCCCCCTGTACCAAACTGCTTTCCACCAACAGATAACTGCAGCAGCTTTCAAATTTGGCTCAGTGGTCAATGACACATGTTTCTGTGGTGTGACAAACTCATAACAAAAATGTGTTTCTGCTTTACACGGATTTTAACCAAATCTTTTAGGTTATTAACTGCTACCTGGAGCCATTTGCTAATGCCGCTGTCAATTCAAGTGCTCTGTAGAAATTCTGAGAATTTCAGTTCCGCATTTGAATATCCCGTATTCAGTGTACTGTAGTCAAGCTGTTCATGACAAGTGTTCCTCGTGTTAATCACAGTGTGCCACCGGGCCTGTGATACAAAGAAGTTTACATCTGACTGTTACTGCCTTGCATTTCAGTCTGAGTAAGAAGTAGAGCCAGCAAGAGAGCCACAGCGTGCTACCAGCCCTATGAAACAGAAGTTTTGTACTTTAGCTGTTTCTACCACATATTTCAGTCTAAGTCAACTTCAAGAGACAATCGTCTGATTGTTATTACCCTGCATTCTAGCTAGTGCATGTGTAAAGTTTGGTAAACAAAGTTACGCTGTAAACTGTGTTTACATTTATTGGCCACAATCTGGATGCCCAGAGTCAATAGATTGTGCCATAGCCACCCCTCCTCCACAGTAAGATACCCCCTGTGGTGTAGGCCAGCACACAATTTGGTCAGGCTAGTGTACTCCTCCCCAAGCTACACTACAGAGTGTCTGCCAAGCAACACGATAGCCAACCAAACTGATTGTTGTTTACACAACTTGCTTAACAATGGAGAGCCCCTGTGTAGAGCGATTTATTTCTTCCCTGGCACAGAGTGTAAAACCTGGCTGCCCTGAAATCATTAGCAGGTTAAATGTCATTGAGTGCAATGAAGAGATAGAGTCCCTATATAAGGACAGTTGTGATGTGCAGAACGCATCCACAGGCCAGTTGTTACGATGTTTGCTTCTGATCTTCCACAGGCAAACCAGCCTTGCTGTTCAGAGCAAATCAACCCTAGAACAAGAGTTAGAACTCAATAGAGTGCATAATTCTAGTCTCCTCAATGAAGTTCAGATGGCTAATAAGAAAGCCATGTGCTATTTAGATGACCTGCATTCAGCAAAGTAAGATCTTTGTTCATACAAGGAGGAGTTGTTAAGACTTATGCCATTCAGCCGATGTGATTAGTGTTACTCTGATTCATACTCCTCCTCTGATGGAAGGTTAACTCCCTCTCCACTCAGAGGATGCGAACAATTCCCAACTGACCCTGATTCCTTAGGAATGAAGACAGTTCCTCAATCTCCATTGAGAGACAGAGATGAACATGACTTCCCATCTTCCTAAAACAGACAGTGAGGTCACACGTAGTTTATCCCCCAGAAGATATTCTACCCACTGCTCCCAGTCTCTGATGCAGGACAACTTCATCAGGGCCCCTCCCTCTGAAAGGGGAACCAGATCAGTCCAGGAGTGCCCCACCTCCTTTCTGCACCTCCATGAGCATAACAGCTGGCCTGCCTCTGCCTCCCAGCTATACAGAACTGCAGCATGGGATGTCAATGTCCATATAAAAGCTAACTTAGAGGGCCCTGCTCAAAAGAGCAGTCTATGGCTAGGGACATTGAACATTTTGAGCCAGATAACTTGAAATGAGCACGCTTCAAGAGAACCTCTCACTGAAGGAGATAAGAAAGATGACACAGGTGATTTGGGAAATGATGGTCAATTCCAAATCCAGAGGTAAGACACCTGAGCCCACCTTCTCAAACACAACAGCGTCTCAAAAATCTCCTGCCTCAAAATGTCACCCTCCCAACAGACCAAAGGAGGGTGACAAAAGGACACATAGGGACACCAAGTGTAACCGCCACGTCCACCAACTGTGTTGTGATAGTCCTGGCCCAGGACTATGACCAGCCAGCATATCACTCAGATGATGACCACAGCTTCTCTGACCATGGTTCAGTGCACAGTCATAATTTCTTAGTGACAATGCCTCAGAAATCCTTTCTGCATCCAGCTACTCAGAGCGTTACAGACCTGAGCCATGGTTTAAGCCAACTTAAACTCCAAGAGCCACAGAGTTAGCTTCTGGTAACTGATGACTCGATCCATCCCTGTATTGACCGTTAACAAAAAGTAACTTTCTTTCTTACAGTTCTTTCGTAAACCTTGGATTTGTTAGCAACCGCGGCAAGCTCAAGTCTTCTGAATTTAGTAATAGCCAAGAACCATGCTAGTGAGACTAAATTCTGATCGGACAGACATCACTGTCCAACTTTGTAAATACACTTCGAATAGCTCCTTCATTGTATTTTGTTTTATTTTTAGTTTTGTGTGGGAATCAACTGTTGTAATCCTTAGCTTAGGACACTGCATTCTGGCCTCACAGAACAAGACATACACATGTCCTCATCCAACACTTTTTTTTTTACAACATTACATCAACAACCATGATACAGTCATTTGAACTTTCACATTTGTGGCACCCCTCCACAGAAAAACTTGGGTGAAGAAGCAAATTCTAAGTCTACCAAAATAAGTCTGATTACTTAAAGTAATCAGCACTGAAATCCAACGAGTAAACACAAACACTCGTGGACACTCCAGAGTGACCATATCATTGTAGGTGCCACTCTCTGCATCTCACCCTAACAAAATGATATCACTAACATTCCTGTTCTCATTAACCCAGAGATTAACTGAGAAACACAAATATTGTGTGAATTAAATGTCATAATCATAGTGTTTATCTGGATTTTCTTTTCTTGATGTTCTGTTCATAATCCTTGCTTAGCCAAGATAGAGTGTGAGCCAATGCCCAGCTGGCTATTGAACTGCCCAGATGTTACCAATATTAATGAACTGACAGATGAACTCCTTCAAACTATGGATTATACATGTGGATCGTTACTCTCAGGATTCCTCATCAAGCGGCATCCTGAGACCAAAGGGGGGATGTTGGGACCCACAGATGAAGTCATTCATTGTGGATTTCAAAATGGACTCTGAACTGAACTCAGTGTCCCAGAATTCCCCATTCTACACGCCTAGGTGCAGAATTCAGGTTTGAGCTACTATTGGTCAGGGTGACAGGCCCCCCGCTCCTCTCTCACTCAACACCCACTACTTCTTCAACTTTGGATCTTCGAGGGCTCCTCTCCACCTCCCCCCACGGGGGTGCCTGCCCTCAAGATCTCTTCTTCTGGGTCCGACAAGCTGTGGAGAGCTGCAAGCTGCATTGGCAGCAGGCCCGAAGGACTGCTCCTCAACTGCAGCAACACAAGGTCCTACCAATCTGAGGATCTGAGGAACACCAAGCAGGTTAGCACCGAGCTGCTATCCTTACAAAAGAAAGGAGTGACCAGTTTCCTCCAGGGATGTAACGGTTACCGGCGTCATGGTAAACCATGGTAAATTTCCCAACGGTGAAGGTTACCGTTAAGTTTTAATACCATGGTAACCGCCGCGAAAACCATGGTGTGGAAAACTCTTTATTGAGGGTTTCCGCTACATGTAATTGACTGTGGCGCACAGCCACAGCAAAATAAAAGCTGCCACACCTTAAAAATTCAGTTTTTGTTTTTGTTTTTCATACATATTTCTGCCTTTCTAGCACATACCGACGTTTCAGTCAGTCTCTTTTGTTTTCATTACTTGTAATGACTTCAATACTGCTAATTCAGGGCTGTATTAGTGAAAAAAATAATAACATGACACTGTTTTCGAACCTGAAGCTGTGCGCTTCACACGTTCGGAGGCTCCTTCACTCGCACACAAACACACACACATGCGGTGACAGATGGTGGGTCTGTGTGTCGCTCCGAAGCAGCCATGAATTAGTTACAAAATGACAAAAAAGTTGCCTGTCACTGACTGTACAGTGAGTTGAAGAGTATCAGAAACATCTAGTTTGTTCACAAAAAAATCTGATTTCATGTAAAACTGTTGGCATAAATAAATCCAGTGTTAGAGAAAGGAAATATTTTAGCGTTGTCTTCCACCGCAGACCTTGACGTTAACTAGCATGTTGGATGTTTAGCTTGATAATTAGCTAGATGATTAAAATGGTCACTTAGATCAGAGTCCTGCACGGACTTGCACCCGCCTGAACCCGCCATACTTTAAACCGCATCCGACCCGTTTTCTGACAGTAGCACAAATTTATATTCCGTACCCGAGCCGACCCGCTATAAATTGATACCGATGCCCGAAGGAAATTGGACGGACGCAATTTTTGAAAATGAAGGTAAGTCAGCATGGGCAATGGGAGTTCTGGGAGGGCGCAAGCATGCATGAATGAGCTCATATGAAATATAAATGCTTATCATTTGTGTTGCTAATAATGACTGATGATAAGTGATGCCTTGAAAATGGAAATCGCAAAACCTGACCGAGGCCCCGTGTACACAGCGGGGCGACGCAGGAGACCCAGAGATCCAGTCCCAGTGACGGAGCCTGGGGCGGAGCGACAGCTGAATTCCAGGAGCTTCTGCGCTTAACAAACGAATACCCCAACAGCAACGCCGGAGCAGCGCCCATCCAACATCGCTGTGAGCTGGTGGAGACCACAGCAGCAGAGGAGAGCAACAACGGAACCAGGCAGTGAACAACCCAGAGGTTGCAATGCTAACAGCTGATCAGTGGAGAAAGGTGAGTCCACGGAGCCAATTCTTCAGGTGTGCAGGCTTCAAAGGTAGTAGCACAGCCTCAGAGCTTGTGAAGACAGTTTGGCTTTCTTTTTTAACAGAAAAAAAAGATGTTTTGTCACGGATCAAGAAGCAGCGATATTCACACCAGCGCCCTCTCGCATCCGGGTTGCAATGGAGAATCAAATAAACAGTTCAGTACATTTTTATCAGACTGATTTAGTAAAATTGCTATATTTTCCCTTCTTCAAGGGTGGTGCCCCGAGGTGATCTAATGCAAATTGGATCATATTATTCATCATAATTAATTATTATCCCAAATAATCATTAATTATTATTGATAGCCAAATTTAACCTAAATCTCCCTTAACTGGGCCTCATGTAATGTGAGGCCCACATTATTATAACCTACAAACCTACGAGAGAGAGAGAGAGAATTATAATTTACCGTTTACATTTTTTTTTTTTTTAATTTGATTTCAGGTTCGGAAGTTTGCCTTTCGGCTGGCTTCTCACTACAAGTGCAAATTTCCCCCAAAGTGGAGTGATACCAGTATGGCCCAGGTTGACTGGTTCAACACTCACACACTCTCTCAATAAGGCATCCCCAAGCCACAAGCCTTTCGAGAGCAACCAGCTTTAATAGAGCCAATGTCAACAAGTTCTTTGACAACCTGAGCAAGGTTTTGGAAAAGCACAAGTTTCAACCAAAAAATGTGTGGAACATGGACAAAACTGGGATAATGACAGTTCAAACTCCCAAAAGGATTGTGGCAAGGTGGGGTGAAAAGTGGTGCAGAAAGTTGGTGCAGTCACCTCAGCAGAAAGGGGCACATTTGTCACACTGGCCTGTTCAATCAATGCACTAGGAAACACCATACCCCTTATGTTTGTTTTCCCCCGTGTGCATTTTAAATCACATTTCATCTGAGATGGCCCACCTGGATGCATTGGGACAGCCAACGCATCAGGGTGGATGCAAGAGTTTGATTTTGTGGTATATCTGAAGCATTTCCAGCTCCATACAAAAAGCTCCCCAGAGTCTAAAGTTCTTTGAATTCTAGACAACCAACCCTCGCGTCTCTCCTTGGAAGGCATCAGCTTCTGCCGCAGCCATGGCATTGTCCTGTTATCTTTTCCTCCCCATTTCTCTCACAAGTTACAACCACTTGACAGAAGTGTGTTTGGGGCGCTTAAAAGAGTCAACTCTGCCTGCAACTCCTGGGTGACACCACCACCATCCAGTGTATTATGTTGATGAGAGTTCATATCGGGAAGAAGCCACATATGACTAATGAATAGAGATGATGGAGTGTAAATCTGTGTTTCTGTTACACATGACATAAATAGAATAATATTCAGAAGCAGGATGTCTACTGCTTGTCTGACCTGACATGAATCAATCACAGCACATATGCACAAAAAGGTTCTCCTGCTAGCTGCTAACTATTTGAATTGTGTGGTGAAGGTGTGTGTATTTCAGAGAGGAATGAGCTCTGCAAGACTGCAAAAGTCATTCTAAAAAATGTGAAAATCCAGAGCTCGGCATTACCTAAATGATGACGCTGAAGACGCTCTCCAGTATTATAAATCTGGCCTCTTTAAGTTTCCCCCAAAATCGATCACATAGGCTGGAATATGTAAACATAGACAAAAATGTTATTTATAACCCTGGGGCTCTCACGCTTTAAAAAGGGGGAAAACTAAAAGGTGAACCCAAATGCAGACTCTCAGGAGGCAAGATTAGAGGGAACAAAAAGCGAGCATTAATTATTCCAAAGCTGAGAGATACAAAAACACGAGTGAACAAACTTAAAGGAGTCAAAAGACCAAAAAAATAATTTGGCAACATAACATAGCTAAACAAGGTGTAACAAAAACAAAGAACAAAGTTCAACAAAGTTCAACAAAGTTCAAATCCATAAGTACAAACCATGATGGGGCAATGTGTGTGGTATTGTCTTTTGTGCTGTTATGAAACTCCTGTGTGTGCAGGGAACCCAAAAGAAATACGTTTATAAAAAGTGTCTGTGTCCAGCTCTCAGTACTTTTGTAGCTTCTACCTGTTCCAGGAGTCGAGTTATGTTACTGCAAGTCATAGTGCCAATCCTGATTTGGCCGCTTCATATGAACTTATATCAATATGACTTAATGTTTAAATAACAAACTAATGGAAGAGTTTTCTTTTGAAGAATTTAGAGGAAATTAAATGTGTTTATCACTGAATAAGTGGAGCTTTGTTTGCGACTGTTCATCAATAATACTGCATGGATGAAGAGTATTTACAGCCACACCTCTGACCACTACTCATGGAAAGAGGTGTGAACCTTCACTGGCCTCGTTATTCAGTTTAATTACATCTCAAACGCAAAACAATTCCTGATGCATCTTGAGGCATCTCAATGTCACACATCCTCAATTTTCTATATTACTAATGAATCAAATTACAACAACTGACTATGTAATATAAAAGCTGAAGTTCCATCTCAGTGTACAAACATTACAAAAATAATACAACTACAGTATGTCTGCAGTGCATCACAAGTGTGCTGTAATCTACAAAGCTATTAGAACACACAACTCTGCTGCACAATCCTCTCCCAGAAGAGTTGACAGTGCCACATCCAATGGTGGCAGACATTAGCTTCAGGTGAAAACTGCTAAAGTGCTTGGTAATTGTTGTGAGACAAGAAGGTTACACACACACACAGCATGTCTCATCAAATTCAATTCAGTCCTGTCCCAGCAAAGTCATGAAATCCCACTTGTCTTGAGAAGTCCACTTTCAGAACACTGGGTGCTTTTTGTATCACTCGCTGGGTCTGCCTCAGACATACCTCCTAACATGAATCACATTGACTTAACGTGCACCCACAGTTAAAAAGCATGACAGCGACATAACTTTACAACTCAACAATCAACTTCACCTGTAAAAGCATGCTAACGTGAGTTGTTCAAAAACTTTCTTTTTAGTAACTCTGTGTACACAATATTTTCAATGCTGATGTTCATGTGTAGAGACCCTGCTGATACTATGAGCAAAGTTTCATGTTGTGTCGAGCCTTTTTAGTGTTTTAAAAATACTAGTGCATTGCCCGTAGGAAACATGTATTCCTATAGAAAAGTGGGAGGTTAAGTAGCTTTTTCATGGATGGCCAAATGAGGCTGTGTTTGAAGGTGGGACATCAGGGATATAATTGGCTGTTTTTGACTACTTTTGGTTATACCATTATTATTTCACCTTAAAAACTATTTACCTTGCCTTGCTTGGTGTCATTATTTCGGTATCAGTAGGAAAAAGTTAGATTTTTTAAGAAGGAGGGACCCGGGAGCTGTGTTCATTCAAATTTTCTGATTATGTCCACTTTTTTCTCAAGACTGCAGCTATAATGGTGTGCATTTTAAAAGTTATACTTCTCAGCTTGTAATTAAAGACTCTTGCTTGTGTGAACATAGGACTTAACAGACAGGCACTAGAACCATGCAATGGATCTTTAAGAGTAGGACACAGTGCTAACACCCCAAAGTAAAAATGTTACAAAAATTAAAAAGAGCTGCCTAACAAGCACTGGATCTTCAGTGGATTCTTATCACTGAAGAGAATTCTCAAGTGACTGACTGTGTGCCTGATGAAAGCTGGATGCCCGTGGAGTGGCTGTAATCAATAATTGGAACTAGTCTCCTTGGGCCCCTTCAGGCAACTGAAAGCATGTAAGCCCAGAAATGGCCTGGCACAGGATAAGCTAGACAAGAAGAAGTTAAGTAGGGTTGAGGCTTCATATCTTGCCAAGGACAGGGATCAACTGAGGGAGCTCAAGGTGGCCCTATCTACCACAAATGACAAAGAGAATTAAAGCTGCAAGCAGCGATGAATGGGGCCTCGCAGTCCATGTGCATCTGGGCATGCTGCCGTTGTGGTGTTTCACGTAGATGAATTCAGGGCAAGACACTCTACATGTTTGAGCAATTTCAAGTAGATGGCAAATTGTATGTGGAAGTTTTAATGAGTTGATGGTTTTATGGCGAAGCATCAAATTGGACCGCGCCACCAGGTGTGACGTAGGTGAATGGATTTGATGAGTTTTGTCCTCAGATGCTACTTGCAAAGTTTGTTGCAAATCAGTCAAATGGCCTAGGAGGCGTTGGAAAAAGTAAGTTTTTTCACAGAGCCTTAGTGGCTCATGGGGAAGTAGTCACCTGGGCATCATGTCATTCGGACAGACCAATGTGGAGATATGCAACACTTAGCGAGTTTTGGGGTATGTTCAGGCAGTGAAAAATGCAATCATTTGGGATGAAAAGGTCGCAGGTCGAGACCTGCTTGGGCCCTAAGTAACTCAAGTCTGTGACTTGGACTAGAGTTGCACTTAAGGCGCCACAGACAGAGACTTTAGACTGTATAACGTATAACATATGTGTAGTTTTGCTTGCGGCTGGTCTGTGTAACAAGCAGCCAGCAGTGGCAGTGCCAGTACAGGGAATTGTGACCTGTTGTTTCCTCTGTAAACATGCCAATGTTTTTGACCGACACAGTCCCTCCTGAATGACCTTGCCACTGCTCTTTTTGGGTTATACTACTCCTCTAGAGCTGTTCTGTCTCTTGGAGTGTCTCTGGGCTATAGAGAGCGAACATGCCTGGGTGTCTGAAGGGTGGGCTGCCCCTCCAAGACCCGCCTGATGGCAAAACCTGCCTTGCCAAAGTAGCATTTCCTGCATCCAAGCACAGGGGATGTGGAAGGGCAGTCTGATATCTGTACACTGGTCTGTAGGTGCCTAGCCCAGAAGCACAGCTGCCAGCTCGCTAGGCTAGAAGGGATGATGATGACGTTGAAGAAGATGATGTGTTTTCCAGGAAATGTATCACAACCACCACTGCTAGTTGTTTGTAATACAAACCAGCCACCACATAAACACAGACACAACCAGAGAATATTTGTTTAGTGCAAGTGCAGTCAGATACAGGTGAAATCCACCTTCGTGAAATCTCTGTCAACCTTAGAAAACATGTTTAGTTCAGCAAAATACGATGACATTAGCTTGCTTGATTACATTATTGTTGGCTGAATATTTTGAAAAGATGAGTGTTGGCTTGCAACACTTGTTCGCAAAATGGTAACCCTCACCCTAATTTAACAGTCCAAATCATGCTGCCACCATCTGCTGACTCAGTAGGTAAATAGGACCTCAATACTTGTGCCGTATCATAGTTGTATGTTCATGTTACAAGGCATGATACAGTTGTTAAAGCTAAAGGAAACCTTTTGTGTTTTTTTTAAAATATCTAAATGCAATAAAAAAAGTTAGAAATAGAAATAGAAAAGTTGATTGATGGGGCTGGACCCAAAATGATGGGTTTTTAAGTCTCTTTTGAAAGTCGCCAGAGGAGTCTGTTTGCGGATTTCAGCTGGGAGAGAATTCCAGAGAGTGGGGGCTGTAACACAGGAGAGGACTCCATTACAGTAGTTCAGGCAGGAGGCAGTGAAAACATGGATGAGGGTCTCAGTCACAGGTTCTGGAAATGTTCTTAAGATGATAAAAAGCTGATTTTGTGACAGAATTTATGTGTGATTGAAAGGATAGCGTGGAATTGAGGATGACACTCAGGTTGTGGACTTCCATGGATGGGGATATACATCAGCTGTCCACATCCAGGAGAAGATCTCCAACCTTCTGGAGCAGTGCCTTGGATGCCACAACCATAAGCTCTAGTGTTTACTTTTTATGTCATCCAGTGTTTTATATAGTGCAGGCTGCTGGCGAGTGACTGTGGGGTAGCTGGGTGGATGGTTTGGTGAAAATTGAAAATTACAACCTGACCCGACCCCGCCCGCGGGTTTTTAAGCCCGCACCCAACGCAGCCCGACACACCAGCATGAATTGTCTGCCCAAACCCGGCCCGAACCCAACTCCCCGCGTGCCTGCATTGTTTTCCTCATACAGCTGTTATCATGATCAGGGAGACAGCAGAGGGAAATTCAAGTCAAACTTTATCTAAAATTCAAAGATTTAACACAAACAACTGAAACACTTTAACTTTAAATAGCCCTCATAAATAAATATGCCATACATAAATATCAAATCAAATCTTCTCCAGCCTATAGGTGTGAGTACGTCATGCAGCGGTGTCAGGTCTGCGTCTGCCCCTCCCCATGAAGCAGGCAGCCAGACTTGCTTTTCACCACACGTGAACGGCGATGATTAACAACAAACATTATATAATTTAAAACCTGCAAGAAATGTGTTTTATGAAATGTGTTTTATAAAAAAGGAGGCCCGAGGCCCATGTTAGCCCTACCGTAGTCGTACTAAATAGAATTTCTCAGACAGTCACTCTCAGTCAGACTCACTCTAACACAGCCAAATAATACGGTTGGAAGTTGATTTACTCTTTCATGTACATGCCCTAGTCGGACCTGCCTCGGCATTCTGCGCATGCACCACAGTCCCAGCACCAGGCATTGACCTTGAAGTTGTCCATGGCATAAATCCTGTGGTGGAAATTTCTGTCAATAAAAGAGTAAAGTCAGATCTGTCTTTTCTGTAAGTTTAATCCAACCATCCACAGATGGACCCACCACGCAGCCAAACCCATGAGCCGAGCGAAATGCGCCCAGAGTAAAGGAGTGTTCACAATTTATACACAGATAACAACAAGGTCAGGGGAAGAGACAAGCACTCTCGGTGCCAGCAGTGATTAAGCTACACACATACGTACATACGACTATCCCAATCAGACAGGCTTCTCATCCACACAAGACATAAAGTTAAAACTTCATGACGCATGACCTGGGACTCTGTGCGAAGCATAAAATTATCAGACATAAAACATGAGACAAGAGGGCGACTTTCTGAGTTTTGGCTGGTTCGTGACTCTATTACAATCATATAGGGCAGAGGTTAGGTGTTCATGCATTTGCATAAGATATCAGTCACATGAAGCAAGTTAGATAAATGTTTTTAAGAAATCATATTCAACAAAATAGTTCAAAATTCATCAAACCATAATGAAAAGGAATTTTCCCAATCACAATCCATAGCAGGAAGCCAGGGAAAACAAGGGATGGCATTCTTCTCATCTGTACTAAAAGTAAAGCGCAGAGTGTGTACAAAATGCACAGCGGCAAAAACTCATAGGTCAACTGGAGGAAGGTCTTGTAGCAACTAGCTGAAACTGTGCATATTGCCACCTACCGTGGTGGAGTCATACATACATCCGTCAATAAATAGATTCTCCCCTGGTGCCTTATAGCGTTATGACCATAGCTCAACTTAAGTGTGCATGGAAACGAAACATTCTTAGTGCGGTTCAAATGAAATCAATTGCCAATGGCAGGTCATATCAGTTATAATAACACGTGGGTCCCAGCACAAGCAGCATTTCAACCATCTGCTAGTTTTCTGACCTTGAAATTGGCTTTATTCTGTGTGTTGTTTTGGCAGAAAATGTATAAATATAGTATTTTAGTAAAATCCCGACCTCATTCTCAGTTGTAACTACACCTTGTGACCATTATCTGGTCAATCAGTCCAAATGGTAGTCCCTTTGACTTTGGCCAACAAAATGTGATTACAAGCCTCGATTGAAATATACCTGTAGTTACTAAGAAATGTCTGAAGCTGAGACTAAACAGATCTGACAAAAAGCATTCTTAACAACTTGGATTCATTATCTTATGCTGGATTCAGATTTGCAGCAACGCTGTGTCCGTGTAGGAGACTGAGGGTCATTCCACTGACAGCTGAGCTGAGAAACAGTTGGCCTCTACAATTTATACTACTGGCACCTGCACTCCAATATACAACGATGAACTATGTGTGTTCAGTTGCTGGAAAAATTGGTTCAAGCGTGGTAAAGGATGGGAGATCTTCCTTCTGTCAGGCTAATGTACTGTAAGACAGCTATCTATCTACATCAGGCGGCATGTCTCTCCATCTCTCAGTAATCATAAGCATCAAACACAAACACAAGGTGGCCTTGGATTGACCAAATTATCCCACTAAGGACCAAGTAAGGTCATTCAGAAAATAACGCCTTCCACTGCAATCCAACACTAGGCTTTTTTTTTTTTAGATAGAAAAGGCGGCACATTTGCTCCAAGGTAAGGGTGGTAATATGCCGGCCTGTCTTTCTAAAACGGAGGCGTAATACTCCCTCTTTTCCAAAAGCCGCCTCTGGGGTAGGCGTAAACATGTGACGTGACGTGAAGCTCTAAGTTGGGCTGTGAACAGTGACAATGAATTTGTCTTCAAAATAAGAGCTTTACATTGCACCCCATTGGAGTGTAGAAATTGGTTCTTAGTGGGGGGCTTTTAATTTGAAAGTAGCGACCGTTCCTAGCTTGCTGACAAAACAACAAGCAAACATAAGCAAACAGCTACAGAGACAAACGAGACACTACCATCTCCTGGATCTCAGCAGCTGTCCAGTTGTTCATCTTAATGTCCGTGGATGAAGTGATGGACTGACTGCTGTGATCAGCTGTTTCTTGGTTTTAAAACTCCCTGGCTGTGGGTCGCATAACAGTGCAGGTCATTGACACCTCCGCCCAGCTCATGCAGAGGCTGGCACATTTCTGCCTCATTTTTAGATAGTAGGCAAGGCGGAAATAAGTGTACCCTCCGTGGTGGAAACTCGGCGAACCAAAACAGACCCCCAATTTGCCGGCCTCTGTCTAAAACTGTGGACACAAGCCGCCAAAAGGACCGGCAAATTGGCGGCTTGCTGCCCTGCCTAAAAATGGCTACTGCTACCTAAAAAATGTATTATTTTTATCTGCCACAACTTTTTATCTGCCGTGAATGCAGCAATAACACACGACTGTAGTATTAGTTTCAGACACAAAGCAAATAAGCTGTTTTCCCACTATGTTGAACTGTTCTTATAAAAGTAAATACCCAAAATACAAAGTACACAAAACTACAACTCAACTATTTTCAAAAAAAAAAAGTAAAAGTGTGAGAAATTGAGCTGTCCTCTGAGGACAGTTTGTTTATTCAGTCATCAAAATCAATGAGGATTTTTCAGTTCTTATTAGAATTACTTCCATAGAACTACATAGTGTATCTTTAAAATCTGGAAATACTTCAGCTAGCTTCAATAACAGCTGAAAACAACACATGGACTGCCCCAGTTAGCACCAGGATTGTTTAAATTATTCTACAAATAAAAACTTTAACATCTAAATTAGGGCCGGGACGACGTGTCGACAACATAAATTTGTCAACATGAATAATTTGCTTCGACGCGTCATCCCAAACAGGAAGTGGTAGTACCCGCGGAGGCTGAGAATAGCCCCTCTCACACAGAGACACTGCATTAACGCCACAGCGGCGGTTCGTCAATTCTCCACCGTACACAGAGCGAAGCACCACTGGGGTAAAGACGAACCGCCATGTAATTCACACAGAAAGCTGCGCCGTGGCTCCTAGACGTGAGACATGACGGTACACGTCATGATGATGACGTCGGTGTGTTTCCCAGGTGTCCCCCCCGCCTACAATTGCGGATTTTTTTTCCTCATATTATTATTAATGACAGTTTTAATATATTATCAATGACAGTTAAAGTTACTACGTTACTTTTGTTTGGTCACGTAACATTAAATTAATCATAAGATTAGTTGACGAATCGAAAAAATAATCACTTGAAAAATAATCATTTAGGACAGCTCTAATCTAAATAATGGGAAAGATAATTGTATGATCAGCTAAAAATCTTGTGGTTTTTAGGGGGTATCCACTGTTTCCACTTCCACAATTGTGCTCAGTACAAGTGACGGCCAAGGTTTCACCAGGTGGTGTGTGCTGTTAATTATCTTCCATCTGAGACTCAGCAGATGGACAGCACTTAGGAAAAACAGTAAGGTGGGGATAAAAAAAAAAAAACAGTCAGCTGGCAAACAAACCAAAAGGCTTTAAGTGCTGTTAGTGGTGTACATGCGGATGGGGCATGGCTCTATGAGTGTTGCCACAACAGGCACTGAATACACTCACACACAGTAAACCTAGCCAAGGTAGTGAGGAAAATACACTACCTGCAGTGTTTTTACTTTGACTGTGTATGGAATGTCTTACAAGCAGGACAACCGGAACACAATGACACAGCTGAAAGGAGGTGATTGTATGATAATCAAGAACTATGAGTCGTTGCGTGGACCATAAATCATAATGATTCACAACAGCACTGTCATTCTTGCTTTCACAAACCATCATGTTCTCTCATATATACCATCATATTCTACAGTAATGTCTATGAGACACACAGTTTGGTGTATGATTAAGAATTGGTGACATGTTGACAATGTTTATGGGGAAGATATTATGAAAATGTAGCTGCTGGTTGGCAGGAAACTCAGAAACATACCAAGTTTTAATATGTATGGGAGTTGCATGACGTCATGAATCTACAAATGATTATTACTTGACTCTGCAGTTCCTTCCTAATGAGAGTGTTGGAAACCATTCATCCCGTGCACTTGCTTCATTTAAAAAAACATCATGTCAGGCTAGTTGAATGTTGCAGGACGGAGACCCTGGTGTGTTGTTGTTTAGAAGGAGAAAAGTGGATACAGTGTTGCATTTTCCAAGAAAAATTGATCACTTTTTATCTTTTTCGTGGAGGTAAATGGAGAATCAGTGTGCTTGGTGTGTTCATAGCATATTTCTGTGCCGGGCCCGGTCGGTGTGGACAGATATGGGTTAATGCAAAGACAAAATCAGGGGACTGATGCCCGAGTTTTAGCAATGATTCCTGGGCCCGTATTCACAAAGAATCTTGAGGCTAAAAGTAGCTCTTAACAGGCGAATTTAGGAGCAATTCCTAAAAATAATGGGTGTGTCAGTCGTAACTTTAGGACTCCTAATTTTTTAACATAAACATTAATCACAAAACATTTCAGGCCTAAAAGTAGCACCTAAGTCTGGGAGACCTTAGAAGTAGCCCAGAGGACTCCTAACTCGCTAAGACCTAGTCACAGCTGAATGTTTTGGAGACGCTAAATGACAGGGAATTATTAAAATGATGTCGGATGGACGGCGAAGGGACTGAAGTTGTGGTTGAGTTGGTGACGACACAATAACGTCCCCAACCAACTGAAACAATCCTATAAAACTCCGGTATTCGGCTACGGGGAAATGCAGCTTTTCGCACGGGACTAGTATTACCTGGGGACCTCAAGTGATTTAGAAATGATCCCATCATGTCTGTGTCTCGTGGGACGCTTTCACACAGGATAAGCGAAGTCTGTGTTTTAACTCGAATTTACTGATATTAACCCCCGGGTCAATCACAGCGGAGCCCTTGCTGGAGCAGCACAACCGTTAGATATGGATATTTTTAACATAATAACTAGTGAGCCTGTTGATAGATGGAAAAATGTTCCTCACTGCATGCTGCCATGCATGTAATCCATCTAATCGTCTTTCGAGATTTTGCTCTTCTGATGAGCCTCCTTAATTTGCACCCAAAATGCTATCAAAACTTTATAATTCCCACCGCAGCCTCCATAATTCTGGAAAACACAAAAGACCTTAAGAAAAACTAAAAACGACCCCAAATCACTCATAAATACATTTCTTTATCCAATATCTTTTCATAGGATTTGTCATGGGCTTGTAGGCAACTTCCATATTTTCACTTCATGCATTGCATAGCCTAAATGACTTTTCAATGGGCTGCCCTGTCACTCGACAACCAATCACTGTTGTCACCGCTTCTAAGTGCGTCTTATAAAATTACGTCATCCATAGCAACCGAGAGTTACTTCTAGTTTAGGAGTTCAGTGTTTTCATAACTAAAAGTAGGTCTCAGCGGCTTTGTGAATTACTTTTAAGAAAGTCTGATTTAGGAGTACTCCTAACGTTAAGATAAAAGTCTTTGTGAATATGGGCCCAGGTGTTTTGTGAACTTGAGACGGAGCTCACACTTTGCTGCTCGCCAAGGACAAATTTGCCTCTGTGAGCCTGGACACATTTCAACACTATCCATTACCAGGATGGCCAAAGTTTTTGTGTATGTTTTGGGAAGAAACAGTGAGAACCAATGTCCAAAATGGAGAAAGCAATCATGTTAGCTGTGTTAAATGAACTGCAGGTATTACCTATGTTATCAAGCTAATAACACTGCCTGTTTCATGAAGGCATGAGAATTTGCTATGTCAAAGTAGAAAACTGCAGCTGCTGAGCCTTAAGCTGGCAGTAGACTTAATCGAAATTGCTTATCAGATGGTCAAACAGCTTTGGAAATGATCTATGATGGTTGACTTTTTACCCTGCTCTCAGGAGTTGCCAAGCTATAAAGACATTATTTCCATTGTTGTTTTAAAATGGAGGAGTTCAAGTGTAACTCAAACTTTAAGGTGTCATTATGCTTTAAATTAAGTGCATGTTGGATCATCAAACTGTTCACCCTCACACCTTCCCAGCCTCAAAACTGAAGACTTGATGCATAACAATCTTTTGAAACTCTAAACAACTCTCAGTTGCTGTGAGCAGACAGGTGTGTGGTAATAAGGTATGTGTCCAAAGATGTCCAATGGAAAAAGCAAAATCTAAATCCAAACCTAAGCTTCAAAAAATCTAACTAGAAACCTATGATGTCACAGCTGCTGCTATGCAGTGAAACACAAGCACATGTCTGCTGCAGTATTCAAATGAAGGGAGTCAGCAACAGAGATTAGGGGAGCTGGCTTATCTCATCAAGATAGATTTCAGCTAAACTGGAATGACCACTCGGCCACTAGCAGCCACCAGCATGGCTCTGCTCTGAGGTGCATGATCTCCTGAAACCTCCCATTGACCTGTGGTCAGTTCTTCAGAAAGACACAATATTACTCTTCTCAGTGTGATGTAGGCATCACTGCTTTCTTGTAAATGAGTAATGATGACAACAGTAACACTGTCCAACAGTGCTCTGCTCTCACTTTGGCTCTTCTATATGTAGGGTTTTCTGAATATTGATTTTGGAGGTGGCCGCCATCAGTGATTTCCAGGCCACCAGCATTTAAATGGTTAAAATAAAACAATATAATCATCCATACATCTTCATCAAAGTTTTTAAATGTGCCATGACAGCAGTTGTCCATCGCAGCGCTGTCACGGTACCTGACTATGTCTGAATCCTGAAAACTCCATGAAATCCATGAAAACTTTAATTTTCCTTGAAGAAACTTCCTCCAGTCTGACGAGCTAGAGGTCAGGCGATGTCCTGATATTTGAACAGGTGCAGTGGTGGACTGGCCATTTGGCACACTGGGGCAAGTCCAGGTGGGTCACCACATTGTTGAGCAGGTGAGACGCTTGCACTTACACAGGCCTGTCTTACCTTTTCATGGGCTCTAGCACTTTATTGATCATTATCCTCATATAAGCAGGTCAAAAGCCCCACATGCTAGCAGCTATACCACGTTTCCTGGTCGTACATCATTTTTATGGTGGGTTTGAGTGAAAACCTATTCTTTTTATCTATATATATTTTGCCAGGTGAAATTACATGGAAATGTCAGAGTAGAAGAGGATATGAGAAGCTTACAGAGAGAAACGAGCAGGCATCAGAGGCTCAGTTTGTCCATCATGATCCTTAAGTGTTGCAGTGTTGATTTGGCGGAGTACAAGAAGCGGTACAATCAACATTAAATTAATTATAAGCTATACCAGCTTGAGCTTACAAAACCACCTCACTGAAAGACAAGCTGGTATTAGCCCACTATTTAATGCATATTGATGTGTTTTACAAGTTTACTCTTCAGTGACAAATAAAATTTTTCCGAGAATACTAGCAGATTTTTCCAAATTTACCATTCTAAAACCATGACCACGACCTGACACCACATGTCCTTGTAAAATACTGTACAAAGTTCAGGAATATTCACGGGGTTAACTGCCATAGTGCTGTGAGAGCAAACATTCTAGCCACCCAGGAATACTGGTTCCCAGATGCAACCAATTTATTATTTGATGCAACCAAATTAAGACAACGTGCTGGATTCTATGTTATTTATTCAATATAACATGACAACTATTACCACGCAACTACTACAATTAAAGTGTCTCAGGACTGTGTGAGCAAAATGGACTACAGGTGAAAAATACCTCAATCCCTCCCTTAGTTGGACATCATCTTGTAGTGCATGATCTGTGGGGAAAAAAAACCTATAAATGTCATGTTAATAGGATGTTTGTCTGAATTCTTGTGTCCAGTAGGTGGCACTATGTATATCAGACATTATTGACGCATGGAGATATTCAGGGCAACATCATATACATGTGTGATGAATTTGGTGTACATGGGAAATTGTATGTTGAAGTTATAAGGACTTGATGCTTTATGGCGAAGCATGTAAATGGACCGTACCATGACACCCACCATGTTTCATGTAGGCGAAAGCTGATAAGCTAATAAGTTTTCATGTTCAAGGTCTGAGGATGATACTTAGTTTTAGGTGTTCAATCTGTAGGAGGAGTTGGCAAAAGTAAGAGACACAGAAATGGATCAAAATGGGGGTGAAATGGGAGGTTTTAATCAAAATGGCTGACGTCCTGTTGGAGTGACAGTTTGGTGGCCCAATGTTTTTTGTGCGTCTGGTCATGATACATATGCATACTGAATGTCATTCATGTATGTGTGTGTAGGAGGCGGGGCTTGGATTTTTAATATTCAAGGGGGCGCAATAGAGTCCCCTGGTAACACCTTTCATCAGCTATCATCAGGAGGGCATTGGCAATGATTGTACTAAGTTTCATGTTTATCCGACATACCAATGAGGAGTTATCAAATACTTCAATTTAAATAGTGTTGTGTGATGACCTTGTGGTTATCACGCAGAAGTAGTGACTTGAGTTTCATGTCATTCGGACACACCAATGTGAAGCCAAAACGCACTTCGAGCCATCACTCGAAAAACAATAGGGACCTCACAGGTCAAGACCTGCTCAAGCCCTAATGAGAAACAAAGTCATTGACATCAATCAGTCTGAAAAGGTTTACAAAGCCATTTCTAAGGCTTTGGGACACCAGCGAACCACAGTGACAACCATTATCCACAAATGGAGAAAACATGGAACAGTGGTGAACCTTCCCAGGAGCGGCCAGCCTACCAAAGGTACTCCAAGAGCGCATCGACAACTAATTCAGGAGGTCACAAAAGAAGCCTGAACAACATCTAAAGCACTGCAGGCCTCATTTGAGTGATTCAACAATATGAAGGAGACCGTGCAAAAATGGCATCTGTGGGAGAGTTCAAAGGCAAAAACCATTGCTGACCAAAAAGAACACAAAAGCCCGTCTCACATTTACTATAAAACATCTTGATGATCCCCAAGACTTTTGGGAAAACATTCTGTGGACTGATGAGACAAAAGTGGAACTTTTTGGAAGGTGCGACCCATTACATCTGGCGTATAGGGATAGGGGTATAGGGATGTAACGGCATGAAAATTTGACGATGAAATTATACGGTTATTGGTATTCCGCTGTATTTTTAAAATGTCTTCAAAATGTTGAAAAAACACAGATACACTGTTATAATAATATGTTACACTGAAATAATTTCACCAAGATTTATATTTAAATAGATTTATTATATATTAAAATAGTCCAAATCCAAAACTTTAACAAAACACTGCAAAATCAACATTAGACAAGAATAAAAGAATGTATCAAAACTGTGCAAAATAGGTCATTGGCTTTTTGTGATGAGGCAGCCTGTTGAAACATGTCCTTTAACGTCTGTGTTACAGAGGTAGAATGAGATGTAGTGGCAGCAGCATTTGATTGGCCAGCAGACCCTCTCTGTGAAAAAAATTAAATAGAAAATGTCATTATTAATTATTACTGTCATTGTTACTTAATACTAAGGGTGCAGCCAACAGATCACAAAACTCACAATTTAGATCATATCACTTTTGTTAAAAACAGGTTGGATCATTTTTTAAATCAAAACAAAAAGGATTATTGTTAAATTAATTATGAATACTCTATTTTGGCTCTTATCTCTATCTAGACACTTGTTATATTCAACATTATATGTTATATATAGTCTATTTTACAAATAATTTCTGATAATACCTATATGTATTGGCTGTCTGTCTCTCTGTCTGCCTGCTCGTCTGTTGTCAGTGGACTCGATCAATCTGATTGGTCAGATGGCTGCTGAGCCACAGGTGAACGAAGCTGAGATGAAAGTCAGTCATCTCAGTCAGTTTGCGTTCACTAACTTAGTCCACCCAGTACGTGTCTCTAATCCTCCTCACTGCAGCTGTGCATTAATATTTGGGTAATAATTAGGTCGACTTTAAAAAGTGAAATCTATAATTAATAAGCGGTTCAGATAAGGTGCCAAATCACAGATCAACTTTGTTCAGTTATACCACTATCTGGTCAGTTTACATTAGTGACAACAGCAAATTAGACAGAGAGAACTCGACATGTACATCATGCACCCGAGCTTAAGGTTAGCTTACCTTGCATTTGCTGAACAGTTGAGGGTGATGGTCGTGTAAATTGAATGTGTTGGAGCCCCTCGCAACAACTTTCTTCTTGCAGCTCCTGCTGATAGGGCTGCCATCCTCGCCCAGCTGTCCCTGAGCATTGTTATAAGAAACAAAATACGCCCAGACTTCAGATTTGGTTTTTTGAAGGTGGAAAAATGCTGTAAGGGCTACTATCACGTCCTCCCTCCGCCATGTCTTTTTCACTACATAACAAGCGCACGCTGCACACTGCGCCTGCATAGTGAGACTTGGATAAAGTATCTCGCGAGTTTTCCACACTGTGGTTATCGACCGCGGCGGTTACCATGGTAATTAAAACTTAAACGGTTACCTTCACCGTTGAGAAATTTACCATGGTTTACCATAATACTGGTAACCGTTACATCCCTACAGAAAAATAACATCATACTGACAGTCAAAGATGGTGGTGGTGTGATAGTCTGGGGATGCTTTGCTGCCTCAGGACCTGGACGACTTGCTGCATTGATGGAACCACGAATTCTGCACACTACCAGAAATTCTTGACGGAGAATGTCCAGCCATCAGTTCATGACCTTAAGCTCAAGCTTACTTGGGTCATGCAGCAGGTTATTGATCTGGAGCACACCAGGTCCACCGGGAATGGCTAAAAAAAAAATAATAATAAGGTTTTGGAGCCGAATGAATGGCTGTGGTATGACCTTAAACAGGCCATTCATGCTCAAAAACCCTCCAATGTGGCTAAATTAAAACAATTCTAAAGTGGGCCAAAATTCCTCCACAGCGATGTGAAAGACTCACTTACCCTTTTTTCCTTTAATAAATGAAATTATTAAAAACTGCATTTTGTATTCTCTCAGGTTATTGTTTGATGATCTGAAACATGAAAGCATGACAAAAAGCAAAAACAAAAGGAATCTGTAAGGGGCAATTACTTTTTTACAGCACTGTATTTCCAGTTTCCCAGAAAATATCTCTCTATAAAAGCAAGGAATCTCTGTGTGTCTGTGTGTGTATGTGTGGGTCAAATATCTCTGCACATCAGGATCAGACTGACCTGAGATTCTCAGCATGGCTGCTGCTTGGTTCAAGGGTGTGAAACATCACATTTGTTTGGACTACAATGATACAGCTAATAAATTATTTCATAAATTCTGTACCAATTCCGCTAGCACTGCTAACCGTAGCCACCATAGTCACGTGCGCACCAGAGCCAATCACTGCACACCATAGCCATGTGCCCACCAGAGCCAATCACAGCAGAGCTCACTTCCATGACATACCTTAAGAAACGAGCCAATTTATACCTGCAGCGGCGTGAGCTGGACCGGGTTTTTGCTGGCGGTTTGGTCTTGTTCTGTGCATCTAAACTGACTGTTGTGGATTAATGAGACTAAGCAAGTCCGGACCGAGTCCATTTGGGTCTGAGGAGATGCGGATACGTGAGGACAACAAAGTGGAATCGGAATCTGTGGATGCTCGTGTGTAGCTAGCTGCTAGCCCACCCCCACGGCCCACCTCCCGACTCGACGGACGCACTGGCATGTCCAAAACTGTCGCGAACATTGCCGTCACATTTGCTTTGTGTCTGGTGCAGGAAAAAATGGTAAAAACAGGCTTTTGTCCACAAGCAGCAGGTTTGGTTGCTGAGAAACAGGGGAAGTTGTGTGAGGGACACCGGCGGTGACACAGACAGCGACAGAGATGGCGAGGAGAGAAGAGGGAACCAACCTTCAAACGTTACAGAGAATTAGAAACTGCTCACAGCCTCTGAGAGATAACAGAACGATCCACCTCAGTGTCACTGAGGCACTCTGAAAACATCTAATGGTCACAGCTACATACTGAGGACCTTTTCACTTAGCAGGTTTCTTCAGAAAAATCAACATGTCTGCTTTCTCAGACACAGACACGCCCACTCCTGGCTAATGGTGTCTACTGTGAGGAGAAGATAAATACAACAGTGAACATTAGGTGAGCTGTTTAACCAGCCGACCTGATTCATGAGCACATCTTTACAAGCTAAACTTTATCTGTTACTGTCAATCTCTAGTTAGCTTTCGATTTAGCTAGCTACATAGCCATAAAATTAAGCTGCACACTAACATCTTAAGTTCGTGTTACAGATCTGATTTTGAATCAGGCCAATTGGGCTCTAAAACTTCCACAGGCAGACTCAAATGCTGAGAGGAGGATGGCTACGGTCCCCTCTTCTTGCAGTCAAACATGGAGCAACTTTCTGCTCTTAAATTGATTCTAAGCACCGTTAGATGCTTCATCAAATTAGTTGTGTTGCCGGCTTGAGCAACGATGACTTTTTTGCATATATTGCATCGCGCATGATTGGCATCAGTCTTGCTAACATGGAGCCATGCTTCTGACCTCGTGGCATTTTTTAACCGGTTCAACAACACACAACTACAGTTCACAACATGTGAACGCCGATACTCGGTACTACCAAAGCATTTCAGTCAGTGCCATAAAAGAACCAAAGTTCAGTACCCAGCCCCCTTTCCATGAGGCTCTTATTCTCAGCAGACAGACACACAGGCAACAAACTTTTCATATAATATTACTTATACTCACAGCTGTGGCGCTGTAGCGAGCTACATATTGAGTCCTGTTCTTCTGATCGTTATTTAAAAACATTAATAATAAACAAGATAATACACAGAGCTGTCAGGTGGTGATCCACATCGATGCATACTTCTCCTTGTTTCATTTAGTGTTGCTTAAAAGTTGACCTGAAGTGATGAGCTGTGACGATTACTCATCCATCATCCATATTATTGTTTCTGTTTTATTCACTGAAAGTTTTACAACACGTCTTCACAGATGTTATTGTGAACAATGTTATGAATTATATTTTTTTTCACTAGACTAAGATCTAAAGAAAATACTGTAAGATAAACTATGTGTTTTACATAACACTACCTAAAACAAACAAACATATAGTCAGTGTAGTATTATAACAATGAAAACTATGTATTATTACATGTACCATCAACACTGATGGAGACATCCACAGCCAAACATGGTGAATTTCTAATTTAATGCAACGAGTAGAAACAAATTAATTGCCACTTTGTGCTAATGCCAGAAACAAGTGATTGGGCAATTCACTGAGACATTCACCCAATAACAAGACGTAGCATTTGAGGGCTTAGCAACTGTTGGGAGTTTACATTGTGCAACTTCATAAAAAATCTGATATCTTATTGGTTGATTCCACTCTTTAAGGATCAGTAGTTTCAAATGAGATTATTTCTAGACCATAAATAAACAAAAAATGTAATATTTCCTGGTGAATTCAGAGACAGACGCTTATATTTATATAAGCTTATATTTTGTTATATTTGCTGACAGTAAAATAAGATACAGGTCAGCTATGTAAAAATCCACTGTCTGTGGCTCCACCCAGTGGCCCTAATTTGATTTGCAAGAAACCACCACTCCTGGTAGAATACAACCAATCAGAGCCAAGGAGAATGTCTAAGAAGTGACAGTGACTCTTGTGCATATGCAGCCCCCCCACCCCCGTTCATGCCCAAACTGTGGCAATGGCAGAGAACAAACAAAAACAGAAAAGCCGAATAATGCACCACCGTTGCGCACGCCAGAGAATAAGAAGATTGATGATGAAAAGCAGTGTAAAAAAATAATTGGACAGAGCCAGAGAGATAACAAGGATAAATACTGGATCACATTTCAGAGGTGGAGGGAGCTTTGGGATTTGTAAGGACTCAAAGGTGATGCAGAGTTTGCTGCTGGACAAGTAAGGGCACCTGCTTGATATGTTTAATATTATGTTTTAACCACAAGGCTATGGTGGTGCCAGTTACAGTAATACTCACAATAGCGCATAAGGCCATATGATGTTGCAGTCGAGCTACATAGCTTGTTGCTAAATCTAGCTTGTTAGCTTGTATGCTGACTCTGGTATTTAACTTTGTGTTTATGGCTACAGGTTCATAAAGGTGTCTTTCAAGTGACCGGGCAGTTATAATAACATTAGTTTGTGTTCATTCTGAAGTGGTTGAATTGGTTTAGAGAATACGTTACATGCATCAGAGAAAACAATGTAGCGCTGGGTAATGATTAGCTGGTAACTTCATCTACAGCGATGTGACGAAAATTGTTTGTTACTCGGGATATATACAGTGATCGGCATGAGGCACTCATCATTGTAATCTAGTTGTACTGGTCAGAAATTGAACAATCAGGGCTTATGATGTTGTTGTTATTTTGAATGTGACATCTTGGTTATCTAGTAGGCCTGCATGATATGAGGAAAATATGCAATGTGCAATAACACATAATATTTTGATGATGATGATGATATAACTTGAGAATGCCTTGCTCGGGCACGGCAGGCTCCTCTGTGGGGAGGGGCTTTGAAGGCAGGGCTGCAGCACAGCAGAGAGGGAGAATGAGGGACCTGGGGGCTGCGCTCATTCAGATATTCTGGCTAAATCCACTTTTTTTCTCAAAACTAACTCCAGAATGCAGCTTTAAGTTCAGTGTTTGTATAATATACATTTTGATTTTGTTCCTGATGTGGTTTATGACCTCAGCAGTCTGAAATCTTAGTTCTAGCAAAGCTTTGCTCCTTGTTTTATTCGTCCACATAGTGCTTCAGATGTTTAAAGGCTGTCACATGACACCATCTTCTTCTGATGACATCACAACTCTTCTGAACACAGTGCTCACTCTGCTGCTGTGGAATCAGATATCATGTTCTGTGTATGGATACAACGTTTGAACATAATACACTCTTGTATAATGTATACAAACACTATTGTATCCATTGTGGTAAAGCTGCTCTCCATCCCCCGCCGTAGTGTCAGAGCAGCTCTGCCCTCTTACCTCCGAACAACTGGGGCGAGAGATGTGCTGGTAGTGATCCTATCACGAGCCGTGGACCTTCGTGCCCTCCGCCTGAGCGCTCCCTGTCCACCGCCTCTTCCGGGCTGCTGCCGCCGGACTCCTGGGAGCTGTAGGCTCCGCTGCTATTCGGAATGTTGATGCCGGACGGAAGTCTGGTCCCAGAGCCTCCTGAGCCCCCTACAGACCTGGCCCTTGCTCCAAGGTGCTGGCTACTGCTGGACGTGGCCCCAGAGGCTCCGGACGCACGGTATGCATGATACCTCAGACCCCCTGCGTTAGTCCTGCTAACGTTACTGCCGTTACTGTTAGAGGTACTGGAGGGCAGGTCTGAGCCGGAGTAGGCTCTGGTCCGTCCGTTAGCAGCTGGATCAGCGGTCGGGCTGCTCTGCTTTGCCCCCATGTTAACTTCCACTGACTCGGCTGTGAAATATTAACGAGGCTCTTTATGAGCCACTGCGGGACAGTGCGCCAGATTTACGCTGGAGGCAGATGGCTCAACCAGACAGACGTACCGGGAGAACACAGAAGCACGATAAAGTCGCTACGATCCCATCGACACCGGGTAAATATAAGTTAGGAAAAGTTGAGCCGGCCGTCGAGAGCTTAAGACGTGTGTAAAAGTTGAGAAGCCATAACCGTCGTATTCCCTCAGTGACGGTTGTGGCCGTGTTGCAGGTACCGTGGATCCTTCCTCGTCTGAGCCGCTGCTGTGGACCCGCTATGCCGCTGCGGCTGGTTCCTTTGCTCCGCTCCGCCACGGCCCCCGAGCAGCACGAAGCAGCGAAGAGCCAAGCTCGTCACATCTCCCTGCCTCACCACACATCGCTCGAAGGAAGGAAGTGATGGACGAGTAACGTTAATCCCAGCACAGACCGTTGTCTCAGGAGCAGCAAAGAGAGTCAGTTCGTAGGCTAGCTGTCAAGCTAGCGGACCTCCTACGTATTTCCGCTCTGACGTTTCAAAATTAAACCAATGCAATATTTTTTGGGGGGGGGGTTACATGGCAAATTTCCAGTGTAAAATTGTAGGTCCAGCCGTTTTTAACAGACCCGCACAGTACTCCCTCTGTTAGTTGGTCCTGTAGTTTGTGGGCTGTCATGAGAGGTGTTTCTTAAAGCGCCTTTACATATGAACTCAAATAAAAAAAAACAGAGAGGAAGATGAGGGTATTGTCAAGGTTAGCTTGTTCGAACATGCAGCAGGCAGCAGGTGTTCACACATGTTGGAAATATTCTCATGGTTTGGCCGAGGGGCAGCACCTGGGCAGGAGGCTATGTACTTTCCCATAATGATGACTGTGGTTACGTTGATATCAATATGATTTTGACTTATCCATAAAATCAGCAAAGGAATGGTAAGTAATATACAAGCAAGCAAAGTGGTGCAAGATATCAACAGAACATATACAGCATACTTTTGGGGGGTTTTACTGTGTTTCGCAATGCAGCTCCTTTTCACTTCAATATAATCATCACCACAGTCTGGCCCCAAAGCAAGATGAGGTAATGTAATGACCCTTGATTAGGGGGCCAAGCCCGAGGGGCCGAGGACCACCAGTGTTAGGAACCAGTGGCGTGCGCAGACTTTTTGAAGGGCAGGGGCGAAAAGAAGAGCACTTTAGCGCGCATTTGGACTCCCAAGAGGGCACTTTAGCACACGTTTTGGCTCCCATGAGGGCATTTTAGCGTGTGTTTTTTAACAGTTGGGCCACTGAGGGCATTTTTCGCTTTTTTTTAAACTGTTTTTTAAGCTCTTTCAACCCTCTTACTTTTTAGCTTTCATCATGCAGCATGTCACATTAGTTAATAAATTCTTCTCTGACCTGGCTGGATTCTCTGGATTTTTTTCAAGATCTCCCAAGAGTGTGCTTGATAGAGTGATAGCGCACAGACTCCCAACAGCAAGCACAGTAAGATGGAACTTCCATATATGTGCCGTAAACACTGTGTTTACATCATCCAGTGTTTTGAAACAATCAGGGGAGTTTGAGCCTATAACTGTGCAGGAAGCCTGAGGGTTTGTGAGGCTACTGGAGGATGATACTTTCAGCTTCTTCCTGAAACTATTTCATTGCATCATGCATGCCTCATGTGGACATTCTCTTCAGCCAGCTTCAAAAGCAGACCATGAACTCAGTTTTAGTTCGGGGAATCATGCAGCAGTTCAAAAACCTTATATGCACGCGTTTAGTGAATCGTGGTATAGGCCACGCCCATTTCCGCCTACGTTTTTTTTTCGCTACCTCGCAAAATGACGAAAACCTACTTTTTCGAACTTCTCCCAGGCAATCTCACCAATTTGCATGAAACTTGGCGCACACCATCTGTGGACGCTCCTGACAAAAATGGATCTGACAAATTTTAATAGGACAATTAATTTATTATTAATTATTATTATTAAGTAACAACTTCCTGCAGATTTGGTTCAAAACCGGAAGTGTTGCATATTTCCACATTGGTCAGGTCTAATGACATGAAACTCAGATTCCTATTTCCCCATGAGCCCCTGAGGCCCTGTGCAAAAGTTTAGGCGATGACCACAAGGTGGCGCTCTTTAAATTGATTGATTTTATATCTCCACAATGGTTGATCGGATTACCACGAAACTTAGTACATTTATTGTCAGTGCCCTTCTTAGGACATCTGACGAAGGGTTTTCCGATCCGCCACTAGGTAGCGCTCTGGTGGCTGTCTTATTTAATATTTGGCACAGTGCCCGCACCATAACACTTGTGGAAATGAAATTCATAGAGGTGCTATAGAATGGCCCCTGTGACTCACACACCAAACATGACCAGCAGGTGGCACTATTTTCAATGCAAAAGAGTTTTTTTGCACATAACTCCCACTTACTATGTTGCATATTATTAAACCTCATCCCTATGTGTTCAATGCATTCAGCTGAATTGTTTTGTTTAGGCCATGCCCACTTTCAAGCTAACTTAACATTCGCACACAAATGAAAAAAATACTATCCGATTATCACATAAATGTCCATGATTGTGTGGTATGGCCTAATGATGGTCTGTGTAAAATTTGGTGCAAATCGGCCAATAGATGGCGCTCTGGTCGCAGTCTAAGTTTTTCAGTTTTCAAAAATCTTTTACGTTTTTCAAATCATCACAGTTTGAGTTTTAGGGATTTTTAGGCCATCTGCTGATTTTATAATGGGTGTGTATTGCGTGAGCTAGAGGGCGTGACATCATCAGAGTGTAGAGCAGTTGGAAGAACTGGAGAAAAAATTGTCTTCAGCTTGATTTGCATCCCACATCTTTTACTTACACTATATATATATATATATATATATATATGTATATGTATATATATATAGCCCCCACAGGAAAGTTGTGTTAATGGGTTTATAACTCACAAAGGCTCAAGTTGTTACACTGTCATGAGGCAGCGGCTTCTCTCTCTCTCTCTCTCTCTCTCTCTCTCTCTCTCTCTCTCTCTCTCTCTCTCTCTCTCTCTCTCCCTCTCTCTCTCTCATCTGTGAGAAACAGAGCAGAGCCACAGTGGACAAAGAAGTGGCTTTAGGGTTGGTCAGCACACTCATAACACCATATTATCATACTACCAGGAAATGCGAACAGTAGACATCCGTGGCACTTTTATACCGCCATTTTTTGAATTTTTTTACTCATTAAAAAAACACACAAAAAGGGCACTTTTTAATACGAGGCAAAAGGGGCAGGGGCTCAAGCGCCCCTTGGGCCCTATGTATGCATGTGCCTGGCTTTAAGCATCCACCTGGCCAGATTGAAAGCAAAGCTGAGAGGCAACCTTGGGAGTAAATGCACTAATTTACTCTCCCTCTCAGGCATAATGCAACAACATGTGTTGAAGCACGTAAATGTAATTGCATGTAAAAGAGAAATAGTGTTGAAAATGCATTTGACTTAATTTCACTTCATATGTCTTATTTGTCTTATGAAATAACAGTTCATATTTATGTATTTCCCTCGGTTTCATTCTCAGTTGTCTGTAATCCATTGCTCTGGCCTTCTGGGTAACTGTTTCTCTGGACTTCTCAGTTACTTGTTCATTACACTTTGGATTTGAAGCCAGCAACATTGTGGCCGCTTCATTCCTTTCTGTTTTTCCCCTTACAGGTAAGAACAATGGTTGTAATGTCTTAGAGTGAATGTATATGATGTTTATGTGACAAGGAACATGCTGATGATGAAATATCTGTGTCAAAAGTAATCTTTGCAAGTGAATTTAGTTCGTCTAAACATCAAAGTATTAATCCAGCGTGAGTAAGTTTTCTAGCTTGAAACATGCAGACAGAGAGCGCAGTAGCAACATTCCCGATGCTGTTCAGTACAAGGGCGAATTGTGTGTGTGGTCAATTCGTGTTGTATGGTTGGAGAGGCAGTGCTAATGTGCTACAGTTTAAACAATATAATGTTTGGTAAATGTGTGGGTGCACAACAACTCTGTGTGTGAAGCTAAACCAAGAATGAAGTTTATGCAAGGTTAACATTAACGATGGTAGCATAAACAGTGTTGGACAACGCACGCCTATTATACTCTCTGTTAAAGGTGTTTTCCAGGTATTTTTACATTGTTGTGAAAGTGCAATATACATTTAGTTGTGATTTAGTGAACATGTAATGTCAATAGAGATATATTTGTTCATTACACTTTGGACTTGAAGCCAGCAACATCATGTCCGCTTAACATTTGGAGGCACCACTGGGATGTGTGTGACGTGGGTCGGCTTCTACAAGAGATAGATGTTCCCCTGAGAACAGAGTGCATGCATCTGAGGTATTCCTGCATACTAGGAGAGGAGCTAATACTCCGCGAAGGTTGAAAGGAACCACTTCACACTGTTACCCACACTTTGCTACAAGGATGGATTCATCAAGGATACTGAAGGAGGTAGAGGCCTTGCAGCTTCAGTTGATAAGATCTTGTTCGCCTCACAGGAAGCCGGGTCAGGCCTCAAATATGACCCAGAGTTAGTGCAGAATATGTTTCTTCACACTGTGTTAACCAGCTTGCAGAGTGACAACCTCAAGCGCAACCACCAGCCATATCTTGAGCAAACTGACATCTCTGATGAATTGTTATTGGACCAGATGAACACAGCATGTGCCTATGAGGCAGAAGAGGCAAAATAAGAGAAAATTGTTAGGACAACAATGACCTGTCACTATCCACTGCCAGTTCAACAAAATTTGGATAAAATGTCCCTTAAGGTACTCTCCCAGCTTGAAGAAATGAGACCTGAAATGGCTCTACTGGAAGAGCTCAAAGCTGAAGTATCCCAAATTAGAGAGTCTATGCCGGGGGTTCCCAAACTTTTCCATGCCAAGGCCCCCAAACAGCATTAGCTTCTGGCAGGGGACCCCCAAACCCACAGTCAATGCTACAAAATATGCAAAGAAACATCAACTCTGCTGTTGCTGTGTGCAAATTGGCGGGTGAATGTGTTCTCCGTCAAGATCTTACCCTGCTTTCATCAAATGACATATATCTCTGAGTCTGAGTAAGTATATTTTTTGATGTTGGAACATTCGTAAATGGTTAGAGAGTGATATTGCCGGTGCCACTGTACTTGTCTTGCCAAAATCTAGCATATATGAACACGTTAGCTCATGCTAGCTATCTAGCTAACAAGATAGCCAATTAACAAAATGCCAGATGACAGACATACATTAAAATAACAATTTAACGGAATTGTAGTTTATCATCTCACCAAATGCAACATTACATTGGTTTAGTTTTAATGGCATTTTTTTGGTTAACAATTCATTGTGTGGGCAGCAGAGCTCCTGGTAGCAAGGGTAAGGCAACCTTAAAAATTGTGTTGGTGGTTTACAAGTTGGGGACCTAAAGTTTTTTAAACAGCTTGGTTAAAAACAGTGTCATTAGCTTGTATTTTAGCTGCAGACCAGCAGCTAATGGTAAGATAGTTGAGTAAATTTTTTTTATTTTTTTTATTTATTTTTTTTTATTATGCTAGCAAAGTGAGTGAGTGAGTGGGCGACCAAGAGTGTGGGAGCTGAGTCAGCATTTGAAAAAGGAATATAGCTTTATGTGTAAGTACATTATGGGCCCCATTTTGTGATAAAATATACTATGCAGTGCCTTTGAGGAAAGCAGAGTTTGAAAAATACGTCAGATGTTGCTGTATGTTGTGACAGAAAAGTGACTTTTGGACAGTTGTTTAGCCCTAGCCTGAATGATAGCAGCTATTAGTATGATTAGTTTTCCACTGCTACGTAATTGTAATGGTCAACTGGTTACCATTCTGCTTCTTTAGCCTAGTGTTCTCACTACAGCTGTTAAGGCTCTACTGAACTACATAGTTATTAAATGATTAGCTCTTTGCCTGTCTCTCATTGTGTCCAGGGATATGATAAGTTGTTTGAATGAGCCAGGCAGGGAGCACATGTGGGACTGTCAGATGATTGCAGTTTTGAAAACATTACTGATGTAACATGTTCCCAGATATTTTAGAAGAACATTTATTTCTGCATGTATATGTTTATGAATACAAAAGGCTCTTCTGTATCATTAATAATACATAACTATATGTGGATGATTTGCCTGACAGTCCTGGAAAATGCATGAAAATATTAATAAGATTACTAATGAATAACCATTTTTACAGAAAACAAATAATGCTTTCTTTACCACACCCAGAGTTTGTTATGTGTTGAATAATATATCACTTTCATGTTTCAGTGCTATCTCAACTGTAAAACTAAATATGTGCTTGCTCTTATTATGTTCAGGTTGTAACTGTTTGCTTATCACTTATCAGTCTGATTGAGATTAAATAGACTGTACTTATATTTTACAGGTCTTCCATACATTGCTGAGCTTGAGGACTGGACAGTCTGCATTTATTTGTGGCTCTTCAGTAGTGGTAAGTACATTTACGAAGTAATACATCCAAACTAACTCTTAAAGTAGCCACAGATGTTCAAATCTAATACTGTATATGGGATAGTAATTTTTATTTTGGTTGTGTTTCAGAGTGTGCTGCAGAGGAAACAACAAGGTATCAGTTATTGAAGCATTATAGGTTAAAACATGGCCACTTTGGCCGCAAACACCCTTATTCATGCACATATTCAAATTGCCCGTGCATATTTAAAACTTGGAATGCACTTCGAAGTCACCTGTGTAGATCACATTTTGATCAGACCTCTCAAATATCAGTAGATTGCACAACATTCAACTGCCACCATTGTTCAAATAGCCACATTGCTTCACTGAAAGAATTTTTAACTCATGTTAATAGCCATCTAAAAAAACACAAAACTATATGTTGCATTTTTGAGAATTGTTCCTTTCAAACAAATATTTATGGAACATATCAAACCCACAAGAACAGAAAGCATAGGACATATACACTGAGTGATTTAAAAGGTGGAATTGTGAAAAATGCCACAGCAGATTCATTAAATTGTTCTTTTGGAGGTGCATGTCTGACAGATAGTAATGAGTCACTTGACGATGCTGAACTTGAAGATGATTCACTGATCCCAGAACCTGAGGATGTGTCAAAAGTTATAGAACAGAACAGAACAGAACAGAAATTGGCATCTGTCTTATTAAAGTTGGAGAATTGTTTCCATGTACCAGCCTCAGCTGTTGATGAGCTGTTAAATGAGTTGCATTATTTGGTTAATTCTGCCCTGGTGCCTGTAGCTAACAACATTCTTGCTGACTTCTTCAGTAACCGTAATTTGCAGGTTGACCAATTACTCATCAAAGAGTTAAAGTGCACACTTTCTTCATCTAACCCTTTGTCAAAAGCTTTAGGAAAGGAAGGGCTGTTAGCCACTGCATTTAAGCGGAAGCAATATTATAGAAATCATTTTAATATTGTTGATCCAGTTGAGTTTATACTTGATGCAAAGGCTAATAGAAGTTTTAAGTATGTCCCTTTGCTAAAGGTTTTACAGCAGCTACTTAATCAAAAGGATGTTCTTAGCAAGGTTATCAAAAAGAGAAGACAACAGAGAGTGAGTGACCAGCAGCATTACAGATTCTTTGAAGATGGCCAACACTTTAAGAATAATGTATTTCTGTCAGGAGAGGAACTAAGAATCTCTATCTGTTTATACATAGATGATTTTGAAGTTTGCAACCCCCTCGGTACATCATGGAAGACACACAAACTGTGTGCTGTCTATTGGATTTTGGGAAAGTTGCCCCCTGGCAGCCATTCCTCTTTGGCCTCAATATACCTGGCTCTTCTATGTAAATCTGATGATGTAAAGATCTTTGGCTATCACAGAATTTTTGAGCCACTACTCCAAGATCTTGTTACCCTAGAGCAACAGGGTGTTTTTGTCTCACATCTGGGTACATGCGTGAAGGGGACACTTCAGAGTGTGGTAGCAGACAACCTTGCAGCACATGGAATAGCTGGGTTTGTGGAAAGTTTCTCTGGCCAATATTTTTGTAGATTTTGCACGGCTCAGCGGGAAGAAACTCAAGTCAAAGAAGTAAAATCAGGTGCATTTACCCTCAGAAACAAAGAATTCAACAGTTACATGTTAATACTGCACAGGCAAAAGCAGGTACTTTTTTTGGTGTGAAGAAAGCTTGTATTTTCACAGAGAGACTTGCTCACTTCTGTGTCACATCAGGGTATCCCCCTGATGTTGTCCATGATCTTTTTGAGGGCATAGTCCCTGTTGAGCTTGCACAGTGCTTGGGGCTTCTCATTTCCAAGAAGTTGTTTTCACTTGTTGACCTTAATAATCACATTAAAAACTTTCAGTACAGGTGGGGTGACAAAAAGAATTATGATTGGTCATTTGATCCCTGAAGATGAGCCAGTCTGGAAAGTGATTCTAGACTTAAAAGATATTGTCGAGCTGGTGGTTGATGAATCTGTGGCATATTTAGAGTATAAAATCTCAGAGCACAGACAGCGATACCAGGAGGTATTTCCAGGTCAAAGACTCTTACCAAAACATCACTTTCTGGAGCATTACCCAGAAATGATAAAGTTGTTTGGCCCCCAATGTAATTTTGAGGCCAAACACAGTTTTTTCAAACAGGTTGTCAGACACACAAAGTGTTTCAAGAACATCACACTGTCTTTGGCAAATAAGCACCAGCTGATGATTGGCCATCACATGTATACAGGGAGTTATGCGAGATCAGCCTTGATGTGACACATGTCTCGTCAATTCCAGTAGATGTCCTGAAAGAGGATGTAGCGCTAAATACCCTGATCTCACAACAGTTACTCTAGCACAGAGTGTCTCTAGCAATGGCATACAATATAGAAATGGAATGATTATTGTGCATGGATCAGTTGGTGGATTGCCTGAATTTGTGGAGATACTTCAAATGTGTATATTGGAAAACACATTGATTTTCATATGCAGAAAATTGGCATCACGATACAGAGAGCACTACAGAGCTTTTGAGATACAAGCATCCTCAGCAACAGAGATCGAGTTGGCTGAATTAAGTGAACTGATTGACGACTATCCTCTGGTTGACTACAAGTGTGGAACCTGCCGAATGGTAACCCTTAAAAGATATATACACGTGTCTGGTAATTATTCTTGATTATTATTTGATGTTGACTGTTTTTATGGGAATACAGGTTAAAATGATACACAAGAAAACTCTTCAAAGACAGCTATTTTACACAGGAACATGAGTGCCTCTTAATGTGTCAGAAGTAGAACAAGGCTTTTTGTGACTTCAGGAGGAGGTTATTTGAGCCAGAATGAACACTACAATGACCCTATGACACTACACTGCACTATCATAAAATAATGTTGACGACGACTTTGCAAATTTATATAAAATCAACATTCATAATAAACAGTAAGCTAATTTAGAAGCAAGTGTCTGATTTTTATGCATCATTCTGAGGGATACTTTCTTTACACTATCCCTATGCTTTTAATCCCCGTGATAGTCATACTGATGATGAATGAATGCTGTCTGCTCAGACTTCTGTTTGATATGGTTTTAATCATTTTTTCTGCTTTTCTACAGAATAACCTGTCAAGCAATATGGCTACATCGGCAGTGCTTCGCATCATCCTTGGAGAAAATGACTCTTCCATAATAAGCCTGCCTTCAGGAATACCAGACTCTGTTGAGGAACTAAAAAGTGAGATAAAGAGACAATGTGAGGTGTCAGGAGACTTCAGACTGCAATACAAGGACATTGACTTTGATGAATTCATAAACCTGAAGTCCACCTCAGCTACACTCAAAGTGATTGACCTCCCAAGTGCTTTGTCTCTAACTAGCCCTTGCCTGTCTTCAGTGGAACCCAGTCTGGATGAAAGTGCTTCCATTTCATCTGTGGACACTGACATTCTCTCATCTTCAAGCTCATCATCATCGTCCCTCAGATGTGAGCCATGGCCAGACGTCTTCCCTGAGTTCATCTATGATGTGGAGCTCCAACTCCAACGTGCTAATACTGACTTTCAAAATAATGGCATCCTCTTCAGTCCAAGTCCAAGAATGAAGTCAGACATTCTTGAAAGTTTGGCATCCCAGATAATCAAATATAAAGCTTATCCGTGCAATGCTGAATTTGATGCAGTAGCTGAAGCACTTGTGAAGAAACACCCATGTTTAAAGGAGCAAGGTTCTGTTTCTGGCTTTTATGGCTGGAAAATAAGCTTGAAATATAAAATGGCAAACTACCGCACAAAGCTGCGCAATATCGGATGCTCCGAGCTGAATGTGAATTCCTTCAAGCGTAAACAAGGTGATCCACGCACATCTCCAAATCAAGTGAAGAAAGCTAGAAGAGCAGAAGTGAACTATTGTCCAGATTATCCAACAGGACAATCCCAAGAGAGCCTTGAAGAAGAGAGACTGGCACTATTGTCTGAAGTGAGAAAGAGCAACAACCAACAGGTGGTTAAGGAGAAAATGGAAAAGACATTTGCTTACAGGCGGCATGAAGTGATTGAAGAAAAGTCTTTCCTTGCTGAATTCAAAAGAAGGTGGCCAGCTCTTTTCTCTGAGCATGAGGTCAGTCATAACTAAGTTTTTTACATTTTAGGGGGTGAAGGGATGACATTGAAAGGAATCTTCACTAGGGCTGCAACAACAGATTATTTTCATCAATTTGGTCATAAAAATTATGTCTTCAAATGTCTGTTTACTCACAACACAGACACTCATTGTAAGAGGGAAATTGGACAATTTTGGCATTTTTTTTGTCTGTAAAAAAAATCTCAAGACTATTTGTTGCTCTAATCTTCACCCAAAGGTGAAAATTAGAATTATGAATTTATTCAATGTAAGGTGAACTGTCTCTGTTCATGTGATGTAACTGTCCAGAAAAGCACTGTGTCAAATTTGTTGTACTGCAAGCATGTGGTGGTCATTGGAACTGAGCAACAGAATCATACCTGTGAAAATGATAACTTTTTGGAAAAATAACTAATATCCTTATTGTATTCCTATATTGCATTAATTTAGTATGATCCACATAATACGTGATCATGGGACAAAATTTTCAACTTAGGAAGTCACAATAACATCTTGTTGGTCCAGTAATTTGATTATTGTTTTCTTTGACCTGTATTGTGTTGATATTTTTATACTTTGTTAAATGTCTGTAGGTAGAAGCTGAGTTTACTCGCATCACCACTGTACCACTGAGATCGAAATTGATGCAACAGCTGGATCATCATTCCACACAGCTGATGACAATCTTCAAAAGAAAAGGAGGAGCAGCTGGGCAGAAAATAAGGAATATCATGGCAGACTTGGATAAGGTACTTTTTATTTTATTTATTTTTTATGATGAAGACGAACCAGCTGGTCACTGTAGGGCTGAAATCCGGCCGTTGATACATCAGTGCATCCCTACTCCAAACAGTTAGAAGCTTACCTGCAGATCTGTGCATGTTCCACACAGTGTGGTGCTGAGATGCAAATAGCTGACATTATAATGTAGCTCCATTCACTCCAAAACCAAAAAATGTGCACCACGCACAGTTGTGGTCGATCAGAGAAACACGTTTTGTTTATTGTATTTATGTATCTCAAATAACTGCACATTCCACCATGCCAAAAAAGTATCTAAAGTTGCTTGTAAATTTAAAGAAATGCATTGTAAAAATTAGTAGTCTGACCAATGTGGCTGAACAGTGATGATCTGTAGTGGTAATTGCTGCACAATGCAATGACAATATAACCCCTCACACTTCCCTTGTTCTCTGCTGTAGAATGAAGCTGTTGAAACAAGAAGAGCCTGTGTACTGAAAGCACTAATGGTTTACCTCAATGAAGACCCTGAAAATCTCTTAAGAGAGTACATGGTAAGTATTTTGGCCTTTGGTTTCTACTGTACTTTCTCTCCAGAAACTGAAAATGTGATTGTTATTTTAGTAGTTTTTGACAAGTCTATCACACAGAAGTATAAGATATCATGCAGGCTTGGGGTAGACACACAAAACTTCTTAGCAGGCAGTTCTTTAGTGTCTTGGATCCAAACATGACATTTATGGACAACAAGAAAAATGCATCAGATTGCCTGACATTCTAACAGACAGAAAGATTTGGGGCATGCTTCCATAGTAAAAATCCCTTCATTGAAATCACATTAATAGCAGTTTGTGAACTACTGTCTTGGGGTATTATTTATGGATGGTGCTACATCCTTCCAGACAATATTAAATGTAGTCTGTAACAATAGGACATTGGAGGCTGGATAGATAATGAAATTTCTATATGTTGTAACAGGTGTATTTGTTCTATTTTGAGGATGTTGAAGACAACCAGGAGGCTATGGACCAGACAGTCCTGGGAATCTTTACCATAAAGATGGAAGGTGCAGAGTCTACAGATGGCCTGGCAGATGTTGGAATAATCATTGAAGGTGTGGAAGTGCTCCATGACCTTGATAACATTGCAAATGCAGTCGCTGTTTTGTTTGGCCTCATGTACTCACTGGATCTGAGCTATCCCACAAACCTGAAGTACACATTTGAGGTTCTCCAGAAACTTGTGATGGAACTAGATGGCAACAAACTCTCAACAAAGGCTCAAGTGCTAAAGAACAAACTATTTGAAGGAACATTTTAGACAAGTGTTGTGCTCCTGAGCAGCACAGAGGAAACTTGGAGGACAGATCCCATCCCAAACTATCTGGCAGAAAACTGATTTTTGGATCTGCATGTTGAACTGTGAACAGTGAAGAGTGGATTAGATGCACTAAATGTTTAACAGAGTTAAGAAAATGTTTACAGAAAGATGAGACAATAACAAACTCAACACAAACACATATGAGAAGTTTGAATTCATGTCAGTTGCAGAAGTGGAGATCAACAATGTGAAATGGAGAGTGATTGAAAGTTGGACTACTTTGTTTTACTTTTTTTTTCCCTTTTGTGGTTTAATTTTGGAAAACACTGCAGTGATTTGTTTTCTTTTAACCCCTACAATGCTGAAGTGGCAGGGAGGAAAAGATTATTTTGAAGTATTTTTACTTGACATGTGTTCACCGTATTCATGTAGATGGTTCATCTTTAAAAAATCAGTATCTAACGTTTCATTGTACAGTGTTCAGTAATTGTGAGGGGAGTGCTCAGCCATGTTCATTCTGCCTGCTTCTTAAAAAATATAGCTTTAAGGTTTGGTCTGGTTTTGTAGGTCCTGTAAAAGATTTTTATTTTTATTGGGCATTTTATACAAATTTAACTGTAAACAAAATTGAGGATTTTATAGCATTAAAAAACATTTTTATTTAGAAATGGGGAAATAAAAGCTATACATGTTGATAAATTATTTGTTTGATATGCAGGAGCAATATATATATATAACATATGCAAATTCAAAGTTTGTGGTTTTAAATTTGTTTGTTTTGTTTGTGATGGTTGTAGTTTTCCATTGGTAATAAATAATATTTTTCACAGAACTAAGGTATTGTAAATTTGAATTTACTTAACTACATCGTGTGGAAATTGTTGACATAGCTAGGTTTAGTAAGTGCAACATTATTCACTAGCTTGATAACAATGAAAATTATGTAAGTACTGATTATTCTTGTCAGTTATGTTGGAACAAGGAGTTGTTCAATTAGTGTTACACAATGCCGCTGAAGTACATTTACATTAGTGAGTTAGGTCAGTGTAATGAATGCCTGCTAAGTTGGCTGAACACTTCTTGATCAGTTAAGGTGAACTTGACCAGATAATATTGAAATTACTTAATACAGTCCTGTTGGTTTCACATAAGCGCATTATTTCCTCTGTAATAGCAGTATTAAATTGATTTGAACACAAGACAGTTTTGTGGAAATTGTTGACATAACTATATTAAGTACATTGAACAAATTATTTTTTTGAGTGTAGATTGATGCTACAGATCGTGATAAACATTTATACACTTTTTTTTTCATTCACCAAAAACAAAGTACACGAATATGTCCATTCTGAGTTTAGTTACAGACTTTGTTAAAATATCTGCCACTCTGTCTGCTGTAGAACAATATTCAATAGTTATTCTTCCATCACCAAGTGCAAATCGAACAAAGTGATATCTAATATCAATGTGTTTACTCCTTTGACAACATACAGGATTTTCTGACGAGCAATTGTGCCTTGATTGTCCTCATAAATTGTCACTGGCGCATGTTCACATTGATTGGAGGAACAATAAATAATCAGACTCACAGTCTTGAGTTGCTTGACTGGCATGCATCAGCTCAACAGAGCAAGCTGCAGTCCCTATATTTATAATTTGCAGCACCTGTGTGCAACTCCTCCCATTTCAGTGATCAGGCAAGATGAATCAGTGTAAGAACAAACAAAACTCAACATATTTTTTCCCAAATTCCATTTTTTCTATTTTAATTTTTGGTTATCCCATTTTTTTCTTTTTACCTTTTACTATTTTAAACTTCCAAAAACAGTGTGTTTTTAATGTAAATGACTAAAATGCTAAAATGTACACAAATTCTGGGGTAATCAGAACATAACCTTAAATTTATGGAGGTGACAAACACATTTCCTCATACTGAACCATACAGTACATTAAAGTGCATCAAAACAGTTCACCTGACACATACAAGTTGTTCGGGAACTGCTCGGCTCTGTGCTGGGGGTTAATGTTGAGTTTCTCAGTTTTTTCACCGATGAAGACAGAGCCGTGGGCAGCCTCTTTGCCATGCTTACATTGTTTTGAAGGGGGAGGAGCTCAGTCTGTGGAGGGGGCTTGTTGTGCCACCCAGATTTGTGTCCCTTCATGCAGTTTTCCCCAGACATATGTTCCTCTTTCACACGAAAACAGCATTTGAGTGAAATTATGTCAAATCCCAGCTAGCAGGGAATGTTCCCACAACACTGGCTAACCTTCCCTACAAGTTCTTATTATGTTTTCAAAGAATATTTTAAGGATGTTTATCATTTCAAATAATGTTCCTATAAAGTTAAATGTTAAGAAAGGAAGAATGTTTTAGTGCAACATTCTGAAGATGTTTTGGTGATGTTTTTGAAGTAACAGATTATAGAATGTTCTTCTATAAAACATTCCCATAATGTTACAAAATAGAAAAGGAAGAACATTCTTGAGGCAACATTTAGGAAATGTTTTTGGCATGTTTTTAAGGCCTCCGATAACAGAATGTTTTTTATAAACCTTTCCCACAACGTTATACGATAACAAAGGAAGAACATTGTCAAAGCAACATACAGAAAATGTTTTCAGAATATTATCAAGGCCTACAATCCCAAAACATTTTTCTAAAATGTACTTGTAATGTGATATGTTAACAGAGAAAGGACGTTTTAGCTGTAACATTCTAGGGATGTTTTGAGTATGTGGATGAGGTAACATGTTATAGAATGTTCTTCTATAAAACATTTCGAATGTTACATGAAAACAAAGGAAGAACATTCCGAAAGCAACATTTAGAAAGTTCTCAGGATGTTCTAAGGGGCTCGTATTATATAAGGCTTTTTTTTTTTTTTTTTTTTTTTTTTTTAAAAAAACAACAAAAAAAAAACATTCCAACAGTTTTAAATGACAACAAAGGAAGAACATTCTGTAAGCAACCCTTGGAAAAAGTTTTTGGGATGTTATTAAGGCCTCAGTTCACAAAACATTTTTTTCTACAGCATTCCTGTAATGTGATATGTTAACAAAGGTACAACATTTTTTGTACACATGTTTTGGTGATGTTGTTCAGTTAACAGATTATAGAATGTTCTTTAAAACATTCCCACAATGTGAAATGATAACAAAGGAAAAATATTCTCAAAACATCACTTTTCAGAGTTCGGCATTTCTTTAAAGCCTCCAATTACAGAAAGTTTTTTAATAAAACATTCCCACAATGTTACACAATATCAATGGAAGAACACTGTCAAAGCAACATGCGGAAAATGTTTTCAGGATGTTATTAAAACCTCAGATTTCAGGACATTTTTTTTTATGAAACATTCCCATGATGTTATGTGATAACAAAGGAAAAACATTCTCAAAGCAACACACAGAAAATGCTTTGATATCTCAGATCACAGAAAAGCACATTCTAAAACATTCCAGAAATATGATAGGTTAACAAAGGAAGGATGTTTTAGGTGTAACATTCTTGGGATTTTTTGGGGATATTACTAAGGCCTCAGATTACAGAACTTTTTTTAAAAAATTTTTTTTTATAAAATGTGTCTGTATTGTGATATGTTCACAAAGGAATAACATTCTCACTGCAACACTCTGAGGATGTTTGGGGGACACTGTTATATAAATAATTTTCACACTATTTCATGATCACAAAGGAATAACATTCTCATTTCAAAATTCCAAAAATCTTTTATGGATTTTATTAAGGCTTCAGATTACAGAATGTTTTTCAATAAAACGTTTCTGTAATGTGATATGTTAACAAAGGGAGAACATTCTTAAAGCAACATTTGGAAAATGTTTTGGGGGTGTTTTTAAGGCCTTAGATAACAAAAGGCCGAGCTTTTTTTTATAAAATGTCATAAACCCATGCCAGCTCAAGGAAAGCAGGCTAAGTTATCTCAGAAAAGCCAATGCAAGCCAAGACACCACCAAACACACCACAATGACGTCGCTAATCCATCCATACTCCCAGCTGACCCAAGGCTGATAAACTGGCTAGGTTGCTGTTTGCAAATGACTTTATCAGCTACAAAGCAACTAATGCCAGATCCACGCTGTCTGGCCACTGGCTGCTTGCTCCTGTGCAAGGTCACTGTCTGCAGTTGCCCTAATGGCCATCAGTGTCATTCTGATTCTTACACATAGGCCTAGTAGGCCTACCTCTAAATTGGTGAGAACATCTAAGTGTAATGGATGGATGAATGGATTCTAACTTGTGACAATCACAAGCAATCAAAATCAGTGAGTCAAGGATATTCAGGTGAAATCAAACAAATCATTGTATAGCTCAATATCACAAATCACAAAATTACCTCAAGGGGATTTACAATATATATTCTACAACACAGGCTACATGGGACATATTTCCTACAGGGTGAGCAATGGAGGAAACCTCAGGAAGAGCAACAGAGTTGGATCCCTCTCCTGGGATTGAAAGACATGTAATATTGCATGTAAAATGCCAGAATGGACAATCTGGGTGACAAAATTAGAGATAAATTGATGACAATGTCAGATCAGCTCAAGTGTTTACAGTATTTCTTATATTATTGTTGTAGCCAAAAAGTTAAGTTTAATGTTTAGGTTTAAAGTGCACATGTCTGTGGGCTTTGCCAGTTTTTGTTGATTTCTTTTTTTTTTTTTGTTCTACCAGAATGTCTAGTGGGGAAAGTACAATTGAAGAAATGTAACCCTAACCCTTGTTTTAGCTAAAAGAATATAAATGAATAATTCTGTCGAAAGACTTTTGATTATTGATGTTATTAAACTTTTACATGTGTTAATAGTCCAGTTCCAGTAGTTAAGGACATGATCATTGATCCCATTTAGGCCATTTTTGTCTTAAGATGAAGTGGGAATGTTGTTGTTGTGTTTTAATGTTTAAATATTTTACTGAAAAAAAATTGCAAAACATTTATAGATTCTTTTCAAAGCATGTTATCCAACTCTAAAATAGTATAATTCCAGGAACATTAAAAACTTTCATCTAAAAATGTTTTAAGAACATTTGGGCATTATGTTCAAGCAATGTATTCACTGAACATTTTAAGGAGGTTATCACAAAACATTTTTAGAATGTTTTTAGAGAACGTTATCCTCAAACATTCTGGGAACTTAGAACGAGATATTTGGGGCAGCTGTAGCTCAGCCAGCAAGTAGAACAGGTCGTCTGGCTGCTGGTTCGAATCCCAGCTCCCCTGGGCTGGGTTGAGCTGTGTGTCAAAGTGTCCTTGAGCAAATTGATCCTGATGTGCTGTTGGCATGGCAGACTCCTCCATCAGTGTATGAATGTGTGTGTGTGCGAATGGGTGAATGTGGCAAGTACTGTGAAGTGCTTTGAGTATTGGAATTAGTGCTTTATAAATGAAAGCCCATTTAAAGAAAATGTCCCCTTGAGAACGTTTTCAAGAACATTAGGGCATAACATTCAAGTAATGTCACTGAACATTTTAAGAAGGTTATCACAGAACAGTTTGGGAATGTTTTTAGAGCACGTTATCCTCGAACATTCTGGGAACTTAAAGAAAACTTCCTGCTGAGAATGTTTTCAAGAACATTAGGGCATAACGTTCAAGCACTGTTTTCATTGAACATTTTAAGGAGGTTGTCACAAAACATTTTTAGAATGTTTTCAGTGAACGTTATCCTCGAACATTCAGGGACATTTAGAATGAGTTTTTGGGGCAGCTGTAGCTCAGCGGGTAGAGCAGGTTGTCTGGTGATCGGAAGGTCACTCGTTCCAATCCCAGGTTGAGCTGCGTGTCAAAGTGTCCTTGAGGAAAATAGTGAACCCCAACTTGCTCCTTATGTGTAGTTGGCACCTTGCATGGCAGCCTCTGCCATCAGTGTGTCAATGGTTGAATGTGGCAAGTACTGGAAAAAGTTTTTTTTTTTTGATAACGTCCCACTGGAATAATAAGGCGTAACATTCAAGCAATGTTGTCATTGAACATTTTAAGGAGGGTATCACAAAACCGTTTTAGAGTGTTTTTAGAAAACATTATCCTCAAACATTCTGGGAACTTAATGAAAACTTCCCGCTGAAAACATGAACAAGAACATTCTCGGTAACATCCAATTTTGCGATTCCATCCGTGATTCCGTGATCGAAGAAATCATAGGGCCCTACGTATGAGGAGATGTTTCAGGTGTCACCAGCAGAACAGAAGATTACTGCATGAACAGTTACATATGTGGCAGCAGCATTTTCTGGCAGGTTATCAAGTAAGAGGACAGAGACAGTTTGGAGGGGCTCCTTTAAACAAGGAAAGGTTGCTAGCACAGGACAAGGAGTGACCGGTGACACAACAAGGTTCCAGCATTGTGCACACTGTGAACAAAAGGGTGAAGGGGTAAGACTGAAGCAAACTGATCGAGTAAAGGGCCACTGTGGCTGCAGGTTTGCCACAAAGCCCTGATCCAACTAATCAACTGTGTAAAGCTAACTCATTTGATTGACTAAGTCGAGTCAGGTGTGTTCTTGCTTAGTTGGAATGAAAACCTGCTGGATCAGTTTGAGACCACTGGTTCAAAGCCATACCATTTGATAATTGGATTGTGCATCGAGAACAATGTACACCACCCTTATGACTGTCTGTGAGTGACTCCACTGGTAGGAAAAAAATACTGATTGATTGTTAAATCCAAGGTGAAAGGTTTCAAGCTTCGTGGGACTCAGGCTCCCAAGTGAAGATAGTGGATTAGCTGTGGAAAGATGTGCACTTACCCAAAGCAAGATTTAGAGACATTACTGAAATTTTGGATACTCTTGACATAGTGGCAGCAAATGGGGAGAACATGCAGGGTGGGTAGAGACAACATTCAGACTAGCTTCAGGGGATGCACCCACCACATAAGTCATTGTCCCCACACTTGTAATTAAGGGTAGTAAGATTGTTCAGCCGATTGTTAGCTCTAATGTCATTGAGCTGATCATAGGTGGTAAAGTGGAAAAGTCCAGTGCTATGGACAGGGAACAGCTTGGTCATACAGTAAGAGCAGTGTTCGCTGACCTCACAGCTGATCAAACACAAGCCTTCATAGAACAAGTCAGCGGTATGCATCAGTATGTTGTTAAGACAAGGAAGGAAAGGGTTAACATACCTAAACACGTCTGTCCAGTTTGAATGCAATGCACACATGTATCATCCACATGAACATACCACACTCATCTTTCAGCCAGATGTAAATCCCCACTGGAGAGAGGGACTTGAATTCTGTGACACGCTCATAAAAGTGACTAAAGGGATCGAACCAACTATTACTGTAAGTCTGCAGAACCCAACAGACCACAACATAGTGTTGGCAAGGGGAACTGTGATCGGGAATGTCTCGCATATTCAGGCAGTTTATCCAGCCTCTATGCTGGAAGGGTCCCACCTTTCACCTCCAGTTATGATGAACCACATAACAGTTGAAAAGGCAAGCTGTATGGGACCCACCTGTGACTCTGAGCCACCTTGCTCTTGGATCAAGGGAAAGCATATCACCAGGGCTTTGTGGCAAATGAGACTAGACCTGACATGAATGGATCAGGAATCCATTTGGCCTGATGAACGCTCCAGCTTCCTTTCAGCGCTGCATGGAGGATTGTTTAGAAGGACTGAGGGATGAGATCTGCATTCTATATTTAGATGACACCTTGGTCTTAAGTAGAACATTTGAGGACCACGTGGAGAATGTAAGGACAGTACCACAGTGACTATGGCGGCATGGAAAAAGACTAAATTCCAGTAAGTGTAAAGTGTTCAGGCACGAGGTCTGCTACCTAGGGTGGGTCGTATCCGTTGAGGGCAGTAAAATGGACCCTGCTGATTCTCATGCTGTAAGAGCTTTAAAGGAGAAGAGGCCAAGGAGAGAGTGGGAGTGGGAGAGTTGAGGGCGGTCATGGGATTACTGAGTTAATACCAACAGTACGTTAGAAATTTCTCCTGTGTGGCTGGACCTCTGTATACTTTGCTCAAAGCAGCCCAGGGAGCAGTTAAACAAAAGGACTGTAACTCGAGGAAGACAAAAAGAAGGAACAGAGGGTTGCCTTTACAAAAAATGATTACATGCTTTGAAGTGGGCTGTTACAGAATGATTTCGGGACTACTTTGGTGGATTGGTTCATCTTGCACTGTGCATACAGATAACAACCTGCTTACATATGTGTTATCATCAGCTAAACTCAATGCCACAGGGTGTAGGTGGGAGGCTAAACTAGTGGATTTTCACCTAACCATCAGATATTGCCTGGGCAGAGAAAACTGTGATGCTGATGGCCTTTCAAGGATGCCCTGTGACATCAAAGCAATGTTGGAAAAATGTTCAGAGTTGTTTCCCTTTGAGGATCGACCAAAGGTCTATTTTCACAGCTGAAGAAGAACTGTGTGGTGATGGGCTCAAGAACAACACTGTACCATCCAGCAGGTAATGGACAAGTTAAACAGCTTAATAGAACACTGCTGCAGATGCTGAAAATGCTCCCTGAAGACAAGCTCACAGAAGACAAATTGGAAAGAGTTGCAGCATAAGCTTGTTTATGTGTACAACAGCACTTGGCATTAAGTTACAGGCCTCTCTCCATTCTATCTGCTATTTGGAGGGCCACCAGGACTACCTGTTGACTTGCTGTTCAGTTTGAATCCTGAAGGGGGAAATAACGATCACAAAGAATACATGAGAAACTGGAAACAACAGATGCAAGAGGCATACAAGTTCACAAGAGCAAATACAAGAAAATGTGCTGAGAGAAGCAAGAGGAACCATGACATTAAAGTAAGGAGTTCTGTGCTGCCCCATGGAAAGGGATAAGCTTGTCCAGGGAGCACCCTGCCCTCGCCCTGAGACAAGGCTGGGATTGGCTCCAGCAGCAACACCCCGCGACCCCATGGAAAGGGATAAGCGGTTACGGATAATGACATGACAGTTCTGTGCTGCATGAGGGTGACCGTGTTCTTGTGAGGAATATGACACCCAGAGGGGGAACAGGGAAGCTGCGCAACCACTGGGAAGATTGCATCCACAAGGTCATTCGTCAGGTGGGAAAAGATATGCCAATATACGAAGTACTGCCAGAGCAAGGTAAAGGGAGAGGAAGTAGAATTCTTCATTGTAATCTCCTGTTACCATGTGACCACTTGCCTCTAGAGATCAGGCTAAAACCTGCAAAGCTATAGAGACAAATCACAGTCCAGCCCAGTCAAGGTGACGATTATGATGATAGTGATGACGAGAGCTACGGGTACTGTTACATGCCCAGGGATCAGCCTTTGTCTGTGATGCAGCCTCAGGTAAACACAGGTAGGGAGGATGCTGACAGGGATCTCAAAGGATACTCAGAGGATGAGGAGCACCAGCAACCAGACATACCCCAGTTGTGAGAGACCCCAGAGGAGACTTGTCAAAGGAAGAGAAGACATCAGGCCAAGAGGAAATAATAGATCAAGAGGAAACTACCTGAGAAAGAAATCCACCAGTGTCACCTGTCACCAAAGTGAATGAACAATGAAACAGTACAAGGATACCGGCGGCCAGCGAGAGAGAGACGAGTTATGAGAGTTTTCACATATGACCAGCTGGTAATCCAGTTTGTTATAGCACTGGGCTCCCAAGAAACACCATGTTCTGGTACACCCCAGTGTCTTATAGAGCAATGCAAGCAACACTCCGGTACAGCCCTTCAACTACCAACCTGTTGTTGTACCTGAGTACTGAATAAAGAGCACCTAAAGGACTAGTGCTCACATACACACACACACTCTAAACACGCATTGACTTTTGAACAAGCCAAGTGCTCATATGCACACACTCTATACACTTATGGACTTCTAAATGAGCGGAGTGCTCACAGGTTTACAAACCACATGTGAGAACTATTGTAACATTGAGTAAATGGAATAATACATGCTTGATAACTGCTTGTGAAATTAGTCAGCGGTTAATGGTATCATACTGTCAGTTATGATGTCAGGGCGACATCTGTTGTGAAGTGGAGTGTGTAATGGATATAAAAACGGGCATTGCATGTAAAAGAGAAACAGTGTTGAAAATGCATTCGACTTCATTTCCCTTTATATGTCTTATTTTGAATAAATACGTTTGAAATACATTTGAAATAACAGTTCATGTTTCTGTATTTCCCTCGGTTTAATTCACAGACTGCAACTGGGTTGCAACCCCTCTCTCATCTCTCATCTCTCGTCGACAAAAATAGATCAAAATAGATGTAAATGAAATAAAACCTGTCTTTCTTCCTGACCTTGTGCCCCTTGACTTGGACTTGATCTGAGTTTCAACTGAGGGGACCAAGGTCTGAATTTAGTTCCTGGGGCATAATTAGTCCCTCTACAAAACAAATAAACAAGTCTTATCTTATAATTGTCTTACAAGTTAAGTATCTACAAGGTTTCCTACATTAAAAACTGTTAAGTGGCAATAACTAAAGCCTTACACCCACTTTTGTATAAACCATGACAGCCCACAATAAAGGTAGAAATGTTACTCCCTAAAAGGTAGTACAAAATGCTGGGAGTAGCCTGCTCTGACTAAGTGGAAGTTTGACCAGGGGTGTTGCTTCACATCCTTCTCTTCCTGACCTTGTGCCCCTTGCTTCGACTGTAATCTGAGCCAAGAAACCTGTGTGCCAAATCTGAGGTAACTACAACCCCCATTAAACATCATATGACTACAGTTCCATGCAGTATAGTTAGATACATTTACAAAATCTTAATTTATGACCAAATACCTGACAGTAGAGTACAGATAATTTCCATACACATTAGGAATGATAGCATGAAGTATCAATAATTCCATTCACATTCCACAAGCAAAATGTTAGTTTCTCGTCTCTTCTCATGTTTCCCCCTGCCATGTCAGTATGTGTACTCTTGATGACATAGCTGCTGTGATCCTGATGTGGCATCTCTATTACGATGTATTTTGATCTCTTTCCCAGAGGTCTGATCTCCCCAACTCTTATCAAATCTATATATCTTATAACACATTAACACTAGAAAGATTAATTGTAGCTTTAAATGTGAACAAAACGCCGGCAACTCCCGGCTTTGTTACAGAGTATCTTTCTGGCTGGGGTGAAGCCTTCTGTGTTATATCTTCAGAAGTGCGGCAGTAATGTAGTCTTGCGATAAAGTGCCAAGGGGGTTCATCATTGCGAGGTCCTTTCCTCAGGGCTCTATGGGCTTGGTCTATAGCTGTTGCGTCTGTGAGGTTTAATACTTCTTTTAACAACCGAGCCACAAACTCCCTCGGTTTTTGGCTATTTTCATTCCCCTCTTTAATTCTGGCCACCCTCAGATTCTGTTGTTTCGAACCGCCTTCCAGATCAAGGCATTTCTCTGATAGTGATTCAGGGGCTGTCCATACGGATAAAAACGATCTTTTTTCCTCCGTCTTCCTCAGCATCGTTTCAAGAATATTTGCGTCCACACGGATCTACTGAAAATGACAGAAAATGCTGTACTTCATCTTCCATGCCTCTAGGTGGCGCTTGACATTCACCAAAAATGGAGAAGAAGAGAGCATGCAAGCTAATAAGATAATGACAATGAGGTCGAACTGCTTCTGTGACTCACACTCAACTACAAGGCGAGTAAGTTGCAAGAGAGGCTCAATATCTTCTGTGGCACGAACACAAGCATGTAGTCCGCCGTTGTTGTTGTTATGAGACATCGTGGGGTTCAGAGGTCAGCGGCAAGAGGTCGAGGGGTGGGGCGATGGCATCATCGTTTTGGAAAGTATGCAGATTTGCTGTCCTCACGAAAACAGGAGGGCTGCATTTGCGGATTCTTCCACCCTGAAACCCATTTTCAAAAAAAGTGCATTTTCAGGTGTTGGGTTTTCAGGATCCATGAGGACGGTCGGCCCAAATGATGCAATACATGTGCGTTTTCACAAAAGAGCGTTCTCGTCTGGACGGCCCCTCAGCTTGCCCAGAGAGTCTCTTAACTTTGTCTTCCAACTCTTGTATTGTGTCTGAAGCATTGTTAGCAGCGCCTGCTAGTTCCTTCAAAGCTTGGCTTTGTGCATCCATTTGAGTACTAAGCGTGTAACTTCTGAAATCTCCACCTCAATCTTGCTGCAGATCTCTGACTTCATATATGCTAGCTCTGAGTGGATTGATGTTATGGCCTTTAGCATGTTGTTGCTGTCTGCCTGCTGGACGCTCTCACCAGCTCTCGTCTCTGTAGCATACTGGCCTGTCTCCTTGTCCAGGTCAAGTTTTGCATATATATATATATATATATATATATATATATATATATATATATATATATATATATATATATATATATATATATATATATATGGAGAGAGAGAGAGAGAGAGAGAGAGAGAGAGCCCAGGGTGACTGATAGTGACATATCTGCCAACCAATCATGAGTGATTTTTCTTTTTTAAAAGTAGAGGTTCCATCCAATACTGAGTGAGGAAATTCAAGCCAGCCCACACATTCTCTGGCCAGGCGTGGTTTCGCTGCCATTCATATGCTAATTAGAGCCTTTCGCACCTCCGCGAGCTCCACATATGTCATGGTTCGTTTCTGTCAATTTGTGGCACAGACGAACACGACATTCATAGGCTGTAAATTTTTGTTAACTGCCAAAAGTTAGGGAGATTTCTGGGTGTTTACGGGGACAAAAATCACAATTTTTTATGCAGTGACAGTGTCAGTGGCATTTATTCATGTGGCCAGCGTTCAAGTAATGATATGTTGCACTCTTTCTTTGTCCTTCCTTTGCAATAGCAGCAGTGAATGTGATGGTAAAGAGGAGGTGGGGATTGACTCGGATACATTTTGCTCAGGAAAGAGAAGCTGTGAAATTGCTGCTGGTAAGTAAGAGGGAATTGTAGATCTAGCATCAGGTATTCTGCGAGTATTCTTTTCTAGATACATTTTGGGTAAATTGTTGTGAAACTGTTGAGACTGATTGTTAACAGGGAGTTTTGCCCTAGTCAGCTGTGACTAATAGGCTTGATTGTAGGGCGGAGCCAAGTCAGCATGAGGTAAATCTAGCACAAAAAGGCCAGTCACTACAGCATCATCTGCAGCTTCAAGCCAGCCGAACGAAGACTGGTGAACAAAGACTTAGGGAGTCTTTCTGTGGGAATCAAAGTAACTCACTGTTCACCACTGATTATAGCCATGAACTTTACCCAATCCCAGTCAGGACATCAAACTGGAGAAGATTTCACTGGATACACATTGCTCAAGGCTGTTACCTAGCCAATCTCTGCTATGGGGGACTATGGAACTGCCTGTCTGCAGTCAAGAAGGCAGACCCCATTTTAGCCTTTGCCTCTCTGCAGACTCTCCACTTCCTGTCCCTTACAAAGACTTGGATCACCCCAGAAAACTCCCTGAGACAAACAGGTCTCCTAGAGAAGCTGTGCTCACCTGAATTCATCACCTTTTTCTCCACATTTGACCTCACACTCGCCCCCTTTCCACCGACCCACCAGGAACCAACTCGATCATGTCTTCACAAGGTCTTGTTGCAGAACCTTGGCACTCTCCGTCACCCCACTTACTGTGTCTGACCATCACGCTATCACTTCCCTTGCTATCTTCCCTGTCCTCTTTAGATGCTCTCTGTCCACTCACCTCCCGACTGGCATGGTCTTCTCTCCCCTGATCCTGGCTGTCTGAATCTCTGCCAACCAATAGATCGGTGCAACAGCCAACAGAGAGAAAATGGAGAAAATCACATCATCCTGATGACCTTGCTCACTACCACCTCCTCCTCTCTGACTTCTGACTGATATCAGCAGCCAAATCTGCCTTCTACCTGTCAAAGATCAACCCCAGGAAACTATTGTCCTTATTCTCTTCTTTCCTTACACTCCTCCCCCTCCTTCCTCCCTCACTGGCGATGACTGCAATTTACCAAGAAAGTAAGAGACATCAGCTCCCATACTCATCCAGGAAGCACCTTCCCCGACCATCACCTCTGATGGCCTTACCTGCACCAGCCCTCTCTCCTCTGAAGATGTTCTCACACTAGTGATGTCTAACTGAACCACCACCTGTTTCCTTGACCTGATTCCCTCTTCCTTTCTCCAAGACATCACTCACGACATCCTGTCATTCCTTACCACTTTGATCAACTCCTCCCTCACTTCAGGCATTATTTCAGCTCCTTTCAAGTCAGCCACAATAAAACCACTCCTAAAGAACCTGCCCCAGGACTCTTCTTTCACCCTTGAACATGCAGTCTACAATCAATTGTCCTCCTATCTCTCACAAAATGACCTCCTTGATCCTAATCAGTCAGGTTTCAGGTTTGGTCACTCGCCTGAGATGGCCCTCCTCACGGTGACTGAGTCGCTTGGTGGCGCTAGAGCCTTGTCCAACTTGTCAGTCCTCATTCTCCTCAACTTATCCTCTGTGTTTGACACAGTCAACCACCTTGTCCTCCTCTCCACTCTGGCTGAACTTGGCATTACTGACTCTGCTGCAACCTGGTTCAACCTGACAAATCACACCTTTCAGTTCACATGGAATGGCTCCTTGTCCAAACCCTGCTTTCTGGAAATGGGTTTCCCTGTTTTCACTATACACTATATCACCAGGTTCTGCAATAACATCTTATGGATTCTCCTACCACTGTTATGCTGACAACGCCAATCTGTTCCTCTCATTTCCCCCATCCTCCTCCAACACCCACATTGCAATGTGCATCTCAGAATGTTTGGCAGATATCTAAGCTTGGACAGCTGCGCATTACCTCAAACTCAACCTTAGTTTTCCTCTTCATCCTGGGGAATGACTGCCCTGTCAGTCACTGTCGGGGATATCACAGTATTGCCTTCATCGTTGGTGAGGAACCTGGGCATAATCCTTGATGATGGACTATCCTGTGCCCCCAAAATCACTGCTCTGGCTCGATCATGCAGATTTTCCCTCCACAAGATCCGCAGGATCTGATCTTTCCTCACAAAAGATGTGAAGATGTGATGCCCGCATCAGATTCAAGACAATGGTGCTGGCCTTCAAGGCCATCAATGGAACTGCACCCATCTACCTCCAAACACTGGTCAGACCACACACCCCAGCGAGAGCACTTTGCTCGTCTACATCAGCTGGCTGACTGGTACCCCCATCACTGAGAGCAAACAAAACCTGCTCAGTGAAGTTGCAACTCTTCTCTGTTTTGGCACCTCAATAGAGGAATGAACTCCCAACCGAAGTCAGGACGGCAGAATCACTCTCCATCTTCTGCAAAAGACTTAAGACTCATTTGTTCAGACTTCACCTCGACCCCACATAGCATGACTCCCTCCCCCCCAACCTTTTTTTTAAAAAATAGCTATTGACAAATAGCAGTTACGATCCTCAGATGAGGGCTTGACAATTGTTTCTGTATTTCGTTTTGCTCCATCGACGGTGATATGTCATGGTTTCTCTCTTGACAAATGTACTTACTGTAAGCCACTTTGTACAAAAGCATCGGCTAAATGCCCTGAATGTAAATATAAATGTAAATGACTCTCTGAAGGATCCAGCAGGTAAAAGCAGAACACTGCTCAACCCTGCTGGCCAACAGCGGACAATACAACTTACAAAGTAGTAGTAATAATAATAATAATAATAATAATAATAATAATAATAATAATAATAATAATAATAACAACAACAATAATAATAATAATTATAATAATGTATGCTTTAACAAAGGCAACCTCACACACGATCTCCCTAAATCTCCCTAAATACAGACAGTTTGTTAAATGCCCGACCAGAGAGGGGAAAATTCTGGATCACTGTTACACCACAGTCAGGGATGCTTATCACGCCGTCCCCCGTGCTGCACTGGGTCACTCTGACCACGTCATGCTCCACCTGATTCCTGCCTACAGGCAGAAACTAAAGCTCTGCAAACCTGTAGCGAGGACTTCAAAGACGTGGACCAGTGAAGCTGTGGAGGATCTCCAGGCGTGTTTGGACTCTACTGACTGGGATGTGTTCAGGACTGCTACCAACAGTCTGGATGAGTACACAGAGGCTGTGACTTCATACATCAGCTTCTGTGAAGACTGCTGTGTTCCAACACGGACCAGGGTGAGTTACAACAATGACCAACCCTGGTTCACAGCCAAACTCAGACAGCTAAGGCTTGCTAAGGAAGAGGCCTTCAGGAGTGGGGACAAAGACAGATTCAAAGAGGCGAAGTACAAGTTTAGCAAGGCGGTGAAAGAGGCTAAACGACAGTACTCTGAGAAGCTCCAACACCAGTTCTCAGCTAACGACTCTGCGTCTGTCTGGAAAGGGCTCAGGCAGATCACCAACTACAAGCCTAAAGCCCCCCACTCCATTAACGACCGACGCCTAGCCAACGACCTGAACGAGTTCTACTACCGCTTTGAAAGACAAAGGGACAGTCCTGACACCATCCCCCACGACACCTCCCAACAGCTCCAGCTCCAACTCCAGTCACCTCCACCAATGCCCACCTTAAAGGGCTCCCCCTCCTCAGTGATGACTCTTTCCATCCATGAGAGGGACGTCAACAAACTCTTCAAGAGACAGAACCCCCGGAAAGCTGCTGGACCGGATTCGGTCTCCCCATCCTCCCTGAAGCACTGTGCTGATCAGCTGTCCCCAGTGTTCACAGACATTTTTAACACCTCACTGGAGACCTGTCACGTGCCAGCCTGCTTCAAGACCTTAACCATCACCCCTGTCCCCAAGAAGCCAAGGACCACCGGACTTAACGACTTCAGACCCGTCGCCCTGACCTCTGCGGTCATGAAGTCCTTTGAGCGCCTTGTGCTCTCTCACCTCAAGGACATCACCGACCCTCTCCTGGACCCCCTGCAGTTTGCCTACAGAGCCAACAGGTCTGTAGACGATGCTGTCAACCTGGCCCTCCACTATATCCTCGAGCACCTGGACTCTACAGGAACCTACGCCAGGATCCTGTTTGTGGATTTCAGCTCTGCTTTCAACACCATCATCCCAGCTCTGCTACAGGAGAAGCTCTCCCAGCTGAACGTGCCTGACTCCACCTGCAGGTGGATTACTGACTTCCTGTCTGACAGGAAACAGTGTGTAAAGCTGGGAAAACACATCTCCGATGCACAGACTATCAGTACCGGATCCCCCCAGGGCTGTGTTCTTTCTCCTCTGCTCTTCTCCCTGTACACCAACAGCTGCACCTCCAGTCACCAGTCCGTCAAGCTCCTGAAGTTTGCGGACGACACCACCCTCATCGGACTCATCTCTGATGGTGACGAGTCCGCCTACAGGTGGGAGGTTGACCACCTGGTGACCTGGTGCAACCAGAACAGCCTAGAGCTCAATGCTCTAAAGACAGTGGAGTTGGTTGTGGACTACAGGAAGAACTCAGCCTCACCTGCCCCCATCACCCTCTGTGACTCCACTATTGACACTGTGGAGTCTTTCCGCTTCCTGGGAACAATCATCTCCCAGGACCTCAAGTGGGAGCTGAACATTAGCTCCCTCATCAAGAAAGCACAGCAGAGGATGTACTTCCTGCGGCAGCTGCAGAAATTCAGTCTGCCGAAGACAATGATGGTGCACTTCTACACAGCCATCATTGAGTCCATCCTCACCTCCTCCATCACCATCTGGTACGCTGCTGCTACTGCCAAGGACAAGGGCAGGCTGCAGCGTGTCATTCGGTCAGCAGAGAAGGTGATTGGCTGCAACCTCCCATCTCTTCAGGACCTGTACACCTCCAGGACCCTGAGGCGTGCAGGAAAGATTGTTGCTGATCCCTCCCATCCCGGTCACAAACTCTTTGAGACACTCCCCTCTGGCAGGAGGCTGCGGTCCATCAGGACCAAAACCTCACGCCACAAGAACAGTTTCTTCCCGTCTGCTGTCAGCCTTATCAACAAGGCCTGAATCCCCCCTGACACTCCTCACACTCCACCTCTACCACTGACTCTACTGTCACACTGACAGCACCATAACTCTATGCGTTACATTAACGCTCACCTTGAACATTCTGTTCATTTGCACATTTTCATTTGCACATCATTCTTGTAATTGTTCACTGCCAGCTGGTCTGCTCCTTTTATCCTTTTACCCAAAAAACAGATTGTGTATATATATTTTTATTGTATAGTCATATTTTCTACTTTTTAAAATAGTTTATATTGTTAATTTGTTATATTTTCTATTCTTTAAATAGTTTATATTGTTAATTTGTTATATTTTCACTTATTAGTTATTTGATGCATGCACCAATATCACCACAACAAATTCCTTGTATGTGTAACATCGTACTTGGCAATAAAGCTTTTTCTGATTCTGATTCTGATTCTGATTCTAATGATGATAATAATAAATAGCCAAAGGAAATTTGGTCTTTATTAAAAACGTTGTCATGAATATTATTTGCTGTAATGAACATCTCTGTTGGATAACTGACTGTGGAAGTCATAATAGCCTGTTAACATGCTGATTGTTGTTATATTTATTTTCTTACATTTATTTAGCATACTGGTCATTGAAAGTAAAGTAAAGTATGTGTTTGTGTGAATACCTTTACAAAGTTACAACAGAAGCTACACTTTTATTTGCCTCATGATCCCTGTCATTTCTGATGTTATAACATCATGTGGTTGGCCAGAGATATGAGCACATCTCTTTTGATTTGACCACAAACATTATCCCTGCATGATCTAAACTGAAGTGTTTTTATAAGCTCACTGTCAATCAGTGTTTGGAGAAGGTTTTGCCTCTGCTTAAGGAAGGTTCTTACAGTTCTCCTCCCTTATCTTAATTCCTAACTACTCCTCACTATAGCAGCTCTCTAAAGGTCAAAGCTGCTTTGTGAATAAGTTCTTCTATCTAATCTAGTCTAGACTTATCTTAAAATTTCAAACAACAAATCATAGAAAATGTTAGGATTCTATTATGAATACAGCCTGGGATTTTTTTGTGGGAAGATGGGAACTTGATCTGAGTTTTGCTATGACTAAGTGGAATTTAAGCACTGCTTTACATCTTTTTGCTCTCAACAAATTAGGGACACAGAAAAGATTGTGCCTCATAAACAAATTAACTTTTACTAATTTTTAAGACTTGGGACAGGTTAGTCAAAAGCATGGAAAACAGTCTGTACATGTATTGTGATCTGAATACTGTTTCATCTGACGCAATTTAGCTGGACTCCAGCCAGCTGTGACGATGGATATGGATGGAAACAAACACCATTCAAGAAGTCAATAATCACACAGCTAATACCTCAGACAGCAGAGCGCACATGGATGTAACTCATCAGTGGTACACCCAGTTACTGTGGAGATGTTCTGTGTCCCCACTGAGAGCAAATGCACCTGTCTTACTCCCACAGCCCACTGGGTGGTAGTGTTGCTCTAAGAATATCAGCTCAGACTTCAGGAGAAAAGGCTTTTCCTATCAACATAACCGAAACAACAGAAGGGGTCATGTCCATGACCAAGAGAACTGCTGTCAGCTCTATTTAACACACTCGGTTCAGTATGATCCTTTGGTTTACAGTGTTCCTGTGTATGATAACATGGATATCACTCATCATAAGAATTAAAGCTTGAATCATACACAATATACAAATACTGGATGGCAGGCTGCACCATACTTCCTTCATTAATCTTACTGTATTACAATCATTATTGTGATTTACATTATTGCGACATACAAAGATGAATGGAAAAATGAAATATGTAATGGGAAATAAATTATACGATCTACTAACATATTTTATTTTGTGAGTTCATTACCAAGATCTGAATACATAAGTTTCTATTCATAATATTGACGATGAATCATCTATGGCAAGCTACTTCGATACGCCTGACCACAGTCTGAGTGAAAGACATCATATCACACGGACATGGAGGCAGTGAAAGGTGGTAGTGGGGCAGAATCAGTGTATGGATTACACCTCTGAAGAGATTATATTTGCTTGTTTTTCTTCTGTGCTGTGTTGTGATTTTCCGTCACATGTATATTTTGAGAATGTTTCTGAAAAGGTCATGGCTCCAACTGTTCACATGATCACATGTTTATGCACTGAATAATGGGGACTAAGCTCTCTGTGTGGCAATATCAATTGTCAAATGGTAGTACTGTCCTTGTTTTTATTGTACTAATACTTGTAAACTGTAGTTTTACTGTTGTAGTGCAACAAACCAGACACAGTACATCCTACATTCACCCTCTTTGGCAAATAGAGAGCAAGGACAAAGATGAGTTGGAATGTAGTTACAACAGCTGGGGCAGTGGTCCTTGTGGTCTGGGTCTACATGTTCTGTGGAGTAATGACAGCTGAGATTCTGACAACTTTCTTCTTACAGATGGGTCAGAAAATAGTCACATCAACCTAAAATATTTATTGTTCACCTCTCGTGAAACTGTCAGTACATGAGCTCCAAAGTCTCAGTGTTATCTAAATAAAAAGTATTAAGAAAATATAACTGTGTGAAATAATAATTTCAATAGATCCTTTATTGGCAGTACATAATACTACACAACAAACTCAACTCATTATTTGAGAAAAAAATCATTCAAAAATAAGAATTCAGTCATCATTAAACCCCCCCCCCCATTCCAAAGTCAGGTGAAGTTTCGTATTCTAGGAGCTTCCCAGTAAAACAGCATTGTAGCCTTCTCCTAAACAACTGAAGTGGCTGGTGACTTGATTTAAAACATATAAAACAACTGAAACAAAAAAGCTCAGCCTGGGATGTGACCTTGGTTTATTACTAATATGAGATGAACCAGAGCCCTGAAAAACAGTTGGAGACAGTTGGAGTTGGAGGCTCACATGCTGTAACCAGGCTGCTATGATCCTGTTTGTACCAATGCCGGTAATCTGGCTCCTTGAAAACAGATTTAGGGTTGGTATGTTAAACTTGAATTAAGTTATTTTCAATAACAAAACACACTTATTTTGAAATAAAGACAACATGAGTGAAGAGAGTGAAACCATGTTCAGCATTCATATGAATTGCTCAGAGCTAATCATATCAATGCAGTTACATGAAGCAGGCCTGTTGGAGAGCCCTGGTCCTGACAGCAACACTCTGTGGGATCAATAAAGGATCTGGTTATGTTACCTTAACTTGTAATAGGACAGCACATTCATTGTATGTGTGGTCCTGTATTGTTACTGCTGTTATTATGTTCTGTATTCCGCTTTGCAATGTTTCCTCTGTTCCCTAACTTGAATCAGACTTCCACATTAGACATCATAAGTGATGCTGGTGCATGATGGGTGAGATTGATGGATGTGCAAGAGACATTTAAAGATCCAGACACCATCATATTTTGTCACATAGTGTGATTGTGGAACTGGGCCTGTAGCTTCCATTGAGGTCAGGATTTGTTTTTAAAAGTGTTTTAATATACTGCATATGTTTTCCAAATGTTAAAATAAAACTAAACTATTCAGTTGTTGAGCTCTTCATGTGTCACTCGTGACATTATGTGACATTACGGTAAGTGAAGAGTTGCGCATGTACAGTGCGATCCTTTCGTTTTTGGTGCATGGGGGCAAAATTTCCCCTGACCTGCAGATCACTAACAGGTAACTACTAGTTACATTATTGGAAACTTTGTTTATGATCTGAGCTCACAAACTGTTAACATTTTCTGTGGCAAAAATATTAACATTAAGAAATACAATATATAAGAGTAGCTTTGAATAACCAATCAACCTACCTGCTGCAGTCATGCTGTCTGTTATCACCTACTCCAAAACGCGTCCCCTGCCAAGTTTGCACAGGGTTCATGGTGATGAAGGGATTGCATCAGGTGGGAGTGGGAGTGCATGTTCCTGAAGTAATATGGCTGGGATATACAATATTTCTAAAATCCTGGCTGTTGCCCTAGCAATGACAAGCTTTCAGAATGGCTATATACTGATTGAGATAATAATGTAACCAAACAAGCTGGTGAGAGGAATGTGGAGATGACTGAAACTTGTTGTTGACGCATGCATTGAAGTATTGCACAGATCTTTAATTTCCGTCAAGCAACACTCATCAAAAATGTTGAGCACCCTACCATGAATCAGACTTTAAGCTTAAGGACTAGTTAAAATGACAACAGTGAATTCTGAATTTGATGCAGCTTCAAAGAACAAGAATATCCAGACTCCCTATAGATCTACAACATTGTTTTCTGGATAACTTGGTTACCCACATATGAAGAACCAACCCTGATATCTGTTTGTGTCTGTAATTTGGACATTTGAAGGCATTTTGGGTTAAAACAAGAAAGCAATCATTGCAGTTCGGTCAGCATGTCACACTGTAATGTCAGCTATACCCAGGGAAACACAAATCCTTTAGTTATATGTAGGCTACTGAAGTGCTGCTGAATACCAGAAAGACATCTTACAGTCCTTTAGTATTAGATAAAGAGGAAAACACAGCTTACACTAACATCTGCCTGCACTTGTCTGGTCATAGGGTTGATGTGAATTCCAACCATTTGTAACTCCAGTCAACAGGCACATATTATCCGATTACACAAGTGACCAGTTGACTGACCACAGTAATACACCAACACTGCCTCCATGTGTTCTGACTATACGCCACTCTGCATTCCAGACAAAAACTTGATATGAAGAAAAAAGCACTTAATTAATTGCCTGACATATTTTTCAGTCGTTCTCCCAGCCGATTTAGTGGGATATGTCAATCAGGTGGATTAGGCTTTTTTTTCTGTTAGCCCTTGTGCTGACAGTGGGAAATGATTAAAAGGGGAGATTATGTGACAGCAATTTTATGTTGATATCATTAAACTTTCATCATGGACTGGGTTTAAAGCTCTAAATTGCTTATTAACTCCGCTTTTTGTGGCGGTTCGCCTATCAACACTTCAAATGAGCCAGATATCAGAGCAGTCCCCCAACCTGCCATATTCTCTGCTCTTATTTGCCTGTGGAAACATCCTTTGTGTGACTGGAAAAAACAAACATTGGACACGTGTGGATCTGGTGGTTCTGGGTACCAAGTGTAAAGTATATACTGTATGTATGTATGTCTGTGTGTATACACACACACACACACACACACACACACACACACACACACACACACACACACACACACACGCACACACACACACACACCCGTGTGCATCTCTCCTTCATAAGACAATTCCTTAGTCATCTAGATAAGTGGGCTAGGATATGATTCAGGGATGATACATTTTAAATATGGAACGATTTGGTGTAATTCAATGCAATTCTATACGATTCAATCTGATATGGTTCTTAACATTTGTTTAGTGTAGACATTCATTTTCCATTCTAAATTAAAATAAGCAATTCTATAAAAGTGGCTTTGCCTACCTTCAAATAGATATATTTCAAAAAAGACCAGGGAATTCCAAGAATTTTTGTTTCTTTATGGTATGGGAAATAAAATGGAGGACAAAGGTATAATTTCAGAATTAAATGTCAATTTGTTTATTGCTTTTCCAATAGTCACAGTTAGACAAAAAGACTAACTGTATGAATAAACATTTTGACATTATGAATATAAACTTAAGTCTCTCTCACACACCCCTGCCCAGGTGCCTCACTTTGGCAGTTAGTTAGGGAGAGAAATATGAAAACAATATCATGAAAAACACAGAAGTCTTAGCCCTTCAGTACATTACAATTGAGAGTTGAGAGACATTTGCAGAATTAGCAGCAAAGCTTCAGTCAACCGAAATGTAATTTTAGAATTGTCCCTCGACCAGTTAATGGTATATTTAAATCAATACAGCGGAAAGCGTATCAATGTAGTCACTTCTTTAATGTTAAAACCAGTCACTGATTGGTATTGGTGAATCTTTACACCCCTAACACACACACAAATCCTTTAAGTCATAAACCTTTTCTGAAGTTTACTGATGGAAATATGATGGAATATTCTGTTCTTTGGGTCGTCACACAGACAACACTTGACATTTAAAAGTGGCCCTGTTGTTTAAGTTTAAACTTAAGTTATTTAATAATTTAAATATTTCTAAATGTTGATCAGACCTGACGGAAATCTGTTTCAGCGAATGGTGTTTCTTTGTCTTACTCTTACCGCTGCAGCATGTCTTCATTTATTGCTACTGTGTTGCACCATAAACTTTCTGAAGGTCACTGAGCCTCAGATATTACAGCAGAGACTTATTTTCTTAAATGATGAAGCATTCTTTAAAAACTATATTGTTTCCTATGGAATACCGGACAATTTTAAATCCCACCCAAAGTAAAATTATTGACCCAATTTTCTGAAATCTTTGTGTAAATACGGTTATTCTATTTGAACGAAGACAACATTATCTTTGGGGATAACTCAGGAATGCATCTGTTTCTTTTAGTGTTTGATGGACAGTTGACCTTGAAAGATCAAAAACCTACAGGGGCATGAAAACAGTTTGTAAAGATATTTCTGCTGCTAATTTACAAGCTAATGACGGACATTGTTAGCATAATTGCATCATTGCATGTCATTGAGATGGTCAGTGTGCTACAGCTGACCAACAAACTGATATTAGCAGTTGGTCTTCACCCTGCCGATCTGGGAGAAAAACATCTAATTCATTTTCAGTGTGACTTCAAACATAACTAGAACTGCAAGCAGTTATGAATGGGGGCCAAGCCCCCCCACGCGACTCGGACCCCGCGCACCGCAGAGCCCAGGGAAGTTTGCCCCAAAGGTTGACGGGCTCGGGGCAAAAATGAGGACACAGGCCAATGTCTGAGCTGTGGTATTCGTTGTAATGGGAAGTGCACTGGAAGTGCAAAAGGCTGAATGTGTGCCAATTTGGATTTGTTGTACTAAATCATGCCAACTTTGATCAATTGTTACTTAACTATATGGCTGGCCTCACGAGTGACCCCACATCAGTACTGTTTCATTACATTTCTACAAGGAAATTGCATTTATGTTGATTAGCATGCGTTGACTTAACAAAGGAAAAGGGCTGTAGAAGTGGGCGGGGCCTATGTCAGAAAACCTAGCTCTTTTCAGGAAATACATGAATATGATGTTTATGAATGTGTTCTTTAAAATGTGGAAGTTAAAAGGCAAAAAGGCATTTACATCCATTATAGTGCCACCTGTTGGCCAATTTGCACCAAATTTGGCGCAGAGCCTCTGGATGACTCTAGAAACAATTGATTTTAGTTTGGTGTTGAAAGCATTTAGTTTGACCGAAATATTAAACAATATGTGTTTTTTAGCTAACAAAAAAGATTGTTTGGTTATAACTAGCAGATTTTTTGGAGTGCCAAAATTCTTTTGACATCTTTTCATCATACACATCTGGAGATTCTATGTGTTGTAAGTTGTAGGAGGAGTTCGAAAAAGTAGGTTTTGCATATGTGGCAATTTAGCGAATGAAATGTGTAGCAGAAGTGGGCGTGTCCTATGTCAGAAAACCCAGAAGAACTGTGTCATATTCTATATGTAATACATAAATTTCAAAGTTCTCAGCATAATAGTTTGGCTGAAATTAATGTTTGTTGTTTATCTTGTAGTAAGCCACGCCCACATTGTCCAGTCATGACCACCTTCTTCAAGATATGGCCTCAGGATTGGCCATTCAAGAGATATAACTTCCCATATTTTTAGCACCCCCTAGTGTCCACAATTCACCCAAATTCGGCTCATCCATTCCCAGTCTCATGGCAACCAAGGATCTGAAATTTGGTATTCATAGCATTTAGTTAGACCAAGATATCAAACAGTTTACATTTTTATAGCTAGCTATAGAATTGTGTTTGTTAATATTTTGCGCATTTTTTGACCAAGCACAATTCTTTTGATAACTTTAGATCAGGTCCAGGTGAAGAGTGTACATGCCAAGTTTCACGCAGACGGGCCAAAATCCCAAGGAGGAGTTCGAAAAAAGTAGGTTTACTAGTTTTTGCGATTTTGTGAAAAAAACTTGTGGGTGTGACCAATTGCACAGTGATTCAGCTCCATTCAGGGAATCTGGGGATACACGTTTTTTGAATGTCTGACATATGGTGTGGGAGTTATATGCAAAATGCATTGACCTAGAATATAGCGCCCCCTGGAGGCGGATATATGTAGTTTATGTGTCTGAGGTACGTGCAAGTGTCTGAACCAACCCTCCAAACTGCACTGCCCTTCCTTGCACGGTTTAGCCTGCAGCACCACTATTACTGGGAGAAGAATAAAAATCTTTACAATTACAATAGGGTTCCTAGTACCGCTGGTCCCAGGAAACGCATCTGCTTGCATATGCGTACCCTCAGCCCCTTGGGCTTGACCCCCTAATAACACAAATTTAATACAAACTGAATCAAAGACTTGTAGAATGTAACTGAGGTAACACAACCATGACATTTTTCTGACATGCATTCATATTCATGGTGTCTCGTTCACAGATATCGGAAACTGTCACGAGATGGTAAAGTGTGTTTGTTCACTGGTCTCAACAAATCAGACAGACCATAATAAGATTCAACTTTAATTTATGAACCTGTGGCATGAGTGTGTCTCTTAATAGATGATCCTTTCACCATCTGACCATATTCTGCAGAAAGTAGAGGAGGGTAAAAATAAGGTCTGGAACTAAATTAAAATGAAATGCACCTGTGGGTTTGAACATTGTTAGAAACGTTGGGAATAATTTCATACATACCTCAACAAAAACATAACAAAGGTCTGGCAATTAAATGCAGAAATGTTCTGTATTATATCTTTAACTATTTTGTTGAAAAATATGCTCATCACAAATTCCAAGGGGCAAAAGTGATGTCTTCAAACTATGGTTTGGTCCAACATGAAAAAAACCCCCCACCAAAAACATTCAGCTTAGAAGACTGTTTGGAAGAAATGTCACTATTGTCACATTTCAAATCACTATGAAGAGGCAAAACCTGCTGACTTACTGAAGCAAAGATGTTAGTCCAAATATTTTTAATCAAGAAATTAATCAAAAATACAGGCAATTGTTGTCTGCAGAAAACAATTAAATGCAATATGATTTATTACAGTCACAATACTGAACATGTGCAGAATGTATTTTATATTGCCAAATGACAGACAGGATGAACTTCTTTACTGAGCAAATGTGTTTAAGCAAAATTTACATTCAGGTACCTAATCCTAACTTGGCCAACTTACAATTAGTTGTGGCTCGTCTGTATGGGAACACATAGTGTGTGGTGCGCTCAGCCTGGAGGCCAGGCATCCTACACCATGGGAATATCTCTTTACCCTTGTTTGGTCTGTCAACACATCATGTCATAATTTACTTAAGACAAGAGTGCTTCAGACACACCCAGACAGACAGACTGACACACACACACACACACACACACACACACACACACACACACACACACACACACACACACACACACACACACACAGGAGGTGGGAAAACTGCTGGTTCATCCTCAGGATGTATACACATACAATATAACACCAGAGATGGGATTGGAAACTGCACACCTTTTATTAAAGAATCATTATAGTTAGGAAGGGGAACAATGAGCTTTTGTGACACAGCACCCTGTGGCCATGTTAACAATGCACAACAATGACTGAACAACTGATCACATTTCTACATATGCAACATTTCTGCCTGGATAGCAGGATTCATGTGTCCCATCTGAATCTAGCTTAGTTAAAAGCTATTGTTTATTTCTTAAGAAATGGTCAAAAACTGAACTAACATCATCAACAAAATGTGGAGAGACAGCAGTGTTTTTCCCAGTGTTGGGGAAGCTACTTTGGAAGTGTAGCTTGTAAAACTACATGTAGTTCAGCCTGGCAGTAGTTTGAACAAACTACATGTCTACCCCTAAAGAAATGTAGTTTGTAAAACTACTGCTAAAAAAGTAGCTTCAGCAACTACTTATACTCATTATACTTATTTAAATCAGCGTTAAATAAATCAACATATGGTGTATATGAAACAAAATATAATAGCCTACAAAAAATTCACATGCCAGCAGAAATATGCCTCTCAACTCAAGTTTTATTTTTTAAAGAACAAAAGCTGACATTTTTGGTCAACATCACAGGAACCTCAAAGTCACTAACACTTAGGCACTAGAACTAGATGCCAGGGCAGAATCGCTTGTTGACAAGACACATGAGCAGTCGGTTCCGTTTAGCACTAAAAACATCTTTACCAACACTAAAAAGCCGCTCACATGCTGCACTGGCTGGGACACCAGTGTTGAGCTTCATTAACATTTTGGACATTTTGGGTAGAGATTTGAAAGCATTTTGTGGGGACTCATCTGGTGATTTCTTTGAAGTAGAATTTTTTTGTTGTTTTTGGCTTGCAGAGCTCACATGTGAACATGTAGGTCGTGTCTGTAGATGCATCTACATCCAACATGTACATGCTGAAATATGGCCATGGTTGGGCTGGCACGTTCGGCCAGCAGGAGGGTTGTCCATGATGTGCTTGTGCCATATGAGCACTGCCTTCCTTGGCACAAAGACCCACCCACTCTGTGAAGCATTGAGTGCTGCCAGGGCAAACCAATCAGAGGCATCGTTGGCTTAGCATGTCATGACATGTTTCATGCCTTTTTTGAAAGAAAAATGAAATGAAATTTATATTAAATAGGTCTTTTATTAAAAAAAAAAAAAAATTTTCATGTTATTGGCCTGCAAGCTAAACAAAGACAGCAGCATTTACACAGAAGGAGAACGAAGATGAGTTTGCAGAACTTTGCACAGTTTTACGGACCTTCTCACAAGAGTTAGGTTGTTTACATGATATTTAGTTGCACAGCTTTGACGGATTTCAGCTGACTTTGCTCGTTAGCAAGACGCTAGTGTTAACGGTTTGCAGTGCACCCGGGCCAACGGCCTGCCCCATTAACAACAGAATTGTCAGAGCTGATCCAGGATGAAAACGAAGAATTGACATCTGGGCACACCTCACATTTGACAACCAGACCATCTGCAAACCAAACTGAAGCAACATTACAGACAGGAGAGAGAGACAGAGAGAGAGAGAGAGAGAGAGAGAGAGAGAGAGAGAGAGAGAGAGATATTTACCACTCACTAACACTAGACTAAGACTGAAAGACTTAAGACTTGACTAAGACTGAAACTAAAAAATTTTTGATGACTAAAATATGACTAAAAGTAAATGGTTTGTTATTCAAAAGACTAAGAATACGACTTAGAATTTGCTGTCAAAATTAACACTGCTAACAAGCTAACCCCAGCACATCCGTCTTGTAATACCAGTACTTTTTGTACCTCAAAAGGCCCTAGTCTGATAGTTTGTTCCTTTAACAGGCTCTCTTAGCTTTAAGTATTGTAAATGAACAAAATAAACTCATAAAATGTTAAAGGAAATATTTAAACATCTCTTTTCCTTACTAAACAGAAAAATGCAACCGTGCACCTTGTGACTGTTGCGTGACACTATCTCTTGTTTCATGCCTCTCCTGTCCATGTCTGCTGTGTCTTCTCGTCCCTTGAGTCACAGTCCTGGTCAGAGCCACTGTAAATCACCTCTGTACTATATTATACCCAGTTTAGTGGGTAATCGTAGTCAATGGGAGGCTGCTGAGCACCATTGCCTGTAGTGAACCCCTAATGTGATCTGAACTGTGTCATGAGCTAATTAGCAAACAGTAGCTAGCTACAGCCAGTGAGAGAGAGCGATGCAGTGGTTGGTTATTGTGGTGATATGCTGCTGTAACCGGGTCAACCTATGTGTTTAATGAAATATGTATATAATTACACAAAATCTGTTTCTGCCTGACGAGAAAATGCTTCCAAATCCAGTGCAGACTGTGTGTGTAGCTCGGAGCTCCTCCTTTTTGATTTCTTCTTCTGTGGTCCCCACTATAAATGCTTCCTGCACCCCGCACCTCTGCCCTTTTGTACAGATCTCCCGTGGGAGAGGTGGGTGACCCCGTTTCATTCAGTTGATAATCCTGAACCATCCTAACGTTTCTATTTGTTTATTATGTGTATTTCTGGTCTCAATGTTACCGATATGTCTGTTCCTGTATAATAACGTATACATGTTAACTGAGTTGCATGCTAGCTTGACGCTATGACAAACTGAACTAACTTCTGGGTTTGTCAATATCTTTTTCTGCATTTTATTTGTATAGGAGCTCGAGTGGACAGCACGATTTACATGGAGGTTCTGCTTGTTATTTTGCCAGGTATGTTTTGTTGAATATGTGGTTTATTCACTCTATAATGATTTTACCGCGTAGTCGCGGGCGGCCCTTTTGTACAAATCTCCTGTGGGAGAGGAGCTCGAGTGGACAGCACGATTTACATGGATGTCCTGTTTGTTATCTATTTAGTCAGGATAAACGGAGATTGTCTCCAAAGAGGTCCTGGTGTCACAGCATCATTCAAACCAACACAACGCAGAAGCACACTGGTCACACTGCTCCCTATATTTTCGGAGCTACCTCATAAATCTGGTCTTGTTTATGAAACTCCATCTTGAATACATCAATATTCCAACAATAAAAAAGCCAAACATGTACAAAAACGTTTAATATCTCCACTCACATTAAGCAGTAATGTGAGTGGAGTAACTCTCAAAACCCAACAAAGCTTGGATTTCACAGCGCATTACAAAGATAAAAAATAACACTCTGAAAAACATTTCTGCCTGGCAGTTCTGCAACATATTATGGATGTAATGATAACATCTGTTAAGGGCAGTGTAACGTATGCACAGCGTGTGTTTTTGTGTCAGTGATCAGTTGGAGAAAGGTGAGCATTACTTTCCCTGTGACAGAGACCAGCTGAGGGCAGGAACTCTGCCAAGTGTGCCCCATCTCATTTGCATGCATGGATGGCATAGTTTTAGTATGGTAATAGCAAAAAAGAAAAAAAAAGTGCAGAGAACAAACAGGAGATATTTGGCAGCTGATACTCAGGGCCCAATTACAAGCGTTCGCCTGCATTCTCCTTTACTCAGGGGCTTTCTCATCTCTCAGCCCTCTGCTCTGCTCTGCTTGGCACAGTGGGCCTATCTTCAAACTGTCAGCCTGTTTAGAGCTGGAGATTGCTCTGTGTGTGTATGTGTGCATGTGTGTGCGTGTGTGTGTGTGTGTGTGTGTGTGTGTGTGTGTGTGTGTGTGTGTGAGAGAGAGCGAGAGGGAGGGAGAGAGAGAGAGGGAGAGAGAGACAGACAGAGAGAGAGGCAGAGAGAGAGACAGAGAGAGAGAGAGAGAGAGAGAGGAATGCAGGAGAAGAAACAGACCAGCTCTGCACTAATGAGGACAGGCACAGAGATGGTCAGAATCCTCTCTACAGCCTCGCCTCTGACGCTCTTCCTGAAGGACGGAGAAAGGTTTTAGCTTTCCATATTCTGACTAAATGGGCTGGCTGGAGACCTGGAAAGTGCTCCAGTAAAGAGGTTAAGAAAAACTGGACTTCAAACTGCTGATTGGTTTAGCAGGAAAATTAACAATCTAATTTAAGATGAATTAGTCAGTGCTGCAACAAACCTCCACAACATGAGGAACACAAAACTGTTTAATGTGTGTCTTTGTATGAGTGTGTTGCTGTAATCGTAAAATAAATAAATATATAAAACTATAACTTAAGAATTTGAGTGTGTGTGTGTGTGTGTATGTGTGTGTGTGTGGTCTTGCTTCTTCATAAAAAATTACAACTAAGATGATCTGTAACTGTATACAAACACAAGTGAGAGAGAGAGAGAGAGAGAGAGAGAGAGAGAGAGAGAGAGAGAGAGAGACTTTCAGAGCGCTGAGAAGGATTCCAGATTATCAACAGTTTGATAATATGTTCAACCCTGATACGTGCAGCCAGCAGCCCCTTCATCACCTGCTCACCCTCAGTGCACCCTGAACCTTTTGCTTTATTTTTTCTGGAGATCTAGATTGCAAGTTTAGCCATGGCAAACACAACATTCATCAGAACACAAACCTTCTTTTTCCTCACCTTGTATTTTGAAGAAAAAAAAAAAGATCCAAAGAAAAGTGTTCCCCAAAACCAGTGCACCCTGATTTTACCACTCCCAGCAGACCAGCGAGGTGGAGACACTCAGTGAACAGGTGAACCAAAGACTCGTCCTGCGCACAGAGAGAGAGAGAAGATAAAGGTGAGGATCCTGCTCAGGCTTCTTCTGTTCTGCAATGATATCATTAAATACACATTTATTTATACCCATATCCTTCAACCTCTTCATCTCCCTCTCCTGTCTCATCCTCTCTCTGTCATCTATCTATCTATCTATCTATCTATCTATCTATCTATCTATCTATCTATCTATCTATCTATCTATCTATCTATCTATCTATCTACCTACCTCACCTTTCCTCCTCTTTGCCTGATCATCCTCTGCCTTTCTTGCTGACACAAAGGATAACTTGGATTGATTCAGCCTCTTACCACTACATTACATCTTTGCTCTGATTTATTCAATTGCCGTTCTAAAAATAGACCTGTAGTCATGTCGCGACCGTGTTTACTTTCGTTTTAGTGAGTCAAATATATGGACCTCTGTGGCACACACGACTGCGTTCATGTCATGATAATTAGGTGGGTTTATGTAGATGGTTTTTCGGCTTCATGTTTACATTTTTACTCGCTGAAATGTAGGGAGAAAAATGAAAATGAAACGAAACTTCAGGAAATAAATACCGAGGACATGACCTTGTTGTCCTCAGTGGTGGCTACGGCCCTGCAGTGTCATGACTCTTGTTTTGTTTGTTCTTGTTTCTGGTTTTGGCTTCTTGTATTTGATTTACATACTTGTTCCATGTCTTGTGTCTCATGTTTTGATGTTCCATGTCTTGTGTCTCATGTTTTGATGTTTCTTGCCCTCATGTGTCCTTTAAGTTCTCCTATGTTCTCCCCTCTGGCTCCCTCTGTCTGTTGTCTTGTTCCCTCCTGGTCTGTTCCTCTGTGCTCCTCCCCCTCATTATCTCACCTGGCTTCCTTCCTCCTCTCTCCTCACCTGTTCCTCGTCATGTCATTAGTGTCTGTGTATTTAGTCTCTGTGTTCCCCTCACTCCTTGCCCGGTCATTGTTTGTTGGATTCTGTCTTGTGGATTTTGTCTTGTGCTTTCTGTATTCTGTCTTGTGTGTTTTGCTCCATGCTCCATGCTCCATGCTCCATGCTCCAGTCTTCAGTCCCGTTTTGGTATGTTTTGATTTTGAATTTCCCATGTTTAAGTTGAACTTTGAATCTTTGGTTTGTACTTTGTCTCGCTGTTTTCTTTTGCTACTTTGTCTGATTCTTGTTTGTTACTTGGTCTGATTTTTGTTTGCTACTTTGCCTTTGCTTTTTTTTGTCTGCCATTTGTTTTTGTATTCAGCTTTTTAATAAAGCTCGCCCTTTGTTTGTTCCCTTATCTTTGCCTCCTGAGTTTACTGCGTTGGGTCCACCATTCCCTTCCATAGTTTTCCCTTTATACCCCAACCTGACATGCAGAGCACAGGTCTAATGGAACACGTGTTCTGCACATGAACGAAAATACTTCTTCCACCGACTACTAACCATATATGTCAATTTAGCTAAGCTTGAAAATTCATTTTTGTCCTCGGGAAGGTAAAAACACAAAAACAAAAAAGGAAACTGACCCTTGTTCTTAGAGCAGTTGGTAGGATTTATTAATTCATTCATTCACTCATAGCAATTTTATCAAGTGAATACATCTTACAGTTTTATTGCTTAGCCTACTTAGCTAACACTTATAAAGCCTTGGCCAGTGGCATCATTAGGCCTATTTAAGGGGGGGCCTAAACAATTCTTAAGCCAACCTGAATAATTTGGTGTTTTGTTATTAGAGGAATATATATATATATATTTTTATTTTTTTCCAAAAAAGTGCAGACAAATTCCACATGAAGTGGCCAGAATATGAGTTTAAATAAATAATCGTATAACCTGTTATTCACTTAAATATGATCATAAATCTGTCAGCTTCCCTTCACTTCATAGTGTAAGCTCGAGAGAACTCCTTCAGCATGTCGTTATTCAATCCATTCCACTTGTTCATATAGAGAACGCCCACATCACTGAAAATACAGTCCACATTTTCCCTGTGACCTTGCTTGCACTCGGCACCTGCTGCCTGTGTATAGCTGAAGCAAATAGAGCAACTAGAACACCATGAGAAGACCATGAATGTAGAAGAATGGATAAAGTAAAGTTTTTCAAGAAAGTAAGTATCACTGCTGGTAGTAACATTAATTAGCTCCAGTACCCAGATAACAGCAGAAAGTCCCATGGAATTAATAAACCAAGTACTCCCTGTTTTACAAATAAAAACCTAGCTTGCACACTATAGACAATCTCTGCGCATGTCTCACCTTTCAAAAGTTACATTCCAGCTCTAAAAGAACACTGTTACTTAGCTATCTAGTTAGTCTGACTGCATTGTGAAGGCCCTGGTTGTTTATAGAGTTAAATGTGCACTCTTTTTACCATATACTAACTTCTGGAGCATCAGCTGTGTTTCTCACTTTGTGCATGGATGCACACCATGAAAAAGGAGCTGAGCTCATTCACATATCATTATCACCAGTGGATAATAATAATTATATACTAATAACTCCACCACCCCTACTGACCTGTAGGAGTCAGGACAGAGGAGCACAGGGAGTGAGAGGGGAGAGACCTCTACTGGAATAGCGAGTCTAAAGGATTTCACAGGATAGAGTCATTTGTGATGCAGACAGTCTTGGAATTTTATCGAACTCAATATGAATATGAAATATGAAGCATTTCAGTCAAGGTGCACCATATCAGACTTTTTTAACTTGAGCTTTTATTGAGGAGAGTAATGATAGGAAAGTGGAGAAAGCCAAGCCTGTGTTGTGAGTGAAAGTCATGGCATTAGCCTCTGTGTTGATCAGTTGTTAATTCAACTCACTGTATCTCAATGTATCTTGAAGCTTCAGGCAGAAGGAGATGCTGAGGGAGAAAAAGATCAACATAATAATAATAAGTAATTTCTCATTCTTTGTTAGCTGTTTGTGAAATTTTGTTCTCGTGTGCTACATTCGCTCACATCCTGTGCATCTCTTAGGGGCTAAGCCTCCCCTGTCCTTAAAACCTAGTGATGCCCCAGTGACCTCAAAAGGAAACTTGCGGATAAAACCAGAGGGTTAGCCATGCCATTGTGTTGTTTACTGGACATTTCAAAGTTGGGTGACACTCATTGTTTTCCCCTCATCAGCCTCGCCACTCTGCAATGCTACAGTGTATATATTTTTCGTGGCACCTCAGTGGCACATGGCTTTACATTGCTCTGGATGTTTGAGATGGAGGTGTGGCCACATGGGAAGAACCCAAAGCAGAAGGGTGGTCCCTTTCAACATACAGCTATGCTTAAGGGTCAGAAGCAGAGCTTCATACCCAGCATCTTCATCTCCATTTTAACAACAAGAACAGCCCCTACAGCTCAAGTGAGGAGAGAAATGATTGAGTCACCTGGGATTTCAGTAAAGAACAGAAAGAGAAGCTCCCACAGGACCGCAGGTCAATATCAAAACAGGCAACTGCTCCTATTTACACACGATTTCCCGTAGGCACCATCAAACTGACCTAGAAAGAGAAGGCTGGAACAAAAGACTGGAGAAAAAAGCACTGAGTGGAATTCAAACATGGGGCTCTGTTTTAATGAAACTAGGAGCAAGTGCAAAGGCAAGCGAAGCTCATGGCACAATTAATGTTGAGGGTTGTTATGGCCAGAGGCTCCAGTGCAGCTGTTAACTTAGAACAATGTGAGAAACAAGCTGCTTACCCATTCTGCATCTTTCTACTCATGCCCTGTTGTGTGTTCAAACCAGTTCAAGAATGTCAGGGTCTTTCAGCAGCAATGCTGTTAACATTAAGTTTTTTAATAGTGTAACACATGTAGTTTGTATCTGTCTATCTACAACTATCTGTATATGCTTATGAACAACATGTGAAGATAATGGTCTCTCAAATGACTGCAACCCTTAATGATTTTTAGCAAAGCTAGCATGCTAACCTGACATGCAAGTTTGTTTATTACACAGAACAATCTGGGAAGTCAACTCAGAAAATGTTTGGAAGTACTTGGCTTGTGACTGGACAAACCATCAGTCCATCATGTACTAACTTCACCCAATCAGATCAACGTCGGAGTGCACCAGCTACCAGCAGAGCCAGTTAGTAAATCAAACTCTTACTGGAGCCAGTCAAGAGAAATGTGGAAACAGTGCCGTCCTTTGCTTTTCTTTCAAATACATATAATCTCCAGTTCTAACTGATGATGTACAGTGCTCAGTGTAAATGAGTACACCCCCTTCGAAAAGTCATATTTTAAACAATAGCTGTGCAAACAATGCACACAAAAACAATTTCCAAAATGTTGACAAGACTAAGTTTTATATAACATCAGTTTAACTTATAACATGAAAGTAAGGTTAAAGTTTTCAGTTTTACTCAAATTAGGGTGACGCAAAAATTAGTACACCCCACTCAAAGTCTCTGAAGCAAGGCTAAATTTTAGACTACAAATGTCTAATTTAGCAATAATCAACCACAGGTCAGTCTATTCATTACACAGGTGTCCAGCAGACATTTGTCTATAAAAGGGTGTAGAAAACCCCTTCCCATTTCATGTTGTTAGCAATGGCACCACATGGAAGAGAAATGTCTCAAGACCTGAGAAAGAAAATAATTTCTTTACACCGCAAAGGTGAAGGTTACAACAAGATCAGCAAAGCTTTACTTATCATTCAGAATGCTGTAGCAAAAGTGGTACAAAAATTTTAAAAAGATGGCACTGCAACCATCTCAAAGAGACGTCCAGGTCGGCCATGGAAGTTAACACCTCGACAGGAGCGACTTCTGATGAGAAGGGTCAAAGAATGGTGTCACAACGGTGAGGAATACAAAGAAAAATGCATGGTGCCTACAGTGAAACATGGTGGTGGCAGTGTCCTTGTGTGGGGTTGCATGAGTGCTGCTGGTGTCGGAGAGCTGCGTTTCATTGATGGCATCATCAATTTACAGATGTATTGCTCTGTACTGAAAGAAAAAATGCTACTGTCACTCCGTGCACTTGGTCGTCGTGCACTTTTCCAACATGACAATGATCCTAAACACACATCTAAGGTCACTTTTGGATTTCTGTAGAAGAACAGGGTGAAAGTGATTCAGTGGCCAAGTATGTCTCCTGATCTGAACCCAACTGAACACCTATGGGAAATAATTCTTGAAGAATGGAAAAAGATGCAGCAAAATGTTCCCAACTTGTTCATTCCATGCCTAGAAGACTTGGTGCTGTCATTAAGAATCATGGAGGCCATACAAAGTACTAGATTTAGTAGTTTTTGTTGTGGGGTGTACTCATTTTTGCATTGCCCTTATTTGAGTAAAACTGAAAAAAGATGTGTAATCTAAGTTATGTTATTGAGCTTACTTTCATGTTATAAACAGATGTTATATTAAACTTATATATATTCAACTATTTGGAAATTGTTTTTGTGCTCATTGATCCATCCATCCATCCATTTTTTTCTGCTTATCCGGGGCCGGGTCGCCGGGGCAGGTGCCTGAGCAGGGACACCCAGACTTCCCTCTCCCCGGACACTTCCTCCAGCTCTTCTGGGAGGATCCCAAGGCGTTCCCAGGCCAGCAGGGCGACATAGTCACTCCAGCGTGTCCTGGGTCTTTCTCGGGGTCTCCTCCCGTTGGGACATGCCTCCCGAGGGAGGTGTCCCCAGGGGCATCTGAAACAGTTGCCCAAGCCACCTCAGCTGGCTCCTCTCGATGTGGAGGAGCAGCGGCTCTACTCTGAGCTCCTCCCGGGTGACAGAGCTCCTCACCCTATCTCTAGGGGAGCGCCCTGCCACCCTGCGGAGGAAACTCATTTCAGCTGCTTGTATCTGGGATCTTATTCTTTCAGTCATGACTCAAAGTTCATGACCATAGGTGAGGGTAGGAACGTAGATTGACTATTAAATTACTGTGGCCGCTGCACTGGTCCACCTGTCAAGCTCATGCTCTATCCTTCCCTCACTTGTGAACAAGACCCCAAGATATTAAACTCCTCCACTTGAGGCAGTAACTCTCCCCCAAGCCAGAGGGAGCAAGCCACCTTTTTCTGGTTGAGAATCATGGCCTTGGACTTGGAGGTGCTGATTCTCATCCCAGCCGATTCACACTCAGCTGCAAACTGCCCCAGGACATGCTGGAGGTCCTGGCTCGAAGGAGCCAACAAGACCACATCATCCGCAAAAAGCAGAGATGAAATCCTGTGGCTCCCGTACCAGACCCCCTCCAGCCCGTGGCTGCGCCTAGAAATTCTGCCCATAAAAATATTGAACAGAACCGGTGACAAAGGGCAGCCCTGCCGGAGTCCAACATGCACCGGGAACAGGTCTGACTTACTGCCGGCAATGCGAACCAAGGCACCGGAGACCTTATGGCCACAGCTCAGGACAGCCGCGTCAACAATAGAAGTGGAGAACATGGTCTATGCGGACTCAATGTCCCCAGCCTCCATCAGGATCTGGTCAAAGCTCTCCCGGAGGTGGGAGTTAAAGACCTCCCTGACACCGGGTTCCGCACACGTAGACGCAGACGTTCCCAGCACACCCTCACAATACGTTTGGATCTGCCAGGTCTGTCGAGCTTCCTCCCCTGTCAGTGGATCCGACTCACCACCAGGTGGTGATCAGTTCACAGCCCAGCCCCTCTCTTCACCTGAGTGTTCAAGACATACGGCTGGAGGGCAGACCACACGACCACAAAATCTATCACTGACAACTGGCCTAGGGTGTCCTGGTGACACATGCACATATGGACACCCTTATGCTTGAACATGGTGTTGGTTATGGACAAACTGTGACTAGCACAGAAGTCCAGTAACAACAACAACACCACTCGGGTTTAGATCGGGGAGGCTGTTCCTCCCAATCACACCCCTCCGGGTAGCACTGTCACTGCCCACGTGAGCGCTGAAGTCCCCCAGTACAATGACGGAGTCCCCGGTTGGAGCACTCTCCAGAACCCCTCCCAGGGACTCCAAGAAAGCCGGGTACTCTGCACTGCTGTTTGGCCCATAAGCCGAGACAACAGTGAGAGACCTATCCCCTACCCGAAGGTGCAGGGAAATGACCGTCTCATTCACTTGGGTAAACTCCAACACATGGCGGCTGAGCTGAGGAGCTATAAGCAAGCCCACAGAAGAGAGTCCAGCCTGTTTTAAGGAGTTGGGTTCCAGAGCCCAGACTGTGCGTGGAGGTGAACCCAACTATCTCTAGCTGGTACCGTTCAACCTCCCACACCAGCTCAGCGAGGTGACATTCCATGCCCCCACGACTAGAGTCACTGTCCGCGGATTGGGTCGATGGGGCCCCCGCCCACGACCGCCACCCAAATCACACAGCACCTGCCCCTTCTGAACCCACCTGCGAGTGGTGAGCTCACTGGAGGGCGGGCCCACGTCACTCTTCTGGGCTGCGCCCAGCCGGGTCATGTGGGCAAAGACCCGGCCACCAGGCGCTTGCCTACGAGTTCCAACCCCAGGCCTGGCTCCAGGGTGTGGCCCCGGTGACGCCAATCTGGGCGACGTAAATGTCCTCGATATTCTTTCCGTCATTTGGGGATTTTGAACCGATCTTAGTCTGACCCGTCACCTAGGACCTGTTTGCCTTGGGATACCCTACCAGGGGCATTATGCCCCGGACAACATAGCTCCTAGGCTCATTCAGGTGCTCAAACCCTTTCACCACGATAAGGTGCCGGTTCAAGGAGGAGTGTGTTCATTGTACCATTGTACCAAAGTACCATTTTAAACAATATCTCAATGTGTTCATTGAGATATTGTTTAAAATGGTACTTTTCAAAGGGGGTGTACTCATTTACGCTGAGCACTGTAAATGCTAACCTTTGAAGATGTGACCACTGCATTATGTCTTCTGCCTCAAGGAATCACTCGGAGCGGTTCAAGTTTGACATCAGGTTTATTGGATACCTGGGTGATGGAAAATGGATCAGTAATGGTTCTTTCTGTTGACAGGACAACTTGAGCTCACTCAGTCATCAGACACTACGGTCGATCTTTTCCCGGGTCTGAGGATGACCCATAACAATACCACTATATTCCATGCAATACAATGTTCACTGTGATTGTGTAGTGTATTGAAATAAATGAATTAAAAGCAGAAAATGAGTATGAATGTATAAAAGTGGACAATACAATTTTTTTTTTTTACAATTGAACAGTTCAATTTCACATATACTTTATAACAATGAGTATGAAGTAATTTCATATAACAAAACAAAGCAGCAACAAAACAATCCAGCTCATATGCATTTCATAAATTACAGTTGCACTATGTGACAGTAGCCTATGTCGTACCTGGTAGATAGGAAAATGGATCAGTAATGGTTCTTTCTGTTGACAGGACAACATGAGCTCGGTCTGAAAGGATAGCACCGAGCAAACATTAGTAACTATTAGCATTGACAGAGTTTTTACTGGCGATAAAACATAATACACAGAGGTAACTTACAGACAATATACAAGTACACACAGCCAGCCCAACTCCAGCTCGGCTAATAAGATAGTTTTCATTCATTTCATTTATGGAAATTTATGAAAAGATGATACATGCATGACAAGTCATCTCTTTGAGTAGTTAAATATATATTTTCCAATAAAATGAATTCTTCCCCTGGCCTGTCCCATATGCAAACACGTAAATTACATAAACAATAGGATATTTGGTCTTTCATTGCTGCATGAAGATTGGTATATGATTAGGCAAACATCATATTTTATCTAGCACTGGGTTCTGGCCTCTGAGTGTTATATCTGTTCACGATTAGCTGGGAGACGAAGGTCCGCCTCCGGTCAGCCTGTGGGGAGGGAAATCATGAGTTCATGATCTTTAATGGATTAAAGCTTCATCTTTAGGGAAACATCTGTGTGTGTGTGTGTGTGTGTGTGTGTGTGTGTGTGTGTGTCCTGCCTGAAGACATCCATACCCTACCAGACATAGACACCATCACCACCCCCACCTGCCCTCCTGCTGACCAGAAGAATGAGCCCCCCAGCTCTGAACAGGCCCAGGACCCAGCTGACCTCCATCATCACCGACATGAAAGTGAAGTTCAGTGAACTAGAGAGAGAGCTGGTCCAGCTGAAAGAGCTGATCAGCCATCAGCTGAGCCAGGAGGAGGCCTGCAACCTCAGCATGGAGCTGAGCAGACTGAGGCAGGACAGAGACCAGGACCAGAATGAGCTGAGCACCCTGAGGACTGAGATCAGAGAGCTGCAGCAGCACCAGGAGAACCACGTAGCAGTGCTGTGCGCCCTGACAGAGGAGGTGAACAGCTGAAAGAGGAGAGAGAGAGCCACGAGAGAGCTGGTCTCTCTGTCACAGAAGCTCCAGGAGACAGCGAGAGTCACGCTAGACCTAACAGGACCCTGGGAGTCCCACCCAGAGGCACCAGGCCAGAGAGACTCCATTCACCCAGACACACCAGGACAGAGAGGCTCCAGCCACCCAGCAGCTCCCTCTCCAATCCAAAGACGCATAGGAAAGAAATGAAATGTTAGTTCTGTCTGTGTCTGAGCAGGCCTTTGGCACTGCGACCCACTTTGAGAAATTACTTTTCCCCTAATGAGAGAGAGGGACAAATCCGGGCATCTACCGGATCACCAGCGGTCATTTAGACAATAGAGATCGGGTCTTCAAAGTTTATTCAATCAATGGCAATTTCCCACGTGATTTGCTCTACTCCCAAGAAGGAAAAACTCAGTGCTCGCTGGCTCTCAGTTCCTCTCTATCACAAACCGGAGTTCTCTAGAAAAACTCACAGGGACTGAAACACTTTTGAAGCTTCCTTGATTCTACAGCAGTTCGAAACCCAAACCTGCCCTGTTGACACGTCTGTCACGCCCACCCAAAAGTGGTGAGAATCGATTCAAGTACGTACACACACACGTGACGGTCTGTTGAATATTGGCTTACCAAGAAGACAGCTTCTACACGGTTCTGTAGATCACAGCTGTGAGCGAGCCACCTGGTCTCAGGCGTCAGGCCCTCACGTCTCTGCTCCTTTGATGGCGAGGTTGAGGTTTTGGAGTCCGAGCTCCCAGGTACCCTTTGAACCGTCTGCACTGAGTTTAAGGTGCTCTCTCACAGAAGTGATCCCATCCTCGTCGCCAAATTGTGGTGGAAATTTCTGTCAATAAAAGAGTAAAGTCAGATCTGTTTTTTCTGTAAGTTTAATCCAACCATCTGCAGATGGACTCACCACCCAGTCAAATTCATGAGCCGAGTGAATGAGCCCAGAGTAAAGGAGTGTTCACAATTTATACACAGATTACAACAAGGTCAGGGGAAGAGACAAGCACTCTCGGTGCCGGCAGTGATTAAGCTACACACATACGTACATACGACTATCCCAATCAGACAATCAGACGCGTGACCTGGGACTCTGTGCGAAGCATAAAATTATCACACATAAAACATGAGACAAGAGGGCGACTTTCTATCTGAGTTTTGGCTGGTTCGTGACTCTATTACAATCATATAGGGCAGAGGTTAGGTGTTCATGCATTTGCATAAGATATCAGTCACATGAAGCAAGTTAGATAAATGTTTTTAAGAAATCATATTCAACAAAATAGTTCAAAATTCATCAACCCATAATGAAAAGGAATTTTCCCGTCACAGAAAACAAAAGAGAAAAGTGTGCAGTGCAATATCTGCAAGGCAGAACTTGCCTTCCACGGCAACTGCGATGTACGAGCACCTGAAACGGAAGCACGTTGTGGGTGATTGTGACAACGATGAAAAGGGACTGTCGTCTTGGTAAGCTAACTGGCTAGTTACCTGCTAACATTAGCGTAAACAGAGAGCTAACTTACTACTTACTCATATTGATAGCTGTAAACGTTAACATTAGCAATGACGATTTGATTCATTAGCCTTAGCACACATATTTCATGTGTTTTCTGTAACGTTATAACAGTGATGTGTTTGAATAGGAAATGTGGTAACGCTAATGTTTTCTAACGTTATGTTTCAGTGCTAAAAAAGTATGTTCTTCTTCAATAGACGGCTTTGTTACAAAGCCAGCTACATGCACACCTCAGCAAGCAAATGCCCTGACTGAGTCCATACTGAACATGTTGGTGACAGACATGAGACTCCTGTCCATGGTGGACGATGAAGGGTTTAAAGAGATGATTAAACAGTTCAACCCAGATTATCATGACAACTATCTACCAGCAGATCCCACTTCACCACACTGATGGAGAAGAAATATCATACAACCTTTAAGAGGGTCAATCTCTCTTTCTCTCTCAATTTCAATTTGATTTATTGGCATGAACGTATTAAAACAATTTTGCCAAAGCAACAATAACACAGTAAAATAAATAAATTATTAAATGATTTAATAAACAAGCAACATTCAAAGATATAAGAATTAAAAGATCATAGCTCTCGCTCACTCTCTCTCTCACACTCACACACACTCACACACACACACACACACACACACACACACACACAGTATATACTGTATATATAATTAATGTAAATGTAAATTGATGTAAATCAATCTTGATGGTGTATATATGTTGATGTTAAATTATTGTTAATGTCCAAATGTAATGTAAACAAATATTGTTGTTAAAAAAACAAATATACAAATATTGTTGTTAAAGATTTCCTGCCGATAAAGCCCCTTAAATTGAATTTAATTGAACTGGGAGAAAGAGAGAGAGAGAGAGAGAGAGAGAGAGAGAGAGAGAGAGAGAGAGAGAGAGAATTTTTTGATTTTTAAAACAACTTTATTTCAATATTTTCTTCAGTTCACAGTTGAAACCTCATGAAACCATTTTCCAATGAAAACAAATCTCTATATATTAAAAACAGAATGAAAAACTAACTCTTCCTCCTCCAGTGAACAGATAACATTATGAAAATGCCACAGTTTGATAAAAACAGTCCAACTCTTCATCAATTGTGAAAATTAAAATCAGTACAAATTCTCGCCCTAACTACTGCACATGAACATTCTTCTTAAAACACTTTCTTTTCCTCTCAGTTTATTCCTTCTTGTTATGTAGATCGCCATCTTTGCTTCCCCTATTAAAAAGTTTGAAAGTCTCCACTTCTCTGCGTTCACTTGATGATACCCTGCACCAAAAATAAAAACATTAAAAGACCACTCTTCTCTGAAACCATTAAAACATTCTTTTAAAAATGATGAAAAGCTCTAAAAAACAGTCACACTCTAAAAAACAATGAAAAATGGACTCGGGTGATTTACATTTCTTACAGTGGGATTAGAAACAAAACTATTCACAGCAATGGCACCGTGTAGAATTCTCCACTGTAGATCTCCAGTTCTTTTTTTGTGATGGTGCTTTATAAAAACTTCTCCAACATGGTTTATTTATTCCTGTCATCTGGAGCCGTCCCCTCCACACCGTGTCCTCCCGCTCCTTCAGTCCTTTCTTGTTAAAAAACACAACACTATGTTAATAAAAAGATTTGCCACTGGCTGTATGCAGGTCCAACTCCATTTTAAAAAGTCTTGTCCAACAGTTTTCCAGAGGGCCCCTCCAGGTTGGTAGTCAGAGTCATCTCTGGGAAGGGGTCCTCTGGGTCTGGCTTCTCCATGCCTTCTCCATACTCCTTCAATAAAAACATTTCCTCCTCTGTTAAAACCTTCCTCCATTTGGTCAGCACCAGGTGTGCTAACCTGGTGGACCTCACCCCCAGTCACTCCGCCATGGCCTCTCCGTCCTGCAGGTCGCTCCTTGCGTTACGACACCTGCGGCCCTCAGGATCCTCCTCAGTCCTGGAGTGGACTCGGCCTCCACGTCCAGCCTGGCTCCTTCGATGCCTGATTCCACCAGGAGCCAGTGGAGGGAAACTGCACTTTTTTTTTAAATTTCTCTTTTTAAAAACACTCCAAGCTTTAAAAACCAAGCGTTAAAAAGTCTTTTAAAAGTCCATTAAGTCCATTAAAAACAAAGAGTTGTTGAGTCCCATTTCATCTGTTCTTTTCAAATTCAGTCCTGCCACATCCCTCCACACATTCAGATATCCCGTTAAAAAACTTTTGTAAAAACTGTAATCTAAAAGTTGCCACTCTGCTCTTAATGTCCACCACACCGTGCCCCCCTTCCTCTTTTGGTAAAAAAATAATTTCTTTTCTGAGCCCGTGGAAATTTCCTCCCCTCAAAAAATCCATTAGTTCTCTTTGTATTTTTTGGATTAATGTGTCTAGTGGCTGGACACAGGCCACTCTGTGCCACAGCTGTGAGGCCACCAGATTATTAATAATCATTATTAATAATCAGAGTGGCAGGATCCACCTCCATTTCCTTAGTTTTCCTTGGATCTTTTCTAAAATTCTCTCCCAATTCATCCCTGTCACATTTTCATTTCCTAAAAACACTCCTAAATATTTAAAACCATCCCTTTTCCAACTTAAACCTCCTGGTAGTTTTAAAAGCCCTCCTCTCCACCTGCCCACCACCAGCCCACCACCATCAGTACACTCTCAGTGTCTTGGTACAAAACCTGGATCATAGCTACCATAGACCCAGGCTGAGGCCGAACCTCTCTAGAGTTTTCCAGAGGTAAAGGTGCTCAACCCGGTCAAAAGCCTTTTCCTGGTCTAACGAAATGAGACCGGTTTCAGTGCCCAATGAACCAGAGATGTCCAAAATATACCGAATTTAGGACACATGGTCCAGAATAGACCTACCAAGCACGCTGTACATCTGGTCCTGGTGGATGACGTGGTCCATCACCTCCCTTTGGATAAAATTTTGTAATCCATGCACAGAAGAGATACAGGACGCCAGTTCATAACTCCTGCAGATCTCCTTTCTTTGGCAAGAGAGTTATCACTGCCCTCCTGCAGCTTAGAGGTAAAATCTGGTCTTTAAAACTTTCATTAAAAACATTAAAAGATCTCTTCCCAACTCTTTCCAGAACTCTTGATAAAATTCCACAGGAATCCTGTCAATGCCTGGGGCCTTGCCTCCCTTCAGGCCCTGCAGGGCGTGGATAGATCCTGCAGAGTCAGAGGTTCCTCCAGCTCCACGGTGGTGATTTCTGGGACCCTGGGTAAAGTTGCACAAAAATAAAAAAAACAGTGTGGTCAGAGCGTACACATTTAAAAAAAACAGTTTAAAACATTCAAAAGTTTCTTTCACCACCATCAGTCTGCCCTCCACCACCTGCTCCACCTCAAAATATGCTGGGACAAAGTTTTAGAGAAAAGAAGAGCCACGCCCCCGCTGGTGTTGCTTCTGTGGCTGAGCACCACCTCTCCCCCCAACTCTCTCTTCCAGTCCGACTCATTTCTGGTGTCACTGTGCGCCTCCTGTACAAACATCACATCTATTTCCTTCAGGTTCATGAGCTTGTAGAGCAGAGACCTTTTGGATGCTTCCCTCGCCCCGTTAACATTCAACTAGCTAACATCAAAGTGACTCATAATGAGGGAAGAGCAGCCAGAGCACCAGCACTGATTTACACATCTTCATCTTCATTGTTAATTTCTTTTCTGATCTTCTGCACTATTTTCTTCAGTCTGTACGCTTCCTGTTCAGTGAAACCTGCTCTTTCTTTACTCCTCATCTGTTGTTGATTAGAGTTTGCCAACAGGTCCTTATCAGAGAAATAATCCTCCACTTTCATTCCTTTCATATTCTTGGTTTTCTGCAGGAACACTTTAATTTTCCCCACACTGTAACATCACTTTTTGCCTCTTTTCTTTTTGGAGACTACAGATTCCTCATCACTGTCCTCTGCAGAGTCTTCCTCTGAGGATTTAGACCCTGTACCCCCGTTTTTCTGTCCTTCTCTTTACCTGAGAATCTCTTCTGCTACTCTGTGATTTCTTTTTAGACGAGGCACTTTTAAAAGCTTGTCCTCGTCTCCCATTTCAAAATCACTCCCTTCCAACACTTCTTCCTCCACCACTGTATTACCTGCACACTTTCCCTTTTGCTTTGTGGGTTTTTTTTTCTCCTTTACCTGTCTCTTCCTGTCCTCCCATATTCACCTGACTGTCTTCTGTACCCTCACCTGTCTCCTCATGTCCTTCCACACTCACCTGACGGTCCTCTATATCCTCACTTGTCTCCTCCTGTCCTCTCATATTCACTTGACTGTCCTCTATATTTTCACATGTCTCCTCCTGTCCTCCCATATTCACCTGACTGTCTCCTGTACCCTCACATGTCTCCTCCTATCCTCACATGCTCAGCGGTCTGTCCTCTATCTCTTCACCTGTCTCCTCCTGTCCTCCCATGCTCAGCTGTCTGCCCTCTATCTCTTCACCTGTCTCCCCCTGTCCTCCCACACTCACCTGATTGCTTCCTGTCCTGACCTGTCCCTTCTTGTGTCTCCATGTCCACCTGTTTCTCCTTTTGCCCCTCACCTGTCTTGTTGAGGCTTTTCTCAGGACATACTCGGATCAGATGTCCTTCCCTACCACACCCAAAACCCTTGCTACTGTCAGAGGAGACAAAAACAACATAATCAAAATTGTCCACTCTTATCTTACAGTTTTTCTCGATTGTTTACACACAAAAACTGGTACTTGAGACACAATGACCACAACATGTAACTAATGCACCAAACCCCTGAACCAATTCTGCTAAACTACAAGCACAATTCCTGCTTTACACTCAAATTGCAGTTCTAAAACACACTTTTTTCAAAACACTACACACAATTCTCTGCATTTGGCACAATTTTCATGGAGAAAATCTCTTGTTTTCACAAGGAAGACACTGTCATTCAAAATTCTAAAGTCAATTGCCCTACTATGCACACTGGCTCATCATGGTCAAACACCTGTCACACAGTTTTACAATTAGCAATTAGAGCTTTAGCATAAAAGGCCAACAGGTGAGCTCTTCTGTTTTGGAGCAATGGATGCCAACATTGGAAACAGAGGCAGAGCCAGAGTCAGAGGAGTGAAAGTAAGAGGAGGAGGACGGGGAGGACGAGGACGCGGACGAGTCAGGCCAAGGACTGTAATCTCTGATGAGATCCGAGCCACTTTGGTTGACCATGTGGTCAACCATGGTCTAACAATGAGGGAGGCTGGGCAAAGAGTACAGCCAAATGTGAGCAGGTACACTGTAGCATCCATCATCCGGACTTTCCGAAATGAGAATAGGTAAGAAATCTACTCTCACTAGAAAATTGCAGTACTGCATATCAATACAGTACTCAATGAGTACAGTAGTACAGTATTGCCCGTGGACTGTTCTGTTGACTGTAAAAATAAAGTAGGTTTCAAGTATTTGGGAAATGTATTCCTACTTTGTATTCCTACACAGTATTTACAGTATTTTACGCTCTGTATTGCAGAACTGAAAGATTACCAACACAAGGTGGTCGGGAACGTCTTCTGTCTCCTGAACAGGAAACTGAAATCCTGAACATGGTCCTAGAAAATAATGCCATAACATTACGGCAAATACAAAGAAAAATGATAGAAAACAATGAGATATTTCAAAATATTGATAGGGTAAGCTTATCAACACTGGACCGTGTCTTGCACAGAAATAATCTGAGGATGAAGCAGGTCTACAGGGTGCCATTTGAACGCAATTCAGAAAGAGTCAAAGAATTGCGATATAACTATGTGCAAGTGAGTGCTGTACATTCCCACAATTGATGCATACTCTCAACACTGTATAAAATATAAATATTTCAGTACTGTAATCGTAATGATTGTGCTTCACAATCGTGAGCACTCCATGTCTATTTCTGATATTGTCACATGTGTTTCAGAGAGTCCTTGAGCTAGAGGTGGCTGCAGTGGAGCACCAGTTCATCTTCATTGATGAGGCTGGATTCAACCTCACGAAGAGACGAAGGAGGGGAAGGAATGTCATCAGCCAGCGTGCCATTGTGGAAGTTCCTGGGCAGCGTGGAGGGAACATCACAATGAGCGCAGCCATTACTCACCACGGCGTGATCCATCACCATGCTACTCTTGGTCCCTACAACACCGCCCATCTGATCACATTCCTGGACACCCTACACAACATACTCATTCCACCAGATCAGATAGACGGCCCAGAGCAGCTCAGGTATGTTGTCATTTGGGACAACGTAAGTTTCCACCGGGCTGCTCTGGTTCGTAAATGGTTCAGTGCCCACCTACGCTTCTTAGTTGTCATCTCCCTCCATATTCTCCATTCCTCAATCCAATTGAGGAATTTTTTTCTGCTTGGAGATGGAAAGTTTATGACAGAAATTTTACAGAATTCATTTCATCCACAAACTAAGTCATACATCAAACAACATTTTTATTTGGTTGTATTTTGCTTAAACTCCCTGTAACAGTCTATTCTGCTGCCTCTGAACCATGTTATGAATTGGTGTCACCAAGTCTTCTTTGTTGTTCATTGCCTGTGAGGACATTCCCGATATCTTCTCCTGGTCCTTCAGTGCTTTCAACCTCCTGTCCCTGGAGAGATAGATGAAAGAGTAGCTACCTTTGGAGCTGCACTGGCTCAGCAAAACCTGTATGAACTTCATATCTGCATACCACTACACAGACAGGTAGACGTTACTGATATTTGAAATTTAGTGTTAACTGCTACGTCCTTTCCTGTTCCTAAAAAGAAAAACCTGAATTATTGCAACCTTTTCAACTACCTAAGAAGACATGTTATTAGGAATCATATATTTGGTTCCTCATCCTCTGAGGTTGGCAAATGTTCAACAAAATTTCCAGTTAAAATGACATTGTCCTGTTACGTGTGATAGTCCCTGAGCTAAGACCCGGTCAAGGCGTATGTACTATACTTCTATTGAATCAGTTTTATTAATTGCACTTGCAGCCTGATTGGGGAACCTCTTTTTGAAAAAGAAAAGTTCACTCACCCAAACAGTAAATTGGTCTAGCAGGCTGCTTAGTGAGCCACCTGTGTGCTCTTATTCTAAATGACAGTTCCTGTCCACTGCACACTGATTTTCAGCTTCTCCCTTCTGAGTGCAGCTCAGCTTGCAGCTTTTATGTATTTACCCATTGTTGTATTTATTTTATTTACTTATAGTTCTATCCCTCATGTATATTTTACAAACTAAACAGTTTTACTGATTTGTTTTATTTCCTTTTAGGTATGTTAGTTCCTTTTAATATCATAGTATGCTCTGAACCTGTAAGAACTTTTTTAATTTGTATTTTTTCTTTTAATTTCCACTCTTCTAAATTAGATGATGTATGATATGTCTTTATGTTTTTTCTTGCATGTGAAACCGAACAGTCCCTGGGATTCAACACTAAGGGGAACGCTGCAGAAAGCTCCACACAAATCTAACACTGTAAAGTACATAGCTTTTGGAGGAATCCAAGCCACCAAGGCATGTGGATCTGGTACATCTGCTGGAAAGTCACCCACAATTTCATTTACTACTCTTAAACTGTGCGCAAAGCGATAAGAGTCATCTGGTTTCTTTAAAGGCAACAACGTGTTGCTGTGAGGACTCTGAGTTATCTTCAAGACATGTGTTTATAGTAGCTCTTTCATTTGTGATATCGTCCCCTGGATTGCCTCCTCTTCATGGAGGCCAGGCTCCGGGTTGGAGCTCGACTTTTGCCAGCTGGGCTGATTTCCTGACTCCAATGTCTGTGCTGTGTCATGACCAACATCCTAGAACCTATAGCAACATTTCTTCTTTCAGGCGACCCGCATCTGACTTGACACTGACCACTGATTTATTTTTCAGTTGTACCGCCTGTAGTTGTCCCAGTCCTTGGTTGGAGATAATAATTTTTTATGAACCTGTGGTCTTTACTTTCCCAAATGGCAGGGTTTTCTTTTGTTGGAACAAAAGTGGCCTTATCAGATTAATGTGGGGGATTCATAGCTGCTCCTTGTGGTCCCAAAATTATGCAACTAGAGCTGAGCAGAGTTTGTTTGGATTGGCGACTCACCCATTCATCTGAACCCGATTGGTCCGCACACCAAGTAACCAAATTCTCTGCAAGCTTCTTCCTCTTTTCTTAAATGTAATTAGGCTTTCTATCCCTAGTTTTCATACAACTCCAAGATACCTAGCTCTGTCTGCCTCTCCTCTTATAAACAATAGTATCTCTACATTGAATGGGACTCCAGTTCAAAGGGTATCCAGTTACAAATATCTGAGTATCTGCCGCCAGGGATTTTGGGCCCCATGAAAAGAAATCTAATTGGGCCCTTGTATAAGATGGCAAAAAAAAAAAAAAAATGATGCCAATTTATATAAAACTATGCATTTTAATTATATTTTTGACTGTCATTCCCATATTTGTGAACAGAAAAACAAAGATCTTCAACAAGTTACAGTTACTTGGTTACTGCTCACTGTCTCTCTTTTAGTCCCGCCTGCAGGTCTAATTTATCTCCACAACTGTAGACTCACAGGTAATGGCACTGGATTTGGGGGGAAAAAATACATATATAAGGCTATATGGTCGTTGCGATTTAATCGTCTGATTTCCAGAAAATATAAACATTTCTCTAATCGTATTGAGAGTTGCACTGAGTCACACTGTCTGCATGCAGCAGGAATTTTCTCCTTTGTTACTACTGCAAAGCCCCCTGAGAGTTCCAAACTACTGACCAAACATTCTATTTTAGGGAAATCTGAATTTGAACTATATTATACACGTACATATGCACTTTTAATTTCAGAACTGTTTTAAATACATGAAAATCATTCTGAAATAACTATTTTTATTTTATAGGGGGCTGACAGACAGCTGCTGCTGCTGATGCACTTGACGTATCTGTTCGACCAACATGTTTATTTTAATTATACGCTGCCTCATTGACCTCCATGATCTTAAAGTTGGAATTAGGCTGATTTATTTAAGCCATAATCATCATAGAAATCTTGAAACTGAAATGAATCCGCTAATACCAAACAAGTCATACTGGAAAGGAGCTAAACATCGCTCCAAATTTGAAAATTTTTTCCGCGAGGTCCACAACCTCAATGTGAAATGATTACTTGTAATATTAACTTGCAGGCAGCACTTCATGAGGGATGAGATGAGGATGAGGAACCTGCTGCTGCTCAAACTGAGAACTAGATTCGTGGCTGTCTGACTGCCTTCAATCTTTACAACTGCTGACATTAACTGTTCTTAAACTGCGCTAGCTGTGGACTGTGCTCACCTTCCTTTTTAAATGAGTGTGTGGGGAGTTATCTTCCCTCTGCTTGCTTTCTTTCCCTTTCTGCCTTTTCCCTTGCTTTAAGGCTCCCTGGTTTTGTTTTCTTGGGGAAAGACAAGTCTTACTGGGCAGCAGCCACTCCATTCCTTAACGTTAAACTGTTAAACTGCACTGAAGATGCAGCTTTGCGCACCTGCAGCAGCCGGAGAGGACTGAACAATTATGTATTTTGAGGGGTGAGAGGGGCCTCAGACAGCCTCAACTATTGTTTTTTTTTTTTTTTTCATACAGAGCAAAGTCTCTCATTCGATTTATTCTGCCAATTTTAACTTAGTTATGACACTAATTATCTAGAAATGAAAATAAATAAATAAATAAAAACAACATTTTTATTTCAGGCCTTTCTAGGGCCCCCTCCCCCATTGGGGCCCTGGTAATCAGTCCCACTTTTCCCCCAGTTCAACACCCCTGGTATCTGGATAGCTGGTAAGCTATAAAAATTCATATGACTGAACTAACTAAAAAACTAAAGCGGAAATGATTACTGATTTATCATAACCAAGCTTGTTTTACTTTGAAATGTAGAAAACAACTTATTCAGGCTACCTTTTTTACTTGTTCTAAATTACATGGATGTCATCTACATGCATGCTGCTATCTAAACTTTGAAACCCCTTGAGGCAGGGTATCACTCTGCACTTCGTTTTATTACAGGTGATGGGTTTAGAACTCATCACTGTGTCCTTCACGACAAAGTTGGGTGCCATCCCTGTCTGTAAGATGGGAACAGCACTGCATGATTTTTATCTACAAGGCCCTGCTGCATGTTTTATCTGGCAGTCACACCAATTTTATCTCATTTAGAAATTGAAATTTTCTCACTCACCCACTAGAGTCCTTAATTTGATACATTTGATCCCACTATAAGAATCGTTTTGGGAAAGACTGCTTTCTAAGTCTGTGCCCCTCAGAAGTGGAATGACTTATAGTTCTCTCTAGGACTAAATCATCTTTCCAGATATTTTCAAAATACCTATTGTTCTATATTCTGCAGTCTGAATGTAAATGTGATTTATGATCATATTTTATATATGTATTCCTGTATTTTATACTCAGGGTGTTATTAGAAAAGTGAGTTTGCTCTCAAGTTACCTTCATAAACTTTTAAAGAATATTAAAGGCAAGATAATTTACTCCATCCCAGAGAGTCAACTAATCAAATTAAATCAATCAGAAATGTGTTTTTAGAACATGCTGTCACTACAAACACTTCCCAAGAAACAATGGAGTAAATTTGCCAACCTCAGAGAAAGCCAGTAATATATCGCCCTAAAAACATTGCAACTTTTCTGAACTCGACTGTCTGTGAGGATACAGGGAAAATAAAGACCTACAAGTCCACCTGTTCCCACTGAGAACTGACGACCTTCAACAATTATAAAACAATTCAGCCATCAGATACTAAATCATCCAAGATTAAATCGAACTCTTTACTCAGATAATGAAATCACTGTTAACAACCGATGATCTACTATAGCTGGTCAATCAATTGCCAAGATCTACTTGTAATTCTTCCCTAATTACTAGTCCCCATGTATCTACAAAACCACTTTGTACGCATGTAATAGTTGTAACATTAAACGTATGTCAGTGTATGAGCGTGTGTATTTGCAGTTGTGTTTGTGTGTGTTTCTGTCTTCACAGGATTATCTCAAGGGGGTGTATCTGTGTGTGTGTGTGTCCTTAAAGGGTTTGTTGATAAAATCACACTAGCCTGGCAGATCCAGTTTATTTTAAATGACATTAATGTCATTTAAAGCATTAATGCCTTAAATAGTTATATTGGCTATCTGTTTCTAAGTGTGTGTTTCACCAGCTGCTTTCAGTAGCCCTTTTTAAATAGAAATGATGGCACATTTGCTCCAAGGTAAGGGTGGCAATGTGCCCTCCTGTCTTTCTAAAATGGAGACATAATATTCCTCCTTTTCCAAAAGCCGCCTCTGAGGTAGGTGTAAATGTGATGTAAAGCTCGAAGTTGGGCTGTGAACAGTGACATCAAACTTGTCTTCAAAATAACAGCTTTACATTGCACCCCATTGAAGTTTAGACCTGGGTTCTTAGCGGGGTCTTTTAATTTGAAAGTAGTGACCATTTCTAGCTTGTCGCTATAACAACAAGTGGACGCAACCAAACAGCTACAGAGACCAAGGAGACACTACCATCTCCCGCTCTCATCTTAATCTCATTGACACCTCCGCCCACTTCACGCAGGGGCCGGCACATTTACACCTCAGATTTAGATAGCAGGCAAGGAGAAAATAAGTGTACCCTCCGAGGCGACAAATCTGCGGAACAAAACAGACCCCCAATTTGCCGCCATCTGTCTAAAACCACAAACCTAGCCGCCAAAAGGACTGTCAAATTGGCAGCTAACCCCCTAATCCCAACCCAAGAAACAATGGAGTAATTTTGCCAGACTTATGAGAATGTAAGCTTAGCGCCATACCTGCTTACCAATTAATTCACAAATCTCTACCACCATCCTTTTTTCTCTTTAATTCCCTTAATTTAGAAAATTTAGACAGAACCTTATCAACAAACTACACACCCATTGCCCACATCCCCTAGTTTTGGTAATTTACAGCTTGACAGATATTGGAAAACACACAGTCCTGTCCAGAGCCTGAGTTTGACCCCTAGAGCGAAAATGCTGACCTTGTTGGCCAGTTGGGGTGAAAGTTAGTCTCTGGACCCCTGTCATGTGTCCAAGTTGTCAACAGCGATCCTGACGACAATGCTACCTGTGGTTTCTGGGCCCTCTTCATCAAAAGGTGTCGGCGTGTAGATTAATGATAAAAGAATTCTGTGGAGGCAAGGCTGGGTGGAATGATAGAGCAATCTTTATTAAAACAGATCTCATGCCTGCATCCAAATCAAAATCGGCCACATTCTGACATTGTCAAATCTATGGCAAAGCAATGCCAAAATGCTTCGCCCTCTGCCCTATCAGAACTCCTATTAAGCCTTCGATCGTAGGAGATCTACCAAGTGCCAAACTTCCTTCTCTTCTTATGCAGGGGTTAGTAGAGTCCCTTTTCTAGTACACACCCACTTCTGACCCAGGTATGGTTGAGCTCTGCTACATTAAGTTTTATAGACAGTAATGAAACAGGGGATAGAGGATTTTGGACCTTCTGATTGGTTGGCCAAAGAGTCTTTGACTACAGGGCTGTGTGTCTGACACTGGTGAGCAGCATATGGTCCCACTAGTGGATCCAGCATCCAAGTGCCCAATTCCATACTGGCAATTCTCTTGAGCTAAAGGCAGAGCACTGGCTGGACATAATCACAAAACTTTTCTGCTGGAAGCCGGAAGGATCACTTGGGTTTATTTTATTATCTATCTATTATCTTTTATTATATTTAGTTTAATATCCAACTTTTGTATTGATTCTAGTGTTGCACCGATACCGATACCAGTATCGGACAGGGCCCCGATCGGCACTAAAATGGTGGTATCGGCATCGGCGAGTACCAACAATTAGGGCGCCGATACCATTTACCGATGCTGGTGTGACAGAAGGCAGCCTTCTCTCTCCCGACACTAACTTTTACTTGTAGAACGGCTATGCTCATCACGCTCTGTGTTGTGTTATCACACGCGATCACTGTGCATGCCTGCCAAGCACGCCAATCAGCTATCGTTATTGACCTGCTCCAGACCAATGAGAGTGGGCCAATAGCCACTCTTAACCAATGCCGGGGCAGCTTTTTCATGCGGAGGAAAAACAAACCAGAAGAAAATGTCGGCGGTGTGGAAATACTTCAGCATAGATACGGCGTCGAGTACAGTAGCTGTATGCAAGACTTGCGGCACGAAAGTTTCCAGAGGTGGAGTTAAACAGACCAGTTTCAATACAACGAACCTAATAAAACATTTGAAGACGAAACATGTGAACGAATACAAAGAGTTTGAGGCTGCAGCAACTGCTAGCAAGCGAGAGCGGGGTGTACAGCAGCAACAAACTCTGGTCAGTTCATTTCGTACCAAGGAGCAGTGGGGCGAGAAGAGTGAAGCAGCAAGACAGATGACGGAAAAAAATCACCGAAATGACTGTTCTCTGTAACCTGCCCCTTTCCTTTGTTGAAAGCGTGGGGTTCTGTTTTTTTATGGCTCACGCAGTACCTAAGTATATGGTCCCAAGTCGCAAATACATCACGGAGACAACGATCCCTGCACTAAAACAAAAAGTAACTGAGCTTGTTTTAAGAAAGATGGAGAAGGCAGGGGCCATAAGCTTTTCAACTGATATCTGGAGCAGCCAAGTCTCCCCACTTTCCCTGCTTAGCTTGACGGCCCACTGGGTGGACATGGAAACATTCGTTCAGGAAAGCGTAGTACTTAATGCGAATGAATTCAAGGGATCACACACGGGCGAAGCTATTGCAGGAGCAATAGAGAGCATGCTGCTCAACTGGAGCAACCCGAAGTCAAAGGTAAGTTTACTTGTTGTGTCACTTTGTATTAGTCTTTTTCCTGTTTCACAAAGGTAAGCAGCAGCAGCCTTACAAAGCCATGATGGCAATGACTTTACCTCCAAGTAGTATGCAGCTCTTCATATAAATGGTATCGGTATCGGTATGGTATCGGCATCGGCCGATACTGCACGATCAGGTATCGATATCGGATCGGGGCCCAAAAAATGGTATCGGTGCAACACTAATTGATTCTCAAAATGTTTGCTTTTTATTTGCTGATGGGGAGCTTTTTGTGGCAATAAAGATTCAATTTTTGTGGCAATAAAGATTCAATTTTTGTGGCAATAAAGATTCAATCACTTTTATACTTCCAGAAAAATAGTCCCATCTAACTATAAAGTAAGGAATCTCTACCTGTCTGTCTGTATTTACTTGTCGCTGAGGACAGGAAGGAAGGAAAGGAAAGAAAATGCACTGTCAAAATTTGTGCAATTTGGACACGCAACACATTCAATATAAATTAATTCTGAATAACCAGTAACACTGCTCTGTGCAGCAGCAGGGAGTGGCTTTAGCACTGTAGCTTCATGGCTCAACAGACTGAGGCTGGGCTCACAATAAAGGATCCAGATTTTTAAATCACACACATAAGGGGAAACTTTTTCGATTTTCGAGAGAGAGATTTTCATCTCTCTAATATTACACATGCACACTCTACAAGATTACTACAAGAAATCCCTCTCACATGATCGAACTGGAAAGCAGACATCAACAAACGGAGATTAGCATGGTGCAGCGACTTGCTGTTGTAACACATTGAAGTGAGAAATAAAACAAAAGCAGAGTGTCAAAAGAGTCTGGACTTGTTGGGGACAGTCAACACTGGTTTAGTATTTTTTCAGAGAGAACTGAGTCAGATTTTAATAAAATTGATATCATTAACCCTGATATCATTGGGTGCGGCCCAATGAGTCTTTGAGCAGGAGGCTGAATCTGTAAGCACCTCATATTACCTGATCCTCATAGTTAACAGCATATTTTTCATGGGCGCTGCACTCGTACCTTTAATAGTACCACAGATTACAACTGAGTGACCTCAGTGAATCTTCTTAGTCTAGCTCAGACATGTTGTAACCACACCCAAGCCTTTAAAAAAGAGTTAGAAAACAAAGAAAAATTAAGCCAGTGTTTAAAGGGCTCTAAGTGTGGTTCCATCCTTTATGAGCTACTTACCCAAGTAGTTAACTAGTTTCACTTGAGTGTGTGTAAAGCAGTACTTCCATTTCAGTCATATGTTTTTATATTTTATTTTCAGCCCAGTTTTCTGTGTTCAGGGAGCCTCCAGCTTGCTCAGGCAGAAAGAAGTGGAGCTAGGGCTCAGTTCATTCAGACAGCCCTGCCCTAGAGAGAAGATCTGGGCTCAGAGAGCTTGAAAGGTGAACATTACATAGGTGTGGAAGACACAGAGCCAACAAGGCTAAAAAGCAGGGGAGGAGGGGTAAAATAAAGAGGTGGAGTGCAGCTTTGGCTTGCATTTGACAGCTGGCAATCTGAAGAGAAATACAATAAGCATTGGGATGACCACAGCAAGAAAGAGACATGTGAATGCACAAGTAATAACCGTAATAATTACTCTGTGAGTGTTTGTGGGTAGCAATGATTGCTTATTAGAAGGGACCCATACAGAAATGTATTCAAGTTTAAAAATGAGCAAGAAGCTGGATTAATAACTAGATACCTTGATAGATAGATACTTGTCATGAAAATTACATGGCCACACAGAGCTGACAGCTATGCCAGGCTGGTGGAGCATTCCCCTGACACACCTTTGAAGTCTGAGCTTAGCTTTTTTTTCATCACTGGAAAATCTCCCAGTCTCTCTCATACACATCATATCTCATCTGTGCAAAGCAGAGCACAGCAGCAATCATCACACTGTCTCTCTTGCACAGGCCTCACGTAGGCACAGTGGGAAGTGAAACAGTGATGAGTGTTTCTCTGCACATGTGAGACAAGCATTAATCCTGCAGCAGCTCTGTCAGCTGTGCATAGGTAATCATTGCATTTTATTATCCATCTACCGTGGTGTCACTAGTCACAGCCTTGGCATTGCTGCATTTGTGGCACTTGCCTGCCTCATAATCACTAATAGGAGTGGATGGTGGATAAATGGTTACTCTGCATTCACATGAGGAAACTCAGATTCAACTCACAAGGAACCAAGATTTGTGCGAGGAAAGAGTATGAGAAAGCACACCAGTGTAAACTTAGAATCCATCTCCTGGAGAACTACTTGACAGATGCAGCCGGACTTTTGGAAGCTCCTCTCCTTCTGTGGTTATTATGGTTGCTTTCCTGGCAGCAGTGTCAACACACTGTGGCTGGGGTGGGTGTTGTCTATTTGTCATCATTGTCATTTTAGTATCCTTTGGGTTGTTGTTATTATTTTAGCTTACTTCCTCTCTTTTTTGCAGTTAATATCCCTTGCTTTCTACGTCACCACACACGCACAACATTTTCTTTGACATAGCTCTCTTTGACTCTTTCTTTTCTTCAAGTCTTCCTCATTAGCTGGCCTATTTAGTAGCATAAGTCGTCACCGGGAGTGCTGTAGCACAATGACAATGGAGGTACCAGAACAGGAGGATCGTGCTTCCTGCCTATTCCTGAGCAGACCCAACTGCCTGTCTATGGAGTTCTCTGTCCTGATTGGATAAAGTGGGCAGGGATACCAGAAAATGTATTTTCTCTTTTACTGCATGAGCAGTGACATTTGTTAGTGAACCAAGCACTTATCACTATAACAGTGATTTCCGTTGGTATACCGAGCTTTTAACACTTTAACATTGTTTCCTACTTGCCCAGCTACAGATTTACATCAGCATCGGCCTCATACATTAGAACAGTAGAACCAAGGCTTGCAAAATCAACCAGCACAAAGATACAATTGGTCTGAAGCAAGGTTGGTCAACACACTCTCTCCCTTTGTCTTTCTCTCTCACACAGTCCTGTGTCCATGTGTATAAAATGAGTAATAGGTGGTGCCATAAGACATACTCTGAGTCATGGTAATACTGTGATTATACCATGTTTGGAAAATGCATGTAGCAATTTTCAGTACTCATGTGATGCTCAATTACAGTTGGTACATTTACTTAGTGCTTGTGGATAGATGTTTCAAAATTGCTAAATTGCTAAACATTTAATTGAACATATTCGGCATGAAATAAAAATAAGAATGAGAGAAAATACATCTCATAGAAGCAAAATAAATAAATAAATAAATAAAAATTTAAGTCTTTTTAAAGCATGTCATTTTGCGTATAGTTGACTCAGCTGATAGTTTAGCTTAGCTGCTCAACATAACCATCCATAGCAAATTCATGGTAAAAAAAAAACACTTTTCATTTCTTCACTTAAACTAAAATAAGCTCGATGGAAAAAGAGACACAGCGTACCAAAATGACTGTGAGGCTACATGTTGTTTGTACATCAGATGCATTTATTTAGGGTGCACACAGTTTTTATGCTGCCTGGGGGCTTTCCTCCTGTAAATCCAGTGCCATTTTATTTTGTTGAAACTGAATCTCATACAGCAGCTACTAACCCACTATCAACCTGTGGAGGTATGGAGATGAAAACAAACGCTGTGCAGAGAGAGTACTGACAGACAGGATTGACACCCACAGAATCTCAATCGCGTTGCATCATTAGTAACATGTTGAGTAAAAAATAACAAAGTACATGTTAAGCCTGCACTTCTTCAAAAGATTTTTCTTGTCAGTTTGCAGTTTTGACAGTTTTAACAGCAGCTGAGCAGATTTCCATACCCTCTACGATATTGTTTATCCTGCTCAAATAAAATAAAATGTGTAAAAATACATGTCAGTTGTTTTTTTTTATTTTTTTTTTATTTTTATTTTTTTTAGAAATATTAATATTTGCATGCACATTGTTGTGCTATTGTGCACATGGATGTAGCATGGGCATCACACACTGTGTAAGCTTTTCACTAATGAAAAGACCACGTCAACAGCTTACGCTTCCTTTCAAATTAGAATAGAATAGAATATTCCTTTAGTTTCACTATACACATGTACAATTACATTGTGGGTGGCTTTTCTCCTCAGGTTAGAGAGGGAATATATACCCAAAAAAAAAAATAGTAAAAATGTTATGCATATATAGAGTAAAAAAAAGGAAAGATAAACAGTATAAAATATATGAGGTAGCACCTTTAACACTGTAAACGTGCAGAACAGTGGTGGTGCAAATTAGCATCTTGAAAGGTGGGGGTTTCAACAATTATGAACTTCAATCAGCAAAGTCACAGCCATAATGTTTGTACTCACCTCAAACAGTGACGTGAAATGTTGACACTCAGTAGAGTGCATACCTCCACAAACCTTAATCCATATCAAATAAAAAATGTTTAAAGCCACTACATCCAGATTTTTATATGGATCAGCTTCATCTTGTTCCTACTCTTAGATACCACCCACCTAGATACACTTCATTTCTTTCATCAAGATCCAGTCCTCCACAGATCAAGACATGCATATGAAGGTTTCCACATTTTTGTTATTCTTTATAAACACAAAAGTATGCTACTACCAAAAAAATAACAACACTGTCAGTACTGATTTGACAGTTTTGTATTGTATCTGAATAAGTCAGTACTACTTTTTATTAAATAGCTGTCTCGGAGCAGCTGCAGAAAAATCAAAGCCTCATAGAGGAGCCAAAGAAACTCACCTGGGAATATGAACTACACCATCCTGTGCGAAGCTCACTGAAACTCATGTCATTCTAATAGCTGGTATACATGTAACAACTTTTGCACAGCTGCAGCATCAGAGCTGGAGACTGCACATCTAACACAGTGTTGAAATTACATGCCCGTCACTCTCTGAGGTATTGCAGTGTGTTTGAAGTTGAGCAGCTCCAAATTGCAATGCTGTTCTACCGGAGAAAATCCTTGTCCCTGACACATCTTGAACAGTCTGCTGAAACTCTTTTTTTTTGATATAATTCACAGCATGATAAGTGAGCCATGTGCCTGCATTTTTCCCTCTCACCTACAAATACATCCTGTAATTTATCTGCTATCTACACATATGCCCACCTTTTCAAACACCGCCGCTGAGAGTCATTACTCAAGAAATGCACTGCCTCCCCCGCAACTGCCACCCCACTCCACCCACCTCCAGCTTTAGCCCTGGGGCTGGATATCTATAATTCATCTTTTATCTGGCACTTACAGTCCTGCTCACTGTTCCCCACAGCCGTTGCCCACTTCACAGGGTAAAGACGCCTGCTGCTGCTCGCTTTAATATAAATCTCACAGGGCACCTAGATATTGATTGTTATCCAAGGTAAACAGCCTGGTTTGCATAATCATGCGTTTCACTGGTGAGCATCGCAGCAGCTGAAGCAGCAGAAGCTCGTGCTTTAGTTTCAAGGGGATATGGGATGCAAAACTGACACCAGCACCACTGCTTTATGGGGACGTCATAGCAACAGGGAGCCTGACCTCAGATCATATCAAAGGAAAAAATGTTGTTAACGGAAAAACTGTGAAAACACGAATTTGTGTGTGGAAGTTAGAGCTGAAGGAAGAAAAAAACACAAAGCCTGACCTCCCTGTGTGAAGCAGCTTATGACTTTTTCCAGCACATGAAACAACTTTCCTTGTCTGTCTGTGGTCACCACTGTCTGTCTGTGGTCTCAATGGCATGCCCACAACACTATCTGATTGATTACACATCACAAGTAATAGCCTAGTATCAATGAATAACCTCAATCTGCAAAGCACAGGTAACTGTATACTTTGACACCAAGATTTTAATTTGAACTGAAAATGTGAATAAGATCCACATATCAATTTTCAGTCCTTGATTACTAATAATCGATATCTGTTTTTCGCCCAGAAAAAAAAACAAAAAAAAAAAACATATATACTTTATACCAGTGGTTCTCAACCTTTTTCAGTCGCAACCGACAATGGTTGCTACATCCCATCATATTGCTGGTAGTTGAGCAGGTTAAAATGTAAACAAATAACTAAATGAAATAAAACTATAACCAGCGTGTGCTAATTACGAAGCCTTAACAAAACACAATGGGGAAAAACAGCCCATGTTTCATTTTAAACATGTTGCTGAGAGCTTAAACATGAAAAAGAACATCATAACAATGCTCTTGTCACAGCTGCGGGATGGATGAGACTCTCCGCGATCGTGTGAGCCTTTTCCGATTGAGCCACCAGATATGCGACCTCATATGAAGCTGCCAGGGCCTTAGCAGGGACGGTAGAATATTCACTCACCACTGTTTTTTGCCTTTTTAGTTCTTGCTCCCTGCGTTGAAAAAAATCAATTGGCTCATCAATTAAGCTGCTGTGTTTTGTCTCTAAATGTCTTTTAAGTTTTACTGGCTTCATGCTCTCTTCTGCCAGCACTTCATCACCTTTATCAGCCACCGGTGTCTGCCCCAGTGCCATATGTTTCTCAGGTGGTGGTTCTGGTGGCTGATCTTGGGACCCCTGCTACTGCTGCTGACTGTCGTGTGCTGAAACACTTTTTCTTGTAAGCCATCGATCCATTTTTACTGCCAGCAAACCTGCTGCAGCTGTGGCTAAAACAACAACGCGCCTGTTTTTTTGTTTTTTTTTCTCTTTTTCTTTGTTCGTTGATGTTTAACTTTAAGTTCTGCGATTTCAGACTGTCTGTGGACGTGTATGGCCTTATGTGGTGATGAGGTGAGGGGCGGGGTGGAGAGAGAGCTGTGTCTGTATGTGTGAATGAGAAGGGCAGACATGAGACTAGTGGACAGGTTCATTGTTGTTGTTTTGGTGTAGTTATGGCCAACAGTAACTGGTTTTGAGTAATAAAATGCCTGTTTGAGCCCAGCCGCTCGTCGTCCTTCTAACGTCTGGTCGGATGCTACATTAATTTTGATAAAAAATTAAATACATAAATAATAAACAAATAAATTTATATTTTTCCAAAATGATTTGGCGACCCCCAGAAATCATCTCTTGACCCCAATTGGGGTTGGGACCCTAAGGTTGAGAATGGCTGCTTTATACTATACTAGACAAGACTGTCTGTCCTCCATTCCTGTTTGCAATGTCACTGGACCATGGCATATGTTCATGACCACTGGCATGTGGAAGAGTACAGTTTACACCATCACTGTGGCCATGAAATGAACCCAGAATATTTCCTGTCTATTGTGTTATTCGACCTGATTCTTAGTAAGTTGTTTAGAATGAGCTGGCAGGGTTTCAAATGAAAAATGCTCAGAAGATTGCTGCTATTTCTGAATTGTAGCCTGTTTTTGTATTTCACAGGGTATGTTTTTATTTTCTAAAGGTTTTCTTAATACAATAGTTTCATGTCCAAATGTCATGTCAGTTGCTATATACAAAGAAAACATCTCTTTGCATCATAACTACAGCGTAAGCAATCCAGGAAAAAAGGCTAATGCCGTACTTACACGAAAATAGCTGTTGTGTTGATAAGCCACGGGGTTGTGTAGTGGTGTGGAAGTATCATTCCTTGGCCTGTTTGTGTGATGTAATGTTATATACAAATCCCTGCTGATCCAGAAATGTCTGTGACTGTTGCACAAGACCAAAATGAGCAGATACAATTAAAAATGCAACATGTTAACCATAATGTTTAACATGTTTACCATCTTTGTTTATTGTGTTGGCATACCATTTTTTGTGTTGCAGATGTTTGGTTTGGACCTGAAGATAGCACTAACTGGAAAGTTTAGGGATCATGTAAGTAATCAAAATTCATCCTGAGGGGACCATTAATGTGTGTGCCTAATTTCCTGGCAATCCAACAGTTGAGAAAATTCCTGTTAAACAAAAATGGTTGCCTGATGGGCAGACATGAGCTTTTACCTGTAATATTTAGATTATATATTTAATACAACCTCTGTGGTATTAAGAATTCCATTAGAAAGTCTGTCCTAATCTTTGCCTCTCTGTGAAGATGCCAACCACCACCAAAGAGACCCCTGGCTTTATCTGTAGTAGCAGTACACCCAACTGGCTCATGTTCCAGTTAACACAATTGGCAGTGTTCATGAGCGAGAAAGCTGATTCCGGTTCTTGACCTACTTGATCTAATCCTTATGGGCAAAGCCTTAGTTTGCAGAAGTAACTAAATTAGATTACAAGTTATTTTATTAGTTACATTTAGCAGCTGCACCCGGTGACAACTGGTTTTGCCATTCACTTTATTGAAAGTGCATTTTTAACAGTAACACCAAGCACGGAATTTATAGTAATAGGGATCTTGTTTATAATCACACAAAATGAGGCACAGTCAACCATGTTTAAGTGTAGCATTTCCTCGAAAACATACTGCCCGACCAACTTCTTCAACTCTCTCCCACTTACTTGTCTTGCACCGAAATCCAGCTTTTGCTTTTTTGGGTGGTGGGGAACCTACTGCAGAAGTCAAGGCTGTGGCTTTGTTTGCAGCTCTCTGCTTAACACCACCTGGTGGGACTTGCTGACACAAGCTCAAAATAATGACTGTATTTCAAGCTAAAAAACGTTCATCTCTCTCCTCCCTCCATTGTTGTTTGTGTTTGTGTCGCTGCGTGGTGTTACACGAGTTGTCCTCATGCTGAAAATGTGACTTGTTGCATACGTGACATCACTCCCCGAGATGGAAGAAGAAAGCAAAAACATACATTTTTACAAGGAAAATTACAAAAATAGTAGTAAAGCACAGTGACTTGAATAAGTAACTTTAATCTGATCACTGGTTTGGAAATATTAACGTGTTAGATTACTTGTTATTGAAAAAAGTGGTTATATTAGAGTAAAGTGTTAGGGGGCTATAGCCCCGAATGCCCAGGTCTAATGACATGCCTGCAAATACCATTCCAGTATTCTGATTAGATTTGCCTGTAAGGGGTCAGGTTGTGCATCCAGGATTTATCTTTATAACTGAACTATTACAACTATTGTTACTGTTTAAAACACTGTATCACACCACTTTGTGTGGGCTCTGTCCATTGTACAAGTCAGTAGATTGAGTGAACACTCAGTACTCAGTAGACAATGAGTAGATATAAATTCAAAATAACTTGACAGATTTGATCTAATTTGCCCAACATTACTAAATAACTAGATAGTTAATGCTTCCTTGTATGGGATATGCACCATTGCAATGTAAAAAATTGCATCTGAAAAAAATGTATTATAAATATGGTGGGGATCAGTGGAGATTGTTGAGGTTTCATGGCAGAAGAAAGCTCTCGTTGCTCCACCTGCACTGAAGCCATGACCTTGGGTGGGCTAAAATGGTCTCCGTTGGCCTGCTATGTAGCAGAGATTGAGTCTCTCTGAACTTCTGCCAGATCAGTTTGGCACCCTAACCCCTTCAGTGACTCTGTTTTTGTCCTTCTGCTGCCCTGCAAAGGTCAGATGAATTAGCACATACCTTTCAACTCCACGAGTGTACAAGCCATGGCCTCAGTGCTATTTCCAGTGCCAGGCATTGCTGCAATTGTCACAAGGACACTTTTGAAAACAAGAGCACACACAAGAACACATGTGACAAGCTGACAGTGGAAGTCTGCAATGCTCTTCTGAGGGAATATTCTGAAGATTAGGTATATTCATCCATCATTCAACATGAATTATATTTACTTGACTGTCATGTTAAAAGGTTATCAGTTAGGGCAAGGAGAATAGTTTGATTAAAGACTGAATCATTCACTGTGATTCTTTGTATGGTTTAAGTAAAGAACACGACCAATGTATCCACCCATCCATCTGTCCTGATCGCTTCTATTTTACTTTTTTCCCTTTTTTCTTTTAACTGAAAAAAATAATACATAGTTTATCTTTGGTGTTTGAGTTGTGTACTTAGTTGTTTCACGATTAACGAAATGTCAAAAACACAATTCTGTAATTTTTCTGCTGTAATAATACCCAATATTGGTGTTATCCAGTGGGGATGGCTTTGTTATATAAATTAAATTTCCACTGATTTTCAGACAGTTAACCTAACCAGGGAGCAGGTGTTATTACCTGTTGTCTAGTCACATTTAAGACCATATTCCTTTGTCTAATCCTCTGCGTTTGAATAACAATAAAATACGGAGTGCTGAAGTCACATTGCACGTTGTATGGAGTTTGGACATTCTGTTCATTTGCCATCACTACAAATGGCTGGGCTGTATTTGTGTGTGCCTGTGTGTATGTGTGCTTGTGTGTGCGATAAATTAATAAAGGCAAATACCAATAAGTCGTCCAGGCTTTGCTATTTTGCACAATGTTCAATGTGTGTCCTTCAAGGAATTTAGATGGTAAAAAATTCCAAGGGGATATGTGGGTCATGTAACTTAAAAGAACCGTGCTTGTAGTGTATTGTGAGAAACATGAGAAAACCCTGCCTGAATAAAGTCAGTCCACTACAGACAATTTAAAGTATACAGTATATATGTATCATATGTAGCCATCTGAGCCATTGGATTCTCTGAATGACGGTGTGCTAGCGAATCAGCACAGTGTGTGAGAGGTGCAGAATACTGCATGCACTTTGTTTTTCTGTGCACTCCATTCCGTCATTCCCTGTTTTCATGTTTTGGAGTACTGGGACGAGACTAGCTGGTATGTCCGTTCAGGACAAATTAAACTGTGTTCATTTGGTAATGCCTCACTGCATGTTTAGTATGCAGCTGTTTTTGTCTGAAATAGTTAAGTTTTGTTTTGATCAAAAGTAAAGAGAATTGTGTGCATAAACCTCTTGTCCAGCTTCTTTTTTATACACTAATGCCACTCGCTTATTGCATCTCATGCAAGTGCGGAATACACATGCTATTTTGGAGCTGGCAGCACGTCAAAGCAGTTTGTTAAATGCAACTTTTCTGCCAAATGGGTCAGACAAGAGGCAACAGACTGGTTGGATAAAGGCAGTTGGCTGTTGGTTTGAGTCTGGGTGGTGTGTGGGAGCCTTAAGGGACTGCGATGAGCACCTCATATGCTGTGTTTTGCTCTTCAGTTCCTCAAATTGTGTGATTTCCTCCCTGTTTCTGCATTTACATCCATGAATGAATTTGATGAATGAATGAATTTGGTGAGCAATAATTGTGCCAAGTTTGGCGTTAATCCGACCTACTGATGAGGTGATTTAAAATACCTCAATTCAAAGAGTGCCACCTAGTGGTAATGGGCCAAAATGTTGCACAGAGCCTTAGGGGCTCATGGGGGAGTAGTAACCTGAGTTTCATGTCAATTTGACACACTAATGTCGAGATATACAACACTTCCTGTCTGTAACAAACTCTGCAGGAAGTTATTATTTAATAACTCGAATATTGTTTGGAATATAAAATTCTTTGGATAACTTTGTGTCAGAAGGGTCCACAGATGCTGTGTGCAAAGTTTGGTGCAAATGGGTGAAATTGCCTGGGAGGAGTTCGAACATTTTGACACAAAAAATGTACTGTAGGTGGAAATGAGCATGGCCTATATCACAAGATTCAGCACAATTCAGGGAATGCATGGATATTAAGGTTTTTGAATGTGCAACATTTTTCACCAGGTGTGACCTATATTCCAATTTTGGTGAGGGTATGTTCAGGCAGTGAAAAATGCAATCATTTGGGACCAAAAAGTCATCAGTACAAAAACAATAGGGACCTTGCAGGTCGAGACCTGCTCAAGCCCTAAAAATAAGATTTTCACAAAAAAAGTGAGTGCAGAGTGATTGATCAGGTGGTGCTGATTAAACAGTCTGTTGGCTGTGGGGATGAATGATCTTCAGTAGCACTCCTCCTTACATAGTGGGTTTAAGAGTCTGCTGCTGAGGGAGATGCTCAAGGCTTCCACAGTCTGGTGCAGGGGTGAGAGGTGTCCATGATTGATGTCATCTTGGCTGACATACTCCCCTGACCCACCGCCTCCATGGAATCCACCGGACAGTCCAGGACAGAGCTGGTCCTCCTAATAAGTTTGTTTGTCTCTTCCTGTCTCTTTCCCTGCTGCTACTTCCTAAACTCATAATGGCAAAATAAGTCATTCACAGTATTTGCCCAGTCCTGTTGTCTGCTGTCTTGCTTGCTCCCTCCACCTTTTCGATGACCATATATTTTCTTCAGTCTGCTCCAGACATCCCTGGTGTTATTCTGCTCCACCTGCTGCTCCAGTTTCCTCCTGTAGCTGTTTTCACCTTACTTATTTCCTGCCTTAGCTCCTTCAGTAGAATTTAAATCCCAGAGTTCACCCAGGGGTTGTTGTTGGGAGAACTCTGTACCTTCCTGGAAGGCACAGTTTTCTCCAAGCAGTGGGAGGGGTGAGGATGTGTATCCTTCCTTCAAGTTTGCATTCAGTAAATCCAAGGTTTTATTGTCCCTAATGTGCCATTTCACATACTGGGTGAAGAAGGGAGAGTAGAGGACAAGGGAGCATGGTTCCCACATTCTTCCATATTGTCCCATATTATGAGAAAACACGTTTTCTCTGGTCTTTACCTATATAAACTGGTCGTCCCTGAGCCTGCCAACTCCCAGAATGGGATGGTCTCTGCAGCCCACCCACTGGTAAAACAGTGCTCCAACAGGCTGTTCAGATTCAGCTCCTTTCTCTGCGTGATGAAAGGAGTCATTTTCATAGGCAGGCCTCCTCTGTGCAGTGATAGGAGATATCCGAGAGGGGGGGCGTTCATCCCCAAGGTGAAGTTCGGTGTGTCCAGCGGTAAGATAGCAGTGTTTCGCAATGTCATCGCTCAGAGCTAGACACCCAAATTGCTCTGTTGTTGGTTGTAAAAATCAACATAAGTGCCTATATTCTGTCCCAGCTATAGCAGAACACAAGAGACAGTGGTTGCATTTCTTTTTTTAACAATAACGTGCCGGCTACGGTTCATGTAAGTTTGTGTGTGCGCCAACCACTTCACATTGGACTGCTTCAGTAACGAGGGTCAAGCAACTGCACCAGATCAACAGGTAAGTGTCTGCTATGCAATGCCATTTGAAGCAAATTTATATATATATATATATATATATATATATATATATATATATATATATATATATATATATATATCCACCATAACATTAGCGCATGCTACCGCTAGCGTATAAGGCACTGTCTTCCTGAGAGGGACACATAGCAGGCAGGGCTCTCCAAGTAGGTGTTGACAGACGGAGCTCATGAGGTGCAGGCACAGAAACAGCCTGCTCTCAGTAAAGCTCACTTGAGCGACTTTTAGACAGCTAAAATTCAGGAGCACGGATGGGTTTGGGGCAATGCATATCGAACACAGTGTTGTCGGACCTCTGACAGCTGTGTGAAATTGATGAAAAACAATATAACATGGGAAATTTAAAGTCCCTGGAGATGAGGAGGAGGGACTGGGGGTGCTGAGTCTAAAGGTGAGAAACAACAGTGTGGAGGAGCACAGTTGTCATACATGTCATTATATGTGAAAACTCCCTTAGAAGATAGTATGGCCTGTAGCACGCTATTGTGTAATAATTTCCTGAACATGTAATAACGCCTGAAAATGTAATAAAATTTGCACCTAACTCGATTGAAAATGTAATAAAACACAATAATGTAATAATTTTACATAACATAACATTCTTACCGATAATGTAATACCTTATTACATTATTGGGAATTTACTACATTTCCAGAAGGGTCTTTTTGTTCATGACTGATAATGTAATATATAGTGCTCAGCGTAAATGAGTACACCCCCTTCAAAAAGTAATATTCTAAACAATATCTCAATGCACACAAAACAATTTCCAAAATGTTGACAAGACTAATTTTTATATAAAATCTGTTTACCTTATTACATGAAAGTAAGGTTAATAATATAACTTAGAGAACAAAATTTTCAGTTTTACTCAAATTAGGGTGATGAAAAAATAAGTACACCCCACTCAAAGTCTCTGAAGCAAGGCTAAATTTTAGACTACAAATGTCTAATTTAACAATAATCAACCACAGGTGAGTCTAATTATTCATTACACAGGTGTCCAGCAGACAGTTGACTATAAAAGGGTGTAGAAAACCCCTTCCCATTTCATGTTGTTAGCAATGGCACCACATGGCAGAGAAATGTCTCAAGACCTGAGAAAGAAAATAATTTCTTTTCACTGCAAAGGTGAAGGTTACAACAAGATCAGCAAGGCTTTACTTATCAGTCAGAATACTGTAGCAAAAGTGGTGCAAAAACTTAAAAAAGATGGAACTGCAACCATCTCACAGGGGCGTCCAGGTCCAGGTCATCCACAGAAGTTAACACCTCGACAGGAGCGTCTTCTGATGAGAAGGGTCGAAGATAATCGGCATGCAAGTTCACTGCAGTTATCCAAGGAAGTAGAAAGACAAACTGGGGTGACTATTGTAGTTTCTGGGCCTTCTCCTTAAAGGTATCAGCGTGTAGTTTGTTGATAAAGGAATTCTGTGGAGGCAAGGCTGGGTGGAATGATAGAGCAATCTTTATCAAAACATAATCTAGAGCCTTGAGTCCGGATCAGAAGTGGCCGCTTTCTGATATTATCAAATCTGTGGGCAAAACAATGCCAAAACGCTTTGCCCTCTGCTCTATCAAAAACGCTTAGCAGCCTTTGCTCTAAGGAGATCTAAAAAATGCCACCCCTGGACCTTCACTCACACAATGACAATCAATAAGTCATGATTGAATCCAAACTGAGTAGATCAGTCATGATTGAATCTAAGCTAAGTAAATCAGAATGTGCTGTCCTCCAGATACCGCACTATTTCCCGTGACACAATATGGCGTACACTGCAGAGGAATGGCATGCATGGGTGCCGTCCCCGACAGAAGCCTCTCCTGAAGCCCAGGCACAAAAAAGCCCACCTAGAGTTTGCCAGGGCCCATGCTGACAAAGATGAAGACTACTGGGACTCCATACTTTGGAGTGATGAGACCAAGATAAATGTTTTTTGGAACTGATGGCTTCAAAACTGTATGGCATTGCAATGGTGAGGAATACAAAGAAAAATGTATGGTGCCTACAGTGAAACATGGTGATGGCAGTGTCCTTATGTGGGGTTGTATGAGTACTGCTGGTGTCAGGGAGCTGCTTTTGTCACATCATGGTGAGGTTTGTCCTGTCTTGGGGTTTTGTCTTGTGAATTTCATGTTTTATTTTGAAAATAACTCGTTTCAGATCACTTGCCCTTCCTCTTGTGTTCCTGGTCTGACGTCATCCCTAATCCTTGATTGTTTTCACTTGTGTTCCCCTCCCCGATGTATATAAAGTCTTTGTCTTCCCCTGTCTGTGTTGCCAAAGTATTTCGTCGTCCTGTTGTCTACTGGAGCCCTGTTCCACAGTTTTGCATTTTTGATCTCGATAAGTATTGCCACATTTGCATCAAAACTGACTGACTAATGAGACTAAATGAGTCTGGACCGAGTATGCTCCGGTCTGAGGAGATCCGGATACACGCGGACAACAAAGTGGAATCGGAATCTGTGGATGTTTGTGTGTAGCTAGCTGCTAGCCCAACCCTACACCCCACCTCCCGAGTTGACGGACTGGACGCACCGGCAGGTCCAAAACTGGACTTAAGGTAAATAATGTCCGCCACGCTTTTTCGCCAACATTGCCTTTACGTTTGCTTTGTGCCTGATGCAGCAAGAAATGGTAAAAACGGGCTTTTGACATGAAAGTGTTCACAAGCAGCAAGTTTGTTGCTGATGAATGGGAAGTTGTGTGAGGGATGCCGGCGGTGATACAGACAGCAAAGAGTGTATGACAAAAACAATGCAGGCGCATGGGGGGTTGATCGGGTTCGGGCCGGGCTCGGCCAGACAATTCATGCTGGTGTATTGGGCTGCGCCGTGTTCAGGCTTAAAAACCCATGGGTCGGGTTGTAATTTTCAGGCCCATTGTGAACTCTAGTTGTGAGACAAAACAAGGAGGAGACTGCTGAATGTGGAACAGGCAGGAATGAGCTGAGGAGCCCTGAGCCGGCATTGCCTGCATTTAAACGTAAATAGTTACACATAACTTTGTAAATTTCAAAAACGTACGCACAAATTTAGCAAACAACAATTGATATTTGCATAATAACTAATGCAATTGGTTCATTAAACATATATGTGGTTTTCACAGTAAGTTTTTCCTACTCTAATTTTGTGTTATTTTGTGATTTTAGGTCCATAATGTTAATATAGTATGTCAAAATGAAAAACTATAACTGTACAGTCACACATGAGGTTGTGCTGAAAATAATGACATAAATAGTTTTAAGGTGAAATATAATGGTATAATCAAAAGTAGTCAAAAACAGCCAATTATATCCCTGATGTCCCACCTTCAAACACAACGCCATTTGGCCATCCATGAAAAAGCTACTTAACCTTCCACTTTTCTATAGGAATACCTCCTGGGAAGACCAGAATTCCAGCTCACATATGAGCTTCTAAGCAGCACTGGAGACCCCAGGTAACTCTTCCCTAAACACACCTCTTCACTTCACAGATTTCCAACAAATCACTACCTCATGAAAACATCAAATCCAGTTAATATAACATTCTTAGATTCTTAAAACACAAAATATGGAGGGTAAGTACCCAGATGACTTTGTTTCCAAACTCAGCTTGTATTTTATACACAGGCCCTCCACCTACTCTCTTGAGAGTTAGTGTTGAGTTGAGTTATTAGTGAGTTGTTAGTGCTAGTTGCTTCCTGTAAGAAGTTTGTAGGCCCCTATCTGGGGTAGGTACTGTAGGTGTCTCTTTAAGCAGGAGTCCCTTCTCTCCTGTTTGGCAGGGGGGTTCCTCTAGGGGACTTGTTTTCATGGGTTTATATTTATTGTATTTATATTTGGTAGGGACGTTTAGGTAAATAATTGTTTATTTATTGTATGTTTAGGTGGGTGTGTAAATGAAATGGTAGGGGAGAGTGGGGTAAGATGAGCCAATTTTTACTTATGTTGTCCTAGAGGTAAGGAAAAATGACACAGAAATAGAATGAAAACATATACCTTTATTTCAGGATGTCTGCTATCAAATGAAATTTAAAAAATGCATCTCTGACAAAGCTGCCCAAAATAATGGCTTCTCAAAAAAAAGTGCTCTTGTGGCTCAACTTGCCCCAGGTCAGGGGTAAGTTGCACCAAGTCAGTGGGTAAGTTGAGACATCTGGGGGTAAACTGACCATCCGAGTTTTAACATGTACACCTGAGCATATTGTGCTAACAAACCGTTGTAACAGTTTTAAACTTGTGAGAACAAACCACCAGTTAGTTTCAAAACCATTTAACCATTCAATCAAAACAACTATTCGATATTCCAACTGTCAAGGTTGCAGGGGAATATGAACTGTTGCTCCCTCCTTGCAGTTCCTCCTGCCTTTTGAGGTTGAGGTAGCTTCTTCAGCACATCACTCCGTGGGAAAGATGCCTCATCCTTTTCCTTGAATGCAAAGGTGGGTTTCTCAGTGCCAGTGATCCCTCGGATTCTTCTGAGAAATCTGGCACTCACTTCGTCGCCCGCAAGGCTGTCAACCAAGCCAATGTAATGGTGGCTCCTGCATTTGGATGCAAATTTTACGATGGCAAAGTCACCAACTACCAGATCTGAGACATCTGGTTCACTTCTTTCATCACTGGAGCTCTCATGCTCAGAAGTGTCATCAAATGGGATGGCAGCATCACTCTCATTGGAGCTGCTTTCCACTGCCATTTTTCTCTGAGTTTGTTTCCTCTTCAGCCTTCCTTGCTCTCTTCAGTGTCTTATGGTGGGCTAAGTTGAACCAATGGCTCAATTTACCCCATGGCCTTTGGCTCACTTTGCCCCATAGCCACCATTTTGGAAAGAACGGGCTAGCTTAGACATTCAGGCTAATCTTTAGTGAAATGATTCACATGATTTTATACGTTAGCAAATCACCAATGTGTATAATGTATAATTTTAGACCTGGATAAATTTGCTTTGACATGACAGTTATTTTACCTCGTATCCAGAAAATTTACTTTGACAAGCAAAAAACAGTTTTTTGTGTAAAAAAATACTTACCACTTCTCCCATGTGCTTCTATTCATCACAGCAAGATGGAAATGATGGGTGCTTCCTGAATTTAAGGTCACATGACAAAACATGTGCACTGTTGCCTAGATACAAGGGGTGGGTCAACTTACCCACTGGCTCATCTTACCTCACTCTCCCCTACATGCCAAGTAGGGAAAGGAGGTGCCATTGTATTTAAGTGAGTCATTTGGAGGAGGATTAGATTGGGTTAGGATGTTGATAAACCTGACATGCTGAACATAAAATAAAGAAAATACTAAGGGCTGAACATTGTCTGTCTGGATCTCCTCATTTGGTCGTCTCAGCCACTTGGGCAACTTGACATCCAGACTCATCCTCATTCAGATGCTTGAGACTGGCCAGATTCAGACAGAACCATGTTGCTACAGTGTGTTCTGACTGGTAAGGCCCAGGAGGCCTACTCCAGCCAAGCGTAGGATTTATGACACAGTGAAGGCAGCAGTGACGAAGGTATATGAACTCCAGCCAGAGACTTATCACCAGCGTTTTAGATCTAGGAAGAAGCTGGATAATCAGACCTATACTGAATTTGGCCTAGGCTTAATTCCCCAGTTTAACCGCTGGTGTGCAGCATCTGCAACCTGATGATACTGGAACTGGCCTGACCGTGTTGCTACGCACATTAATGAACATAAAGTAAAAATCCCAGAGAGGCTGCAGTCTTGGCTGATGAGTACATTTCTTTAATACAAAGAGAGAAGCTCATCATAAAAATGACATTTATTCCAGATCAGGTGAGATAAAACAAGCTCATGAGGCAGCTCTGCAAAAGTTTAGTATGGGTGGGCGGAGTTCAGCAGTCAGTTCTGACACTTGTAGGTACAGTAAGGCAAGGGGGCACTGGAAAAAGGAGTATCCAGTATTGAAAGCAAGGGAGTCCTCTGGTCAGGTTAAAACTGTGGCTCTGGCTGCTTCAGTCATAACATATGAGAGCAGGGAGCTAGTGCAGGCTTGTACTGAGCTGGTAGCTCCTCAGGCTTGCTACTCTGGTTTTATGGTAGTGGGTCTCATTGGTAGGAGGTGAGGTGCAGGTTCCCATTAAAATCCTAAGAGACACTGGCTCACTAGTCAGTCTGTGTTGCCATTTTCATCCAAAACTGACACTGGTGGATGTGTAATCGGATGGGCATGGTTCAGTTCTCTGCCCCAATGCATTGAGTGGTTGTCAGCTGTGGTCTTGTTCAGGGGATGGTGTCAGTAGGTGTTTGTCCCCAGTTGACTGTTAAGGGTGTGTATGATTTTGGGGACTGATTTGGCTGGTAACTGTAGTGTTATGCAAAAGATTCTCTGTCACTCGGCGATCATCTATAGGTCCACTTTATTGACTCACAGTAAAACATAACACAGGGATGACTGACTGCTGTTTTTGTGGGCTGGTGTTACCCTCCAAAAGGTCCGGCTCTAGACTACCACTATCTGGTTCCCACGCCCTGTGTTACCCGATATAACACCATCACAACACATCACGCTTTCTTTGAGTCTTTTAAGGCATGTGCACAGAATGTATGCTATATTGTAACACCTAAGCATGAATTATTTTAACAGACCAACTCAAAACAACTCCATATTTTCAGCTGTACAGCTTTTTTATTTTTCCTTTGGCTGACCATTAACTCAGTGTTGACAGAACACTTTCAGTATTTCTTTTCTATTAAACAGAACAGTCTCTCTGGTTCACTCTTCATTATAACAGTCATTCACTTTCACTTTCATCTTTTAATGAAACAGTCTCTTAACATGGGTTCCTCTTGAACTAAGGCAATGACATCATGTAGTTTGTCATAACTACTATACATAGTCTCCATATCTATCTGGTGGCCTCACAAGTCTGCCACTGGAGGAAACACGTGCCGGAGTTGGTGGCACAGTGACTGGAGGTATGTCAAGAGGTGGATCAACCTCTAGATCAGGTCAGTGCAAGTGTCCATCACACTCGATGCTTCCATCTCCATTCCTCACTGAAGTCTCTGGAGCAGACAGGAGCGGCCGTATGTGACGACGGTTCCTGCGCAGCACACCTTTGTCTGTCTGTACTAAATATGACCTCGGAGAGTCACATTGTTTGAGGACTATAGCTGTCTTTGTCCATCCACGTTCATTGTCCAGCTTAACGGCAACCCTATTTCTAGGCCCAAGTTCTGGCAGGGGTCTGACATCATGCCTGTTGTCATAGGCACGCTTGTAGCTCAGTTTAGTCCTCTCATCAGTCTGCCTCGCTTGTTGGAGATCTGACCACGCAGGATGTAGCTTAGATTTTCAATCCAAGCATCAGCCTGTTTCAGGATTCGTTTGGCTGTCTGTACAGCTCTCTCAGCTTCTCCATTGGCCTGAGCATAGTGAGCTAGTTGTTATGTGTCTAAAATCATATTCCTGAGAAAAATGTGTGAAAGCTCTGCCTGAGAACTGGGGACCATTATCTGTGATTAATTCATTTGGACATCCCCATTTTGCAAATACTGTATGTTTCTCAGTTTAGCTCTAATGGTTTCACCGGGCATGTCTTTGAGATAGGCTATTTCTATGTATCTTGAAAAGTAGCCAACAACTACCAAGTAGTTATGTTTATTCAACTCACATATGTCAGCAGCTACTCTTTCGCATGTATGGCTGGGAAGTGGAGTAGTGATCAGCGGTTCTCTTTTTTGTGTAGGCCTGGACTCTTGACAGTGTTTACATGTGCTGACTATTTTTTGAATGTCTTTACCTATCCTAAGCCACCACACACTACACCTAGCATGTTCTCTGCATTTCACAATGCCTTGGTGCCCATTGTGTATGCGCTGCAGTATCTCTGGCCTCAACTTGTGTGGCACTACTATTCTACCATTGTACAATATCAGTCCATTGGATGTCGTGAGGTAATGTCTGGAAGCGTAGTAGGCTTTTACGTTGTCAGGCACCTTAACTGCATACTTGGGCCAACCTGTCATCACATAATGCTGGACCATTTGCAGTTCAGCATCTTGCAGGGTCTGCTGCTTGATCAGATCGAGCTTGGTTGGTGAGATGGGCCATGTTTTCTGGACTGCTTCCTCGTAGCAGGGGCACCACCAGGGATTTTGGGCCCCATGAAAAGAAATCTAATTGGGCCCTTGTATAGGCTGGCAAAAAAATGTGATGCTGTTTTATATAAAACTATGCATTTTAATGATATTTTTGACTATATTCCCATATCTTCAACCAGTTACAGTTACTTGGTCACTGCTCACTGTCTCCCTTGTAGTCCTGCATGCAGGTCTAAATTATCTCCACAACTGTAAAGATTCATATATGAGGCTATATGGTGATTGCGATTTAATCCTTTGTTTACAAGAAAATAAAAACATTTCTGTGATTGTACTTAGAGTTGTATTAACTCACACAGTCTGCATGCAGCAGGAATTTTCTCCTCTGTTCCTACTGCAAAGCCCCCATGAGAGTCCGAAAGTACTGACCACACTGAATTTGAACTATATTGCACATACATAAGCTCTTTTTATTTCAGAACTGTTTTTAATACATGAAAATAATTCTGAAATAAATGTGGATTAAGGGCTAATTTTATTTTATAGTGGGCTGACAGACAGCTGCTGATAATGATGATGCACTTGACTTATCTGTTCGACCGACACGTTTATTTTAATTATACGCTGCCTCATTGATGGCCGTGATCTTAAAGTTGGAATTAATTCCCCACATCAGTTCTTGGCTTTCGTGGCCTACTTTTAACTGCCTGAAAATGATGGTGGATACCAAACATGTCATGTTAGCTTACTGGGAATGGAGCTAAATATCGCTCCAAATTTGAACTGTTTTTACCGCGGAGTTCGCAACCTTAATGTGAAATGATTACTTGTAATATTAACTTTCAGGCAGCACTTAATGGGGGATGAGATGAGAATGAGGAACCTGCTGCTGCTGAAACTGAGAAAATAACTTTCATTGAATTTTGAGTGGTCTAATCAACTTTGTAACACCCATGGTGTTCCCGGTCAAAACTGACTGACATAAGAAATGAATGGGTAATACTAGATTATGTTCATTCATTAGATGGAAAACATCCCATGTACAGCCACACATCTACATCCATAACCACAAACACCTTTCAACCCTCCCACACTCCCCCCCAACACACATACACACACACACACACACACACACACACACACACACACACACACACACACATATATCCATCCATCCATCCATCTTCTTCCGCTAATCCAGTACCGGGTCGCGGGGGCAGCTGTCTGAGCAGGGACACCCAGACTTCCCTCTCCCCGGACACTTCCTCCAGCTCTTCCGGGAGGATCCCAAGGCGTTCCCAGGCCAGCTGGGTGACATAGTCGCTCCAGTGTGTCCTGGGTCTTCCCCGGGTTCTCCTCCCAGCGGGACATGCCAGGAACACCTCCCGAGGAAGGCGTCCCGGGGGCAACCGAAACAGATGCCCGAGCCACCTCAACTGGCTCCTCTCGATGTTGAGGAGCAGCTGCTCTACTCCGAGCTCCTCCCGGGTGACAGAGCTCCTCACCCTATCTCTAAGGGAGCGCCCTGTCACCCTGCGAAGGAAACTCATTTCAGCCGCTTGTATCCGGGATCTTATTCTTTCGGTCATGACCCAAAGTTCATGACCATAGGTGAGGGTAGGAACGTAGATTGACCGGTAAATCGAGAGCTTCGCCTTTCGACTCAGCTCTCTCTTCACCACGACAGACTGGTATAACGACCACATTACTGCGGCCGCCGCACCGATCCGCCTGTCAATCTCACGCTCCATCCTTCCCTCACTCGTGAACAAGACCCCAAGATACTTAAACTCCTCCACCTGAGGCAGTAGCTCTCCTCCAACCCGGAGGGGACAAGCCACCCCTTTCCGGTCGAGAACCATGTCCTCGGATTTGGAGGTGCTGATTGTCATCCCAGCCGCTTCACATTCGGCTGCAAACCGCCCCAGGACATGCTGGAGGTCCCGGCCTGACGGAGCCAACAAGACCACATCATCCGCAAAAAGCAGAGATGAAATCCTGTGGCTCCCGAACCAGATCCCCTCCGGCCCGTGGCTGCGCCTAGAAATTCTGTCCATGAAAATAATGAACAGAACCGGTGACAAAGGGCAGCCCTGCCGGAGTCCAACATGCACCGGGAACAGGTCTGACTTACTGCCGGCAATGCGAACCAAGCTCCTGCTCCGCTTGTACAGGGACCGCACGGCCCTTAACAGAGGGCCCACGACCCCGTACTCTCGGAGCACCTCCCACAGAATGCCACGAGGGACACAGTTGAATGCCTTCTCCAAGTCCACAAAACACATGTGGACTGGTTGGGCAAACTCCCATGAACCCTCGAGCACCCTGCGGAGGGTATGGAGCTGGTCCAGTGTTCCACGGCCCGGACGAAAACCGCATTGTTCCTCCTGGATCCGAGGTTCGACTATTGGCCGAATTCTCCTCTCCAGCACCCTGGAATAGACTTTCCCAGGGAGGCTAAGGAGTGTGATCCCCCGATAGTTGGAACACGCCCTCCGGTCCCCCTTTTTAAATAGGGGGATCACCACCCCGGTCTGCCAGTCCAGAGGCACTGTCCCCGACTGCCATGCAATGCTGCAGAGACGTGTCAACCAAGACAGCCCTACAACATCCAGAGACTTGAGGTACTCAGGGCGGATCTCATCCACCCCCGGTGCTTTGCCACTGAGGAGCTTCCCGACTACCTCAGTGACTTCGGCTTGGGTGATGAATGAGTCAACCTCCGAGTCCCCAGCCTCTGCTTCCTCTATGGAAGACATGTCAGTGGGATTGAGGAGATCCTCGAAGTATTCCTTCCATCGCCCGACAATATCCCCAGTCGAGGTCAACAGCTCTCCACCCCCACTGTAAAGAGTGTTGGTGGAGAACTGCTGCCAGAATTTCCCCGAGGCTGACCGATAGTCCTCCTCCATGGCCTCTCCGAACTTTTCCCAGACCCGAGTTTTTGCTTCCGCGACTGCCCGTGCTGCCGCCCGTCTGGCCTGCCGGTACCCGCCGGTACCCCTTACTTCCGGAGTCCACCACCGGGTTCGGGGATTGCCGCCACGTCATTCAAACTGCATGTGGATGCTTGTCAGGTTGGAGCTGGTGCTGTGTTGCTCCAGGAGAATGAACAAGGCATTGACTGTCCAGTCAGCTTCTTTTCCAGGAAGTCTGCTTCCTATCAGTCAAGCTACTCAGTCATTGAGAATGAAGCGCTAGCATTAATTTGGCCACTACAGCATTTTGATGTATGGGGGGCTGTTTCACTTGTGGTCTATTGTTGTGCTGGGCTCTGTTTCTACTGCCATTCAATATAGAGATACGTCACATTAAAGGCTCGGACAATGTGATAGCGGATGCTTTGTCCCATGCACCCACCGATTAACGTTTCATGTTTGTTACCCCTTGCTTCCATCTCTGTCTTCTTTGTTTTCCAGGGCCCGGATAACAGATGTTAAGACAGCTGGGAAGTGATTTTGTGTTATAGAGGGTAATTTGGTGCATAAAGGGGGCTTTACCTAAATTCTTTTTTTGTGTGTGTAGTTTTTTCATGCTGCTGTAATCACTTTGTTGCCCACTAGGCACATTTGGTGACCTTAATGATTGTGTTGTAAAGAAAGTAGTGATTTTTGATTAATAATAGTTGTGGGCATAATGACTTGTGATGGCCCACAAGCCTCTTACTAAGGGGGAGGGTGTTACGGCCCCTTGGGCCTCTCATCCATATTCTTCTGTGATGTATTTATCTCTGTTCTCGCGTCTTGTAGCCCTGATCCTGTGTGTTCCTGAGTGGGGATGTGCCAGCGCGCTGGGCATCTCCCAGCCGAGGACATAAAAGGGGCCTGGCCTCTGAGAGGAGCGGCAGAAACATTTCTTTGTCTTTTTGTTCTCTTTGAGGTGGAGATTATTCTGATTTTGTTATGTTTGTTTGACTTAATTAAAACGTTAGATGTAAATTGGATGCAAAATCTCTACGCCCGTTTCTTTGCTACCTGAGCCGGTAACAAGTGTCTAGTGGTATCTGCCAGAAACCACTGGCTGCGTCCAAAATAGAAAACACCTTGGCACCTGTGAGTTTTGGCAGGATGTCATCTATGGTGGGTAGAACATATTTTTCTCTCTTCACAGCTTTATTTAACATGTTTAAATCAACACATATCCTTGGCTGCTCTCTGTTTTTCTTTGGTACAGCAACCATCGAAGCACACCACTCCGTCTGCTCTTTGATTGGCTGTATCACTCCACTGGTTACCATGTGATCTAGCTCTCTTTTCAGTTTTGGGAGCATGGATGCATGCGACTTCAGTCACTTGTGCACATACAGCATTAGCACCCCGCTCATTAACATGCTGTTTCACTTACTCTGACTGCCTCACAAGTTCTACCGCTTTGTTGAGCATCATGTCAGGCATTAACTGTAGCTCCTCTGACAGCTCTTTATCCAATATCCCTATGATAACCTGTCATGGACATGTTCATTCTTAGCGTCAGCAAAAGCACAGTTGTCAGCTAGATCATGCAAGCTCCTGATGTATTCCTCTGTGGTTTCCCGACGTGGGCTCTTTCGTGAATTGTATTCACTTTGGGCACAAAGTAATGTCCAATTTCAACATTAACAGTCTCATAATCATCCGGATCTTCCTTGTCCTCCTCCAAAAACGTGAAAGTCTTATAAACTTGTTCCGCTTCTTTCCCCAGTGAGTAGAGCAGTATACATTGTTGTTATATTGTTTAGCTCCGTAGCTATCCTGTATTGATGAAACCTCCGGCGCCATTCAGGCCATTGTCCCGGCCAGGAAAAGTCAAAATTCTCTGGAGGTGGGAATTTAGCCATCGTCCGACGACTTCTGACACCATGTAGTGTTATGCAAATGATTCTCTGTCACTCGGCGATCATCTTTAGGTCCACTTTATTGACTCACGATAAAACATAACACAGGGATGATCGTTAAGGTCGTTAAGGCAAGGTGATGACACCTGGCTAGGCCTCTACCTAGGCTATGAATGCCTGCTTGGTATCTCTCTCTCTCTCTCTCTCTCTCTCTCTCTCTCTCTCTCTCTCTCTCTCTCCCAGGCTCCACACCTTTACGGGTTCTGGGTTTGTCTTGGTGTTTCTTGGCATTCGGCAGCAGCAGACATTCCTTATTCATCTACAAACTGCATCCACTGCTGATGCCACTACTCTCAACACCTCATGTTTTTTTTGTAGTTAATTTCATTGTGCATTTTGTTAGCATTTAAATCCTGAATTGTCTACCCTCTTTGTCACATACATTGAGCCAGTTTGTGACACCTCTGTGTCACCAGTGCTCTTACCCCTGATTCATGATGCAATTTTTCAGGGCAGCTGAACCTAGGTATGAAGTCAAGGACTATTTCTGCTGCCGTCTTCCCTGACTCATTATCAGTGGCATACACTTGATCAAAGTGGGTAAAATGGTCCACTAGAACAACTATATATTCATATATTCATATTCAAACATCTTTGCTAGCCTCAAGGTGTAGGCAATTGCCTAACTCAAATGTAGCACTGGACATGATGGAAATTATAGGTGCTTTGTCTGGAACACAGTCTCTGTGAGCACCCACATGCTCCATGTTGACATGTAGGTTCTTAAGCACTGCTTCAGTTCAGTTGGGAGAACCAACTGTCTTCTCTGACTAGCATGCCTACAGAGAATTCCTCCATCTAATTTCAATGTATTCCATTCACGGACAAGTGCCTTTGTCTCACATGACCTTTTTTACTGAGTGCTTGAGAGGCATATCCCATGACACATAGTTTAAAAGGCTCCCATTTCTTTGGATGTAGTTTGATGCCATTCTCCCTCATTCGGCCAAACACCTGTCTTAATGCTTGTAGGTGACCTTCAAAAGTGTTGCACACCATTCATCATCTGTGTAGAGGAAACAACACTCATCCCTTAAGCCCTCAGGGCACAGCCTTGGTCAAGTATTGAAACCAGGTGTAGCCTGTGAGGTCTTAAAGTAGGTGTTGGACAAGTGGCAAGGGGTGTCGGTCAGGAATGGTTTTACTTTAAGCTCTCTGAAGTCAGCACATAATCGTAGGCTGCCGTCTTTTTTCCCGCATGCAGACAACAGGAGATTGGACTTATTTATCCATCCCTGATTCAGGAGATTCTGTACATATTGTTTGACTTCCCTGTATAAAAGTTTTGGAATAGAATTTTATTACTCATTCATACTGATTTTAAATTTTAGATCTTTTGATGCAATCAAAATCATCTTTGGTGAAAATATCTGACTCCTCATACAGCATCTTTCTGACTGCCTCCTGGTTGTTTTCCTCCTCTGAAATTCTGATATAAGAGAGACTGTATGTGGTTGAAGTCAAGAATAGTTGTCTCTGTATACATGGATTGAAGCAAAAAAAAAAAAAAAAGTTTTTTTGAGCTGTAGCCAAGTCATATTCCCAATTTGTAATTTGTGAAACATGTTACAGATAAGATTTACAGCCTCACCCCATACCATGTTCTCTAATGCAGACATCAAGTTTAAATATTTGACCAACAGTGTTTTACAGGAGGAAGATCTGAACAGATGTTTTATTTACACTTAAAATGTTTTTCACTACACTGTCATAGATCAGGCGCGCACACGCTATTACGATACCATTGGCTCTAGAGTGTGACAATCTATCAATAAAAATCAGTCAACACTTGTTCTTCTCCGATCTACATTGATCTCACAAGTCGCCTCTGTGAAGTTTACATAATGGAAATCCATCGTGGCGACAGAGAACTTTAATCCATGTGTATGCAATGCATCCAAAGTTGTGGTGCTATGATAAATTGAAAATAAATTAAATGTCTTTGAAAAGCTGTATTTACTGCCAGATAAGTAATTGTGCCATTGTTTCTACAGGACAGTCACTGACAAAACAGTAGAGAATTGAGACTGCAATGACATCAGCAGCTTAACCTGTTGACCAACACTGATCTGTCTTCATACTCAGTCACGAGACCTCTGGACTGAGTTGTTTATGCTATAGTATACTATACTATATTGTACTATACTATATGTACTATAGTTGTCTATGCTAGTTGTACTGTATATTGTCTAAATAAAATAAGATATACTGTTTCTGTAGTGTTATTTATTTACATGTGTTCCAAGAGCTCTAATGGGTCTGGTGTTTGTGCTGGAAGTGTAAAGATAAGGCATTTAACATTTTCAACACTTTATCCAAACATTTTACAGAGAATGCAAAACAAGGAGTAAATACAGAATGACAAATAAATAGGTGTCAAGCAGAGCTTAGCACTTGATGTGATTGCTGAAAATGTAGTCCTTGAATTCTGGCCTGTAAAGCAACAGATGAGCAACATGATTAGATATTTTAATGGAACAGAGCTTGACTGTCCTCAGCATACTGTGAACATTTCATACACGCTCAATGGTCAATACTTTAGACAATCCTGGACAAAAGTGTACAGATGTTATATTACATTTATTTCATTTTAGCTATATGTGCTTTTGACTTGAAGTACCAGCCCTTTATCATTCTTTACATTTCTCTACTTACTGTGTTTACTGTTATCCAAAACTCAAATATAATTGTAGAAAACTATTTGGCAAGAAATGTGATTCTGATTAGAGCACTGTGTTCAATTTACATGCCTGGTTAACATACTGTACAAACACAAGTAGTTTAGTTTTTAGGTGGTGTTTATTGGAGGAAAGCACCAGTAATGTTCCACTTTAGATACCTGCCATGTGCAATCCTTTGAGCTTGAAGATCTTCTACTCGATGAATGAACATCTGCTCCCTGACTTGTCACTCTCTGCCTCCACTTCCTCGGACACTGCTGGTTGCCCTCCTGTCGTCCTCTCCGACATGTTGATGTGCTACGCTCCAGTGTGTCCTTGTCATCAGAGTCAATGATGCTTGTAGAAGCTCTAACAACAAGCAATACATCATATCATCATGAGTCCAATATTCATGTTCGTCTGTGAATGACTGAGGGTAACAGAAAAAAAGTAGCGGGCCCACAACTAATTTGATTGTTTAAACAAGCAATATTTTACACCATCAAAATATTTTTTCAAAACAATTTATGAATGGTAATGAAGCTACACAGACAGGTATTAGTGCTAGTAATGGCTATGATGGTTGTTAACGTTTAGTGTGATATTAGGTCTTTACTCACAGGTGAATGTGACATGAGGTAGCTACTTACGTGATTAAAATGATACACCAATACACTCTCCTTCCCAACACTCATGAGGACTCAGACTCCGTCTGCGATATTCAGCAGTTGTCGAGCAGTGCAAGTTTGTGGTTTGAGGGAAGTGGCTTGGGAGAGAGCATATTTACTGGCTGTATACTCTCAAAAATTAGCATAGGATTTTCCATCTTACCAACACAAGCTTTAAATTGACACACACAGAGACTTGTGACTTGATGTGGACTTGTGCTGAAAAAACTCGAGACTCACAAACATGAAGCCGCAGATGATGTGGTATGCTGCAGGAATAACACAGCTCAAAACCAACATGATGTGACGCACTTGACTAGGACTTGAGATAGAGCAGGTTTAAAAGGCAAAAATCTTTCCTGGAATCAAAATACTTTGGTACACAGAGATCAGTGGAGCAAACATAGACAATGGGATCAGGCAAAGACAAAAAGTCAGGATCAAAATCAGGATCAAACACTAGAGAAGCTATAACCAGAGGAAATGCTGCAACACTTGCAGGGAGACAAAGATGAACTGGCACAGAATATGGGTAAGTAGGTAAGTATGACCTCAACAGTGCTCCATATTGTAGCAGTATGTTCATGTCACAAGACAAAATACATTTAAGAACTATAAAGTAAAGCTTTCGATGTGTGGTCTTTCGTACCAAATTGCAATAAGCCTGCTTGAAATGATCATGTACCACAGATCTGATCAATGCTGATACTGCATGCTAATAGATAAGATGCTTTGAATTCCTTAGATATAATTATGCAGTGTTGTAAGCAGACCGGAGGGCATACAGGAAATCATAGAATGCTCAATACAGCTATAAGAGACTTGAGACCTGACTTGTACTTCAGAGACTCAGGACTAGGATGGTACACAGCATAATGTTGAGAACTGTGTGTTTTTAAAGTTTTTTTCCACCAGTCAATCTAAACATGTGTTTGGCAGTTGTTTATAATTATATGGATGCAGTTTTAAAATGTCATGATTGAGATCCTTACCCACCAAGCATCATGGAAAGCGACAAAGGTGCCTTTTTTGCTCTAAATTCCATCAAATAATCACATCAGTAAATAGTACAAGCTGTCTGGCTCTCACTCCTGAAGATGGATGCTGTTTTCCAGGGGGCATTCACTGAAGACTTGGTCAAGAGAGCTGACTGTTGCTGTTTTTTTTTCAATATATAAGTTGCTGTGAGGGCACCTCAGTGGTGTCCATGAAGAGAACTGGCACTTTTACAATTACTTGTCAACATTCCAGAGTGACTGATCTGACTGGGTCTTGAAACTGGCAACCCTTTGGTCCCCAAGCCAAGTCCCTACAATATGAGCTACTGCTGCCCCAAGAATAGCAAAGTCATCAATTTATTGAATTTTACAGCTTTTGTTGGTCAGTGATGAACACTGCAGGGGGCCATTACTGGCCCTTTCAATTTTCAGTGGTCAAGGTTTATTTGTTTGTCATTCTACAACACCGGGTCATACAATAAAGTGAAGGTTGAGTCCTTTTATGCTACATAAGATAAACATTACTGTGCAGTCCTATTTAGATATTAGTATGAGTCCTAAGAACCTGTGCATGTGTACCACAATGTTAGACATAGGTCCTTACCAGTACTGAGGTATGGTTTTCTATAATAGAGCTAGAGGTTTTCTGTAAGCTCTGGCATTGCTTGCAGATGCACTGAAACGGAATAAGAAAGGCACAAAGGTGGAAAGGGAAGCCAACATGTCATCTGTCCAAGGCAGCCTAGCAGTTGATCTGCTGCCAAATAAATAGGGTGGCTGGATCAGTCATTCAGTGGTGTCTTTACATATGCAGCTGGGGACAGGAAGATGAAGAAATGCAGAGGAGTAAATGTTTGCTTTTGATGGTCATTTTTATCAAAGGTAGGCCAAGATAACAATCTCTGAGGGCATTCAAATCACACCTGCAGTTTTTTTTTTTAAATTTTGCCTCAAGCTTTGAGACTCTTTTCATTTATATTTCCAAAATGGAATCCATTACAGTTAAACACAAATTCAGCTGCTGATCAAAGGATATTTGGTTGGGAAAAATTAAGAATGCAATGAGGCTTTAATGACATTGCTTTTTATGCACTGACATGCATGGTTATTGGTCTAAAAGGTTCATGCCTCATTTAAAAAGAACATGTGTTTACTGAAAAGGGGACTCATTGGTGAGTATGTTCCTCCAAATAATATTAAACCAGAGAACTGTCTAATCAGTTATTTTTGTTTCAGACCAAGGCCTGCTTAGTAGAAATGATCATTGTTTCCCAGTCCTCTGATCTGTTGTAGAGATGCATATGAATTATAGATTAGAAGCTTAAACCTCCAACAGTGATTGATTGTTTTGCCATAATTAGTGAGAACCATGACAACATACATGCACACATGCACACACCCATCCATGGAGGCCCTATCCATTTCCATGAATGTATACCAGACCTGCACAACTGGCAGCCCGTGGGCTGAACATGTTACTTTAACAACCTCAGTCTGGCCTTTTGATAATTTTGTTAGTAGGTTAATGTGGCCATTCATGAGTAACTAAGCACAAAAATACTCTTATTTCATTCAAAAAGTTTAACCTAGGCTAGAAAGCAGAAGTTGAACTGACAACGTATGCACGATTTAAAGGTGCATTCACTGTTGTGTATATAATGTCACTTTTTTCAGATTTGAAAACTAACAAAGTGGAGAAAAAAATGCATTGTTTTAAAACATTGAAATACAGAGCCTTCCACATTAGACACAGGTTAGGTAATAGTCTGGTCCCTTAGCATTTCACTGTTTCAAATCTCAGTAGATTTACTTGAATAGGTCTGCTGTATATTCTATACAAATTGCTATTCTGTATTATTCTTATTATCAGTAAATCCAATAAGATGCAGTTACAAAATTAACATAAAAAATGTGTTTATGCATGACTTACCTAGGCTACTTTTTAACTTCCCTGTCTGTGGCACTCATAGTGGGGCTGTTAAGCTTTTAAAATATGGACAATCTTGCTTTTTGTGAAAGAAGCATGAAACTTTCAGGGTTTGTTCTTCAGGACATAAGCTTTAATTTAAAATGGGGAGGCATTCTCAGTTTGACCCCTGAGGTCAGCTAGAGGTCATTCACCTCTGTAATATGTCATTGTCATGCACAAAATTGTAAATGTGCGTATCTGAGGGCGTTTTCACACCTATAGTTTGTTTGCTCTGGTCCGAATCAGGGACCAACTTGTCAAATGTTGCATATGTTGCCTCGAGTTTGGATTGTGTTCACGCGGCAGCATTTACAAGCGGACGCAGCAATTCAGCTGATTTTAGCACTGAGCTGACAGGGAGTCAAGTACCCAAACAACAAAAAAAAAAAAAAAAAAAAAAAATATGTTAATAAAGATGAGAAAAGATAGGAAAACTGTACAGAAGATGGGAGTGCATTAATGTAATGCAGATATATAGGGGTATAAGAGTCAGTGTCAGTGGGGGATTCGGCCTTGTAGCGCACCATCATCTTTTTTGGCAGGTTGAACGTCCCCTGCTGCCGCAGGCAGTACATCCTCTTCTGGGCTTTCTTGGTTGATGTTCAGCTCCCACTTGAGGTCCTGGGTGATGATTGTACCCAGGAAGCAGAAGAAGTCCACAGAGTCAACTGGGGAGTCACACAGGATGATGGAAGCGGGTGGGTCTGGGTTCTTTCTAAAGTCCACATCCATCTCCACTGTTTTTAGAGTGTTTTGCTCCAGGTTGTTCTGGCTGCACCAGGTAACCAGATGGACAATCTCCCATCTGTAGGCAGACTCATCTCCACCAGAGATGAGCCCAGTGAGGGAGGTGTCATCCGTGAACTTCAGTAGCCTGACAGACTTATGACTGGAGGTGCAGCTGTTGGTGTACAGGGAGAAGAGTAGAGGAGAAAGAAGCTTGTCTTGTCGCAGAGCTGGGATGATGGTGTTAAACGCAGAGCTGAAGTCCACAAACAGGATCCTGGCGTAGGTTACTGGGGAGTCCAGAAGCTGGAGAGTGAAGTGTAGGGGCATGTTAACTGCATTATCTACAGACCTGCTGGCTCTGTAAGCGAATTGCAGGGGTCTAGGAGTCGGTCCGTTATGGCTATCAGATGGGAAAGCACAAGGCGCTTAAAAGACTTCGTGACCACAGAGGTGAGGGCAACAGCTCTGAAATCATTTAGTCCTATGGTCCTTTCTTTTTGTGGACAGGGATAATGGTGGATGACTTGAAGCAGGCTGGCACATGACATGTCTCCAATGAAGTGTTGAAGATGTCCGTGAACACCGGAGACAGCTGGTCCGCACAGTACTTCAGGGTGGATGAAGACACAGAATCTGGTCCAGCTGCTTTGCAGGGGTTCTGCCTCTTAAAGAGCCTGCTGACATCCCTCTCTTGTAGGCAGGAGGTCGTCGCTGTGGTGGAGGAGGAGGGATATAGGTGTGAAGTTGTGGAATGGCCCCGGCTCCTGCTGAGCAACAGCCCCACCTCACTTTGGCGGCAGTAGAACTCATTCAGCTCATTTTCCAGGTGCAAGCTGTTGATGGAGTGGGGTGTTTAGGGCTTGTAGTTGGTTATCTGTCTGAGCCCCTTCCAGACAGAGCGAGAGTCGTTGCCTGAGAACTGTTGTTGAAGTTTCTCAGAGTACTCACCGCCTTCCTAAACTTGTACTTAGACTCCTCAAACTTGTCCCTGTCTCCACTCCTAAAAGCTTGCTCCTTCTGCAACCGTAACTGTCAGTGTTTGGCTGTGAACCAGGGTTTGTCATTGTTAAAACTCACCCTGTTGCGTGATGGCATACAGCAGTCCTCACAGAAGCTGATGTATGATGTCACAGCCTCTGTGTACTCATCCAGACTTTCAGTGGCAGTCTTGAAAACATTCCAGTCCATACAGTCCAAACAGGCCTGGAGATCCTTCATTAACGTCCTCGCAACAGGTTTACAGAGTTTTAATTTCTGCCTGTATGAAGGAATCAGGTGGACCATGGCATGGTCAGAGAGACCCACTGCGGTGTGGAGGACAGCATGATAAGCTCTGCTGACTGTAGTATAACAATGATCCAGTATGGTCTTCTCTCTGGTCGGGCATTTAATGAACTGTTTGTATTTAGGAAGTTTGTGACTGAGGTTTCCTTTGTTAAAATCACCAAGGACAATAACTAAGGAGTCTGGGTTTGTTATACCCCAGGCTAGGGGAACAGGGGCACAACATAAATGAGGCAGAGAACAACGTTTTCATAAAAGCTGTAGTTTATTGTTCACAGCTCAAAGTGAACAAATAGTATTGCACAAAAGGATGGACACAGTAAAACTGTCAGGCTCGGCCAAAAGAGAGGACTCAGATGCAGAATGGCAACAGTAATGACAGGTTTTATTTTCAGATTTTGTATCTCTTCAGACAGAATGATAAATCAATGGGCTATGAAAATCTCTGGGTCTAGAGGACAAGACAACACAACAAGAACTCGGAATGAACACAAAACGCTCCCGTAGGAGGAAAGAAGAAAACTACATTCAGGACTTGGGCTATGAAAATTAAATAAATCAAAATCACTCAAAAGAGGAAAAAAGCTCACAGGCTATCAAAATGATCTACTCTTGCAAAAGTATAAAAATTAACAGAAAACGCTCCAAAGGAGGAAAACACAAATGCTTTCAAAATCTTATCTGAAAACAAAAGGTCTAACCAGAAAATAACAAATCAAAATCACTCTTCTTCAGAGGCATAAAAAAACAGACAAATGAAATACTCTGGCAACGCAGACAGGGAAAGACAAAGACTTTATACCCATGAGGGAGGGGAGCACAGGTGGAAACAATCAAGGATTAGGGATAACGTCAGACCGGTGACATAAGAGGAAGGGCAAGTGACCTGAAATGAGAGGAGAGTTACTTTTCAAAATAAAACATGAAATTCACAAGACAAAAAACCCATGACAGGACATCCCTCACCGCAGTGTGACAAAAACAAAATAAAACAGAAAACAAAGTGAAGCATTTCTTCGGGGTGAACCAAGGCCAAAATAATAAACAAAAGAAACTGTCTTCTCAACCAGACTAACTTGCCCTGGGAGAGAAAAACAAAAACAAAAAAAAAAATAAAAATAAGATTACAATCTCTAAACCTAACTCCCTAAACTAACAAAAACAGGAGAAAAGGGGATCAAAATAAATGGCAGTTACACCCTTACTGCAAAGTTTTGGCAGAAACTCCAGTAATACCCCACCATACCCAGAAAGCGGTGGAGCTCACGCCTGGTTTTGGGGACAGGATAATCCAGGATGGCCTGGACTTTGGCCTGGACAGGGCGCACTCTGCCTTGGCCCATCTGTTTGCTAAGGTAAGTGACTGTGGCTTTACTAAACTCACATTATGCCAGGTTAAGGGTAAGGTTGGCGTCTCTCAACCTTTCAAAAATCACTTCCAGAGTATTTTTGTGCTCTGACCCTGACTCAAAATATGCAACAAAACACACTTGACAATTATTCACATCTGATAAGACAAGGTGCATCAGACGCTGGAATGTGGTAAGTGCATTTTGGAGACCAAACGGCATGACAGAGTACTGCAGGAAACTGTCAGGTGTGACAAAATCTGAGATCTCGGATGCACGTGGTGTTAACGAGACTTGCCAGTATCCCCTCAGGAGGTCAAGTATAGTAACAAATTTTGCTGAACCGACACTGTCAACACAGTCTTCCATGCGGGGAATAGGACAGGAGTCGGGCTTTGTGACATTGTTCACTTTTCTAAAATATGTACAAAACCGTGCCGTCAAATCAGGTCTGGGAACAAGCAGACAGGGGTAACTCCATGCGCTGGAGCTGGGTACAGCTAAACCATTCTCCAATAAATAATCAACCTCCTTTTTAAAGAGTGAGTGCTTGGTGGGGTTGGAGTGTCAGAAAAGAGAGTGAGGTGACTATCAATCAGTTTAACAATGTCAGCTTGGATGGGACCATCTAGATGCTGCACATGAACAGAAAGATTTTTGAACATTTCCAAATTTTGCAGTCTTGAACACAGGGAGCTATTTACACAAAGAGACCATTACTTTCTGGCGAGTACAGGGGAGGAGTGACAGAGGTGAAGGTGGCAACACTACGTACGTCACCGACGTCACTGCGGGTGACATATGGTTTCAGCATATTCACATGACAAACTAGAGTTTTATGCTTGCGGTCAGGAGTGGCGACAACAAAATCAGTTTCACATAACTTTCTCAATCACATAAGGGCCACAAAACTTTGCTTGAAGATGGAAGGGACCATGCACTGCGTGTCCAAACACTAATTCGGCAGGGCTGAAACCAGTGAACATGTGCAGCGGAACCGCTTCGGGATACTGAGTGGCAGTGCACATCAACGTAAGCATATACTGATGCCCGGACTTAGTTTTTGGAAGTGGGCCTACACAGTCAAGGATGATGTGCTCAAAGGGTTGACCTAGAGCTGGAATGGAGCAGGAGGAATGGTTTGGTTTGGTTTACCTACAACTTGACACACATGACAGGAGCGGCAGACCCGGGACACATTGGACTTCAAACCTGGCCAAAAGAAATAACGCAGGATTCGATGGTAAGTTTTCTTGATTCCTAAATGACCAGCAAATGTATCATGAGCAAGACTGAAAACTTGGGCTCGGAACCCTTGGGGAACCACCGCCTGCTGAGTTCCACCCCAGATTTCCCACAGCAGGCAGGTGCCAATTACGCCCCAGAAGGCCATCAACAACATAGTACACAGGAGTCTCAGAGTCAGTGGTGGCTGCCGTCATACAGGCACAAGTTTTCTCATTTTTAACCATGGGCATTTCTGTCTTCAGAGGCTCATCAACAGGACATAGAAAGGAGTCAGAGAGATTCAACACTTCATCAGATTTTCGTGACATGGGTCACAGCACAGGTGGGAAACACAGCAGACACAGACGGACTGTGGACCATCTTAAGGTTGCTTTTATGTGTTCAAAAGCATTAAAGTAAGAATCAACTTCATTCTCATGAAAAGATGGGACTAAGGCAATTTGTCTGCGTACATCAAAGTGACCAGGAGAACCGGGAGGGAAACACATACGCACAGGAGTTGACGTGACTGGGAGACGACGAGCGGTCCAGCTCCATTGCCCTGATGTGGAGATGCATCAGTAAGGGGCAGTTACACCCTTACTGCTTCCTAACAAAAGAAATATTAATGGTCCTGTGGAGGACCAATGGCTGGTGGCAGGAGGCGGGACTTGTAGATCAAGCAGAGATGGTGCAATGGAAAATAGGAGCGCTCACTTGGGTCTAAATGGCAAAGACTATCAGCTGGGGGCCGTAACTGGTTAGTCTGCTCCACACTCAGTCTCTGGTCAGCGAGCACGAACTGTGCGTCCTGCACATTGGCCTGCTGTGGAATGTAAACACCGACCAGGATGATTGAGACACATCATTGCATCAGCTACTGTTGGTATAAAAACAGATACCTCCACCTTTCGATTTGCCAGAGAGTTCCGTGTCACGATCCACTCTGAGGAGCTGGAAGCCTGCCAGCTGCAGCGCAGAGTCCGGTATCAATCCACACAGCCACGACTCCATGAGGCATAACACAGAGGATGAAGAAAAGTCACTGTTTTTCCCTAGAAGTAGCTGAAGTTCGTCCATTTTGTTGCACAGCAAACGCACATTGGAGAGAAATATCCCAGGTAACGGTGTGTGATGTCCGAGCTGGCGGAGCCGCACAAGCACGTTTCCCTCTCCTCCTGCGTTTCACTGCATGAGCAAAGGTGTATGCACCTCTGACCACAATGTCCAATAATTCCATGGAAGAAAGAAGAAAATTGGGAAAGAGATCACCTGGAGTTATTCCCCTGACGTTCATGAGCTTTTGTCTAGTGGAAGAGCGAAGAGTGAAAGAAAAGTAGTGATAAATCACAGATCACAGATCATGTGATAAAACCAGGCTCAAGATATATTTTTCATTTTGTTGTCATATTAGATGGGAAAATAATTACACAGGGGTTTATGGACATCTACTTCTGTTATCCTATAAATCAGAATATATTGTCAAGCTTTTAGAAATAATTGTTTTCTGTGATAAAATCTGGGTTTTCATGTAAATGAGAGGCCAAACCATGTGGAAATAAATGCGTTTTTCCTTTGTGTAAATGGGATCTTATTTTCCCGTATGTACAGTATGTTACGTGTGTGTTAGGGCTAGAGTGTGAGGTGTGTGTTCCATCCATCCCATCCATCTTCTTCCGCTTATCTACTACCGGGTCGCAGGGGCAGCTGTCTGAGCAGGGACACCCAGACTTCCCTCACCCTGGACACTTCCTCCAGCTCTTCTGGGAGGATCCCAGGCCAGCTGGGCGACATAGTCGCTCCAGCGTGTCCTGGGTCTTCCCTGGGGTCTCCTCCCAGCGGGACATGCCAGGAACACCTCTCGAGGAAGGCGTCCCGGGGGCATCCGAAACAGATGCCCGAGCCACCTCAACAGGCTCCTCTCGATGTGGAGGAGCAGCGGCTCTACTCCGAGCTCCTCCCGGGTGACAGAGCTCCTCACCCTATCTCTAAGGGAGCGCCCTGCCACCCTGCGGAGGAAACTCATTTCAGCCGCTTGTATCCGGGATCTTATTCTTTCAGTCATGACTCAAAGTTCATGACCATAGGTGAGGGTAGGAACGTAGATTGACCGGTAAATCGAGAGCTTCGCCTGTCGACTCAGCTCTCTCTTCACCACGACAGACCGGTATAACGACCGCATTACTGCGGCCGCCGCACCGATCTGCCTGTCAATCTCACGCTCCAGCCTTCCCTCACTCTTGAACAAGACCCCAAGATACTTAAACTCCTCCACCTGAGGCAGTAGCTCTCCCCCAACCCGGAGGGGACAAGCCACCTTTTTCCGGTCGAGAACCATGGCCTCGGATTTGGAGGTGCTGATTGTCATCCCAGCCGCTTCACACTCGGCTGCAAACCGCCCCAGGACATGCTGGAGGTCCCGGCTCAAAGGAGCCAACAAGACCACATCATCCGCGAAAAGCAGAGATGAAATCCTGTGGCTCCCGAACCAGATCCCCTCCGGCCCGTGGCTGCGCCTAGAAATTCTGTCCATGAAAATAATGAACAGAACCGGTGACAAAGGGCAGCCCTGCCGGAGTCCAACATGCACCGGGAACAGGTCTGACTTACTGCCGGCAATGCGAACCAAGCTCCTGCTCCGCTCGTACAGGGACCGTACGGCCCTTAACAGAGGGCCTCCGACCCCGTACTCCCGGAAAACCTCCCACAGAATGCCACGAGGGACACGGTTGAATGCCTTCTCCAAATCCACAAAACACATGTGGACTGGTTGGGCAAACTCCCATGAACCCTCGAGCACCCTGCGGAGGATATGGAGCTGGTCCAGTGTTCCGCGGCCCGGACGAAAACCGCATTGTTCCTCCTGGATCCGAGGTTCAACTATCGGCCGAATTCTCCTCTCCAGTACCTTGGAATAGACTTTCCCAGGGAGGCTGAGGAGTGTGATCCCCCGATAGTTGGAGCACACCCTCCGGTCCCCCTTTTTAAATAGGGGGACCACCACCCCGGTCTGCCAGTCCAGAGGCACTGTCCCCAACTGCCATGCAATGTTGCAGAGACGTTTCAACCAAGACAGCCCTACAACATCCAGAGACTTGAGGTACTCAGGGTGGATCTCATCCACCCCCGGTGCTTTGCCACCGAGGAGCTTCCCGACTACCTCGGTGACTTCGGCTTGGGTGATGAACGAGTCAATCTCTGAGTCCCCAGCCTTTGCTTCCTCTATGTCAGTGGGATTGAGGAGATCCTCGAAGTATTCCTTCCACCGCCCGACAATATCCCCAGTTGAGGTCAACAGCCCCCCACCTCCACTGTAAACAGTGTTGGTGGAGAACTGCTTCCCCCTCCTGAGGTGCCGGATGGTTTGCCAGAATTTCCTCGAGGCTGACCGATAGTCCTCTCCGAACTTTTCCCAGACCCGAGTTTTTGCTTCCGCGACTGCCCGTGCTGCCGCTCGCCTGGCCTGCCAGTACCCGTCAGCTGCTTCAGGAGTCCCCCGGGCCAACCAGGCTCGGTAGGACTCCTTCTTCAGCTTGACAGCATCCCTTACTTCCGGAGTCCACCACCGGGTTCGGGGATTGCCGCCACAACAGGCATCGGAGACCCTACGGCCACAGCTCCGAACAGCCGCGTCAACAATAGAGGTGGAGAACATGGTCCATTCGGACTCAATGTCCCCAGCCTCCCTAGGGATCAGGTCCAAGCTCTCCCGGAGGTGGGAGTTAAAGACCCCTTTGATAGAGGGTTCTGCCAGACGTTCCCAGCAGACCCTCACAATACGATTGGGCCTGCCAGGTCTGTCCAGCTTCCTCCCCTGCCAACGGATCCGACTCACCACCAGGTGGTGATCAGTTGACAGATCAGCCCCTCTCTTCACCCGAGTGTCCAAGACATACGGCCGGAGGCCAGATGACACGACCACAAAGTCGATCATTGACCTCCGGCCTAGGGTGTCCTGGTGCCATGTGCACATATGGACACCCTTATGCTTGAACATGGTGTTCGTTATGGACAAACTGTGACTAGCACAGAAGTCCAGTAACAAAACACCACTCTGGTTCAGATCGGGGAGGCCATTCCTCCCAATCACACCCCTCCAGGTAACACTGTCGTTGCCCACGTGAGCGTTGAAGTCCCCCAGAAGAACGACGGAGTCCCCGGTTGGAGCACTCTCCAGTATCCCTCCCAGGGACTCAAAGAAGGCTGGGTACTCTGCACTGCTGTTCGGCCCATAAGCCGAAACAACAGTGAGAGACCTATCCCCGACCCGAAGGCGCAGGGAAACGACCCTCTCGTTCACTGGGGTAAACCCCAACACATGGCGGCTGAGCCGAGGAGCTATAAGCAAGCCCACACCAGCTCGCCGCCTCTCACCACGGGCAACTCCAGAATAGAAGAGAGTCCAGTCTCTCTCAAGGAGTTCAGTTCCAGAGCCCAGACTGTGCGTAGAGGAGAGCCTGACTATCTCTAGTCGGTACCGCTCAACCTCTCACACCAGCTCAGGCTCTTTCCCCCCCAGTGAGGTGACATTCCCTGTCCCCATGGCTAGAGTCACCATCCGGGGATTGGGTCGCTGGGGCCCCCGCCCATGACTGCCACCCAAATCACACCGCACCCGCCCATTCTGAACCCTCCTGCGGGTGGTGAGCCCACAGGAGGGCGGGCCCACGTCGCTCCTTCAGGCTGCGCCCGGCCGGGTCCTGTGGGCAAAGACCCGGTCACCAGGCGCTCGCCTGCGAGCCCCAACCCCAGGCCTGGCTCCAGGGTGGGGCCCCGGTAATGCCAATCCGGGCGATTTTAGCTCTGTCATTAGGGGCTTTTGAACCGATCTTAGTCTGACCTGTCACCTAGGACCTGTTTGCCTTGGGAGACCCTACCAGGGGCATTAAGCCCCGGACAACATAGCTCCTAGCATCATTCAGGTGCTCAAACTCCTCCACCACGATAAGGTGCCGGTTCAAGGAGGTGGAGGTGTGTGTTGTAGCCTGTAAATGGCAGATTCAGTTGTGTAATTGTGCCATTGAATCTTTACTTGAAGCCCATTTAAAAATCATTGAACATGACAGTAAAAAAAAAATGAAAAAAATATAAAATTGAGGTCCACAGCAGCTTTAAACAGATGATTGATGCAGTTGATCCAGACTATTTTCAGCAGAGTTCATGCACAGTCTGGACTCTGGAACCCAACTCCTTGAGAGAGGCTGGACTCTCTTCAATTGTGGAGTTGCCCACGGTGAGAGGTGGCGAGCTGGTGTGGGCTTGCATATAGTTCCCTACCCGGTGAACAAGGGTGAGGATCGTTTCCCTGTGCCTTTGGGTCGGGGATAGGTCTCTCACTGTTTTCTCGGCTTATGGGCCAAACAGCAGTGCAGAGTACCTGGCCTTCTTGGAGGCCCTGGGAGGGGTACTGAAGAGTGCTCCAACCGGGGACTCCATCCACTACAGGGGGACCTCAACGCTCACGTGGGCAGTGAAAGGGTTGCCTGGGGTTGGGGGAGAGCTCCTGCATCAAATGGAAGAGTTTAAGTGTCTTGGGGTCTTGTTCAGGAGTGAGGGAAGGATGGAGTGTGAGATTGACAGGTGGATCGGTGCAGCAGCCGCAGTAATCCAGTCGTTGTATCTGTCTGTCATGGTGAAGAGAGAGCTGAGCCGAAAGGCAAAGCTCTCGATTTACCCGTCAATCTACATTCCTACCCTCACCTATGGCCATGAACTTTGGGTCATGACCAAATGAATAAGATCCTGGATACAAGTGGCCGAAATGAGTTTCATCCGCAGGATGGCGGGGCGCTCCCTTAGAGATAGGGTGAGGAGCTCTGTCACCTGAGAGGAGCTTGGAGTAGAGCTTCTGCTCCTCGACCCCATCTAACCCCATCGAGAGGAGCCAGGTGAGGTGGCTCGGGCATCTGTTTTGGTTGCCCCCAGGATGCCTCCCTCAGGAAGTCTTCCTGGCATGTCCCGCTAGGAAGAGATCCCGAGGAAGACCCAGGACACGCTAGAGTGACTATGTCGCTCAGCTGGCCTGGGAACGCCTTGGGATTCTCCCGGAAGAGCTGGAGGAAGTGTCCAGGGAGAGGGAAGTCTGGGTGTCCCTGCTGAGGCAGCTGCCCCTGCGACCCGGCCCTGGATAAGAAGAAGAAGAAGAAAAGAAGAAGATGGATGGTAAAATTGAGGTCCATAGTGGCTTTAAACAGGCGATTGATGTAGTTGATCCAGACTATTTTCAGCAGTGGGGTCATACACTTTCGATGCTCTAGTGAGTATTTGTGGCACCAGAACAGTGTATTTTGGATTGAGTCAAATATAACTACAGTATGTGTGCTTGATAATGAAGGAACATGCCACTCACTGAAACAGTTAAGACTCATTGAAGTGTTTGTAATAGTTTTTGGAAAACAATGGAGCCATATAGAGTGGAGGAAGAAGATACAGCTGATCAACCTTGGATATAAACGTAGTACTATAAACATAGTAGGATCAACACTGTTGCTGGTCATCTTCTCAAGGAATTTGTTAATGCAAACAGCACTGTCCACTGACATAACAGAGGTTTTGAAAAGGATCCAGTCCATACAAGGGAGAAGTCTACAAGGAGCTGACCCAGACTACTCTGGAATCCCAGATCACTTCCTCATGTTCCATCCAAGTCATCATTATGGACAGTTTATGCAAGTTGAGTAACAATACACCTCTCTGATCCAGATGGCCAGATCAAGAAAGTTGTTCAGGCAGTCTGAATGAGGTTTGTCTTAAAACACTAAAGACTTTGTTATTGTGGTGAAAATGTCTCCTCAGTGTTGAACTGTATACTTTGTTTTAGACCACCCCATGTTCTTGTGTTATCATTATAATTGTTAATCAATAAAAAAGTATTTATTGGGACTTCTAAAACCTACATTGTGTGATTTGTTAGTGATAAATTCCTCTAGCCCTTACACATTGTAGGCCATACTGCTCAGTAAGAACAAAATAATGTGGCTGACTGGCAGGGTGTCTTCAGATCTGATAACAATCTAAGCTGGCTGGAATGCCTAGGAATTCCAGTTGAGGAGACACAGAGGAGCCATGTCTTACTGAGCAGGTTTCTCTGTCTCCCAGTCAGTGACCGGCTGTGCTGACAGATCGCATCAACACTCTCAACGCTGCTCTGCCTTCCACATCCTCACCAACACACACTCATGTACATACATATTGTCACACTCAATCATTCAGCATCCTTTGACTGCCATTGGATCTTACCTAACACAGGTAGTCATTAGGGAAATCTTTGTTCAGTATGTGATATTTATTGCATGTGAAAGCATAAGAGCATCATATATAGAATTGTTAAGCTCGAACATGTAGCATGGCTGTAATGTGAGCAGTTTATTTGTGTTGTTTTTGCCTAACCTGACACTCCTGTGTGTTTCCTCACATGTTTGGCTCAGCACTCTCTGTGTGTCTTTTCTTTCTTATCAGTGAATTCCTATCAGGTCAGCCAAACATGTCAGAGTGCAATGATCTAAGACACTTCACTGCTACTCTGCTCAGCAGGGCTGGAAGAATGCAGCCCTGCCATATCACTTCCTTCAATGACTACAGTATGCCAGTATGTGTGTCAAGTGAACTGTATATGTGGGTATATATGATTGTTTCTGAAAGAAAAAGAGTAAACACATGCCAGTTTGTTTCTGAAGGAAAAAGAGTAAACACCTGCCAGTTTGTTTCTGAAGGAAAAAGGGTAAACACATGTCAGGTATAAATATCATTAATCAGTGCATAACAATGCTGGTATGTATGGTGTAGCCTAAAAAAGGTGGTCCTAACAGACAACATTACATTATTCCTATCCTTGCTTCTCTTTACTGGCACTGTGTCCATTTTAGAATTGATTTTAAGATGTTGCTGATTACTTTTAAAGCTTGTCTGGATCTTGTCCCAAGACACAATGAAGGAATGCTGGTACTATGTGATCCTTCTCGCAGCCTTAAGGCCCCCACAGACCGCCCAGACTCAAACCTACAGCCAACTGCCTTTATCTGACAACTCTGTTGCTTCTAATCTGACTGTTCAGCAGGAAAGTTGCATTGAACATAGTGCTTCGACATGCTGCCAACTTCACAGTAATGTGTACGTTCTGCGCTTGATATAATAAGCCTCCTTAACAGTGGGTGGCGCTAGTCCCGTGGCAGTACTGAAAACATGAACTGACAGAACGGGGATAGAAAAACGAAGCACACACTGTATTCCACCAGGGTGACAAGCCAAGATGGTGCTGTGAGCACACTCTTTGAATCGAGTTTTGCTACTAATTCAGTGGAGAACAACTTTTTTATAGAGAACCTGTCTTTGACCAAGAACTGTTGCGAGCGTGTCCTTTTTAAGTTTATCAAAAACAAACATGAAAAATGATGAGTTTGAATATGGACAAGAGAAAATTGCATAATGAAATGATGGGAGCAGCTAGCAACGAAGCAAAGTCCGCTAACGTTAGCCAAAATATTCTTATAGACAACTACCACAGTTATGTGGCGAAAGAAGGGCTGAAACTCAGCTTGATGGATGAAGATGACCTTTCCAATGTGCCAATTACCCCAACTAAACCATCTCCCAGAAAGAAAGGTAAATGCGTTACCACCGGCAACGCTATGGAAACTGATTTAGCCGATGCTCCATAGTTTGTCTCCTCACTTGCCCAGCTAAACAAACAAAACTGTGATAACGGACGTGAAGAAGCAAATCCATGCCATTTGTGAGGATGTCAGTCAGCGAAAGGTAAGGTTCCTCAAGTTGAGCAACTTTGCCACAAAGAGAAAAAGCATACTGGCATCCTAGAAATGCAGATCATAGACCTGGAAACTGTTGTCGCTGGAACCTGCAGCTCAATGGCATACCAGAGGCAGTAGAGAATCAGCAGGTATGGATGGAAATGATTAAAATCTGTCAGGCCGTCTTACCAGAAGATAAGAAACAGCTTCCAGAAATGATTGACACTGTCCATCGCCTTGGTACAAAGAATGCAAAGGGGCCCAGAAGCGTCATCATTCAGTTCTTCATCCTGGGTTCACAGGGCAGCTGTCTGGGCAGCCGTCAAAAACTCCCGGTACCTGCACGACCATGGTTTGCATTTTGCTGAAGACCTTTGCCAGATCGACAGGGAAAACAGGAAGAAGCTGTGGCCAGCAGTGGAAGCTGCCCCTTAGGAAGGAAAAACTGCTTTCTTCGTTTGAGGTCGCGGTCTTACTGGGAACAAAGCGATCTTCCCTCCACCATAAAAATATGAAACTGTTAAATCTGCTACATTAAGGTAATCTATCTTAAACCAAAAATTAATCTTTCTTCCTCATGTAGTAAAAAACCAAGGCACTCTTTTCTACTCTGAATGCACGTTTATCGAACTGTGAATCTGTGTTTTATTATCAGACCATTTGGGCTCCTTTTGTTGACTTGATCTACAACATGAGAAGAGATTATCTGTTATCCAAATGAACACACAAGATCAAGAATGGAGCTGCTTTATGTTTATTATCAGACCACTGCATCTGAGCTCTTTTTGTTGACTTAATCTACAATATGAGAAAAGACTATCTGTTATCCATTTAAGCACACAAGCTCAAGTATGGAGCTGCTTTTGCTTGCTTATTTTTCTTGTTTATTATTATAATTATTATTATTAATTTTTTTTTTTAAAAGGAAAAGCAGCACGTATGGACTTCTTCATCTCGTTCCTGTTTTCTGACCACAAGTGCCTCACGAATGGCTTGAACAATTCACAAGTATTACATCCCTCCCTAGCTGTGATGAAATCCAATTGTTAACTTTTCCTTTTCCTGTTCATCTTTATGTTCATGTATACTAAAGGGGCTCAAAGGCTACTTCACTTTTGTTTTAAAATTCACACAATTGATAATGTTTATGGTACAGTTCTCAATGACATTCTATTAGTTTGTGGTAAGTTACTTGTGACTTAATTGTCTATTGCTTATTTAGTTTAGTTGTATTTCAAATTGTCTTCCCAGCTAGCAATTTATTGTTCCAAAAATGTTCTGAGAATGTTTCCGAGAATGTTGTAATGTTTTCAGCGGGGAGTTTTCGTTAAGTTCCCACAATGTTCGAGGGTAATGTTCTCTGAAATCATTCCAAAAATGTTTTGTGATAACCTCCTTAAAATGTTCAGTGACAACATTCTTGAACGCTAGGCCCTAATGTTCTTGAAAACGTTCTCAGCAGGAAGTTTTTGTTAAGTTCCCAGACTGTTTGTAGATAACGTTCTGTAAAAACATTCCAAAAATGTTTTGTGATAACCTCCTTAAAATGTTCCATGTAGGGCTGTCAGGTGATTAAAAAAAATAATCAGATTAATTACAAGATTTGTAATTAATTAATCTAATTAATCGCATTTAAATCTCATATCTGCTAAAGGTACCCAAATAAATAATTGCAATTCTAGGACATTACACAATTGTATAGCATGACTAATCAATTGAATACACTAAGAAGAGAAGATCTGAAATCCACATTTTTTTGGTGAAGTGCGTTTCATAAATGAAATTTAAAGGAAAATGGTCAAGCACATCCCAGCAAACCAATTAGGCCAGGTGCATTATTCAAAAATGCAACACAAATACACTTAGTAAATAAAATTCATGAATAAAATAAGGCTGAGTCTCAAATAGGCACTTAAGCAGACTCTCAATTCAAAATGAGCACTGAAGCTGACTCAATACGGCAATTCAAAATAAATAGTAGAAGTATAAGGCTGTGAACTGTGACATAGAATTTGTCTTCAAAATTAGAGCTTTACATTGCACCCCATTTAGAACTGGGTTCTTAGCGGGGGCCTTTTAATTTGAAAGTAGCATCCATCCTTAGCTTGCCGACACAACAAGCTAACACAACCAAACAGCTACGGGTCATTCAATGGGCCAAATTTAAAATGCTTGCACATTGAATTGCCACTCAGAATCTCAGAATTAATTGTGTTAATTTTTATAACACGTTAATTTGCAGTGTAATTAATTAATCTAATTAAACTGACAGCCCTAGTTCAGTGACAACATTGCTTGAACGTTAGGCCCTAACGTTCTTGAGAACGTTTTCAGTGGAAAGTTTTCGATACATTCCCAGAATGTTTGTGGATAACGTTCTCTAAGAACATTCCAAAAATGTTTTGGGATAACCTCCTTAAAATGTTCAGTGACAACATTGCTTGAACGTTAGGCCCTAATGTTCTCAGCGGGACGTTTACAAAAATATATATATACATATATCAACTTGCATTCATATAGCACTTTTTCCAGTACTTGCCACATTCACCCACATCGATACATTGATGATGGAGGCTGCCATGCAAGGTGCCAAATGCACATCAGGGGCAATTTGGGGCTCACTTCAACACGCAACACAACCAAATCTGGATTTGAACCAGTAACCTTCTGATCACTAGACAACCTGCTCTATTCACTGAGCTACAGCCACCCTACGCATCTCATTTTAAATGTCCCTGAATGTTCGAGGTGTACATTCTCTAAAAACATTCCAAAAATGTTTTGTGATAACCTCCTTAAAGTGTCCAGTGACAACATTACTTAAATGTTAGGCCCTAATATTGTTGAAAATGTTTTCAGTGGGAAGTTTTCATTAAGTTCCCAGAGTGTTCGAGGATAACGTTCTCTAAAAACAACTAGATGACCTGCTCTACTTGCTGGCTGAACTACAGCCGCCCCAAATATCTCGTTCTAAGTTACCAGAATGTTCGAGGATAACGTTCTCGGAAAAAAAACATTAGAAGAAATGTTTTGTGATAACCTCCTTAAAATGTTCAGTGACAACATTGGTTGAACGTTATGCCCTAATGTTCTTGAAAACGTTCTCAGCGGGAAGTTTTCTTTAAGTTCCCAGCATGTTCGAGGATAACGTTCTCTAAAAACATTACACAAATGATTAGTGATGACCTTAAAATGTTTACTAAAAGCCCTGTTAGAACATTATGCCCAAATGTTCTTAAAACATTTTTAGATCAAAGTTTTTCAATGTTCCTGTAAAGATACTATTTTAAAATTGGATAACATGCTTAAAAATCTATCAATGTTTTGCAGTATCTTTTCATTAAAATATTTAAACATTAAAACATTATGACAACATTCCTACTTCATCTTATAACAAAAATGTCCTTACTAGGATCACTGATAATTTCCTAACTATTTTAATTAGACTGTTAACACATGTAAAGTTTGATAATATCAATATTCTTTCAACAGAGTTAGTCATTTATATTCTTTTAGTTAAAATAGTTTAGTTAAAATAAGGGTTAGGGTTACGTTTTTTCAATTGCCCTTTCCCCAATAGACATTCTGCTAGAACCAAAAAGACAAAAAAATCAACAAAAACTGGCAAATCCCCCAAACATATGCACTTTAAACCTAAACTTTAAGCTTAACTTTTAGGCAACAACAATAATGCAAAACATACTGTAAAACACTTGTGTTGATCTGACATTGTCATCCTCCTGAATTTCTCTTAAACTTTGTCACCCAGATTGTCCATACTGGCATTTTACATGCATATTACATGTCTTTCAATCCCAGGAGAGGGATCCAACTCTGTTGATTTTCCTGAGGTTTCCTCCATTGCTCACCGTGTAGGAAATCCATCCCATGTAGCCTGTGCTGTAGAATACATATTAAAAAACCCTTGGGGTAATTTTGTGATTTGTAATATTGGACTATAAAATGATTTGTTTGATTTTACCTCAATATCACTGAATCATTGATTGTGATTTCTTTGATAAGATAAGCCTACTAGGCCTATGTGTAAGAATCAGGATGACACTGATGGCCATTAGGGCAACTGCAGACAGCGACCTTGCACAGGAGCGAGCAGCCAGTGGCCAGACAGCATGGATCTGGCATTAGTTGCTTTGGAGCTGATAAAATCATTTGCAAATGGCAATCTAGCAAATTTATCAGCCCTGGGATGGCTGGGAGTCCGGATGGATTAGCGACTTTATTGTGGTGTGTTTGGTCGTGTCTTCGCTTGCATTGGCTTTCTGAGGTAAGCCTGCTTCTCTGGGGCTGGCATGGGTTTATGACATATAAAAAAAAAGTTCTGTTATCTGAGGCCTTAAAAAGCATCCCCAAAATATGTTCCAAATGTTGCTTTGAGAATGTTCTTTCTTTTTTAACATATCACATTACAGAAATGTCAAAAAATAAATAAATAAATAAATAATAAAAAATTCTGTAATCTGAAGTCTGAATAACATCCTGAAAAGATTTTCTGAATGTGATAATGTTATTCCTTTGTGAACATGTAATGTTGTGGTAATTATTTATAAAACAATGTCACCCATGTTGCAGTGAGAAGGTTATTCCTTTGTGAACATATCACAATACAGAAACATTTCCCCCCCCCCAAAAAAAAAAAAAAAAAAAGTTCTGTAATCTGAGGCCTTAACAACATCCCCAAACAATCCCAAGAATGTTACGACTAAAACATCCTTCCTTTGTTAACATATCACATTTCAGGAACAATTTAGAATGTTCTTTTCTGTGATCTGAGGTATCACAGCATTTCCGTGTGTAGCTTTAAGAATGTTTGTCCTTTGTTATCACATAACACTGTGGGAACGATTTATATAAAAAAAGGACTGAAATTTGAGGCTTTAATAACATCCTGAAAACGTTTTCTGAATGTTGCTTTGACAATGTTCTTCCGTTGATATTGTGTAACATTGTGGGACTGTTTTATTAAAAAAAAAAAAACTTTCAGTAATTGGATGCCTTAAAGACATGCCAAACTCTGAAAACAGAGTGTTGCTTTGAGAATATTTTTCCTTTGTTATCATATAACATTGGGGGAATGTTTTAAAGAAGAACATTCAATATATGTTAACTCAACTACATCACCAAAACATTTTCAGAATTTTGCAGACAAAGTGTTCCACCTTTGTTAACATATCACATCACACTAATGTTGTAGAAAAAAATTTTTGTGAACTGAGGCCTTCATAACATCCCGAAAACATTTTCCAAGTGTTGCTTAAATAATGTTTTTCCTTTGTTATCATATAACATTGCTGAAATGTTTTACAACAAACTATAAACTATAAAAAATATAATCTGAGGCCCTAATAACATGCTGAAAACACGTTCTAAATGTTACTTTCGGAATGTTCTTTCTTTGTTTACATGTAACATTCTATTATATGTTACCTCACCGTCATCCCCAAAACATTCCAAGAATGTTACAGCTAAAATGTCCTTCCTTATTTAACATATCACATTATAGGAACGTTTTAGAAAAATGTTTTGGGATTGCAGGCCTTAATAATATTCTGATTAACATTTTCTTCATGTTGCTTTGACAATGTTCTTCCTTTGTTATTTTATAACATTGTGGGATTTTTTTTATAAAAAACATTCTGTAATTGAAGGCCTTAAAAACTTGCCAAAAACATTTTCTAAATGTTGCCTTAAGAATGTTCTTCCTTTGCTATGTTGTAACATTATGGGAATGTTTTATGGAAGAACATTCTATAATCTGTTACTTTAACAACATCACAAAAACATCTTCAGAAATTGGCACCTACAACATTCTTCCTTTCTTAACATTTAATGTTATAGGAACATCATTTGAAATGATAAACATCCTTAAAATGTTCTCTGAACATTAGATACAAAAAAAAAAAAAAACACAATAAGAACTTGTAGGAAATATTAGCCAATGTTGTGGGAACATTCCCTGCTAGCTGGGTTTATCTTTTGTCTTGTTAAATGCCAGTGGTCCAAGGGATAGTGGGAAATGCAAAACTTTGTTTTTATATGCTAAATGATTTAATGCAGATTTTCTCTTTTTTCAAGAGACTCATTCCACAGCTAATGAGGTTAATTTCTGGAGGTCAAAGTGGGTAAATGATATCTGGCTGTCACACGGGTCAGAACATTGAGCAGGTGTGGGCACTTTGAAGTTTTGATTGTCACTAATGTTTATGGATATAACAGTAAAGTAGAGAATGAGATCCTGTTTGACACCATAGAACAAAAGTTATTGATATGGTTAGATGAGTTCCCTAATGGCCTTCCTTTATATGGTGGAGATTTCAATGTTTTAATGTTGCTCTATTAGATAGATGGCCATCATGACAAAACACTAATATAAGCTGCTATTTAAAGCTCTTCATGCAAAGATTTGATCTGATAGATATTTGGAGAAAAAAATTCCAACTGACAGAGTATACACAGAGTATATGCAACAAGACGGGATCCTCCCAATCTAGGACTGCTTATTGATTGATGTCCAGAGGGCTTAAAAAGAATACAACAACACAAATTCTGGCTACACTGTTAACAGATCATAAAGCTATACATATTATCATCCTTCTATTCTCCTCTGCTTGTCATAACAGTTCTTCATATTGGAAATTGAATAGTTCAAGTTTATTTATGAAGATGTATGAAGATGTCTGAAGCTGACGTTAGAAGAGTTATTCAGAAATATTGGATTGAGGCTCAAATTTTCAATAAATATTATATCAAGTGGGAGCTTATGAAATTGAAATTGCTAAGTACTTTGGGAAATATAGTTCTGATCTATCCAAACTGAGAAGTTAAGAGGAAGACGAGATGGTATCTACCATAACCTCCCTTTGTCAAAAGCTTCCGGATTGTCTCTCTACAGATGAAAAAGAAACTCTCACTGAATATCAAAGTAAGCTTAACAACTTATATATGCTTAATGCAAAGGGTGCCTTTATTAGATCGAGACAAAAATGGATGGAAGAGGAAAAACAAAATTCTGCCTATGTTTTCAGGTTGGAAAAATAAATACACTATATGGATAAATAAATACAAAATAAAGACACTGTAAATAACTGTAAAAAAAAAAGAAAAAAAGTAAAAAGTCTAACACTTACCGTTAAATTAAAGTAAAAAAAAAATGTTATTTTTCCTACAAAGATTTTTTTTTTAAATACAGACATTTACTGTAAACATTTTCTGTGATTTTTCAGTGCAACTGTTGTAGAATTAAAAAAAAAAATCGTATTATTAGTTATTTCATGTGATTATCAAATGTTTTTACAGTAAATTTATCATTTTTTCCCCATTTTCCTATATTTATAGACTTTTCCTATTAATGTATGAGGTTTCTTTTATATAAACATTAGTTGACAGTAATTACATGCAACTCTCCAATATATTTACAGACTTTTCCTGTTATTTAATGAGGCACCTCACGATTCAATTCAATTCCGATTCAAAGGGATACCATTTGATTTGAAAACGATCAATTAGCGGAACGCTCTGCTGTAACGTTATGTCTCCACTAGTGCTGACCAATAAATTCTATTTTCTAATTGTTATTATAAGAGTCTGGTAACATAACTGAAGCAAGACTATCACTCGACTCTCGCTCTGAAATCTCACGAGACTTGAGAGTTGTTGCAGGAAGGTACTTACTCAACAGATAGCCGTTCTTAATACATTCATGACAGCTGTCCATTCGGTCCCTGTGGCCTTAGCTGCACCATCCAGTTTATTTTGGGTACATAAAAGAATGTCTACAGCACAGCCCTGTTGATCAGAGGGGGGAAATCCTCTGACGTGGTGACACAGCACTGTATAGTGTCTGAGGTATCATCCCTGGACACATCAAGACCACCAATTTCGGACTTCAGCAGGTCCCACTCTTGACAACATAGACATTCTCCCTGTGTGGGCAGAGGGTCACAGCACCCACAGGAACACCACCAGTTTCCAGAGCTTTGGATCTTTGCAGCAGCTAGTTCACCCTCCTCTGCCTGTTGCCCCCCTCACTCTCTCGTCCATTTTTCTCTGTGTAGGAGTTCTTCGTCTGTGTACTCCGGCTCAAACAAATAGGGGCAGCATCAAATTCAAATGGCTCATATTCAGCGTCCACATAATAAAAAGTAGGCTAAAGAAATTGTTGCTGGCAGTTTCTCTCAGTAAACGCCAAACTCCTTGCTCCAACTTTCACCCTCACTCATTTCCAGCTTCGTCTTCCTACAACAACTTGAGTGCTCTCAGCACTAGTGCTTCAATAATACCAGACTCTTATAATAACAATTTGAGCCATTTGTAGAATGTCATGTTTGCCCCACAGGATTACATTGTAACCACTGCTGCCGTGCTGCGGCTGCCGCCCAAGCCAATCTACTGAACCAATTATAAAAGTTTTGGTAAATATTATTCACTTACACACCCACATTTATAAACATAGGACCGAGTTTGAAAAATACTGGAATACCCCTTGAAACTTCCTCTGAATGCGTGTGCAATGCGAAGGAACTGAGGGAAAGAGAAAAGGAGAGCACTGGGCTATGGTGAATACAGTTATCAGTATTACCAGTATGTTTTTTGTTCCTTGATGATGTCAGTTTTCATTCAATATACTCAAACTTTCATTCAGTGTATCAGTATCAGTATCAGTTATGAGAAGCAGGAAGTTATCGGTCATCTGTATCAGTGGCAAAAAACAGTTATCGTGCATCCCTAACACACACACACACACACACACACACAGAAACACACAGACAACACAGCAGCAGACCCCCCCTCCCCTCACTAGCAGCTGAACACATGACCGCTAGTTGACACAACACTGAGCAGGCTGAACATGGCAAGTCAGGGTTTCTGCCAGTGTATTTCAAGCCCAGACTTGACTGCTGCAGGCACAATGGTAGCAAGTGCAGTCATGAGAGAGAGAAAAAGAGAGTGAGTGATGGCGTGTGACAGTGACGTTTCTCTACCTCCACTGTGTCAGTGACAGAACTGTGAACATAGCAGTTCTGTGTGTGGACAGTTTAGTTATTTGTTGGTGAATATAAGCAACAACTCCTCAAGCTTCCCATGTCTTGCTTGCCACCAGCTGATTAAAGTGAAAGCAACAAACTTAAGGACCAACATTTAAGGTAGACCAGGTATAATCACTGTGAAGCCCATTTCACTTCAATCAGCTGGTGGCAAGACACGGAAACTTAGCTTGAGTCTTGAGGAGTTGTTGCATTTATTCACCAACAAATAGCTAGACTGTCCACACACTCAACTTCTATGTTCACAGTGTCGTGTAGCTGACACAGCACTGTGGTAGTATAGAGACTAATATCACTGTCAGACACCGTCACTCTCTCTGTATCTCTTCACTGCACTCGCAGTCAAGTCCTTTCGAGTCATCTGCCTCATGCCAAAGTTGAGTCTCAAGTCATGAATACCAAGTCAAAGTCAAGACAAGTCTTTAATTTTAGTCAAGCAAGTCGCAGGTCTTCAAATTTGCAACTCCAGTCAACTGATGCGACTCTAGTCCCCCACCTCTGACAAATACTGATTGAACTATCACTTCAAAAACTATAGGAGCTAAATTCCATCCAGTAACAAAAAAATAAGCTCCTACATAATTAGTATTTACAGATCTGCATCTGCATGCTACAAAAAAGCTTCAGGTTCATATGACAGATTGAAAGTTACCCACTTCCTTTCAGAATTCCAACAATGGCTATGATCCTCTGCAATGAGTCTCACTATGCCTTGTCCTGAGAACACAAAAATAGAAAATATGTATCACGTTCTTAAAAGTGCCTGCACACCACAAGTGGCAACGTTGTTGCCTGTATTGTTTTCCATGTACCCACAATGGCAACTTTGCCTCCTACCATCACAGCAGCAGCAGGTGGTTGCCATGAGGTTGCCACTCCAAAGGAGTGGAATTTGCCGCTTGAACTGAAATTGAGCATTAGGCAAACTTTGCCTCTTTCAGTGTAAAATAAAGACGCAAGATTCACCGATTCACATTGGTGCACCAGCATGAAAACTCAAAAATGTGTATGCCGATTAATAAGTGTGCACCAGATTTGGGATGAACTTGCAATGCATAATTTCTAACATCTTTGCATCTGTAAAACACAGTTTATTTATATATAGAGCTTGTGCCTTTATTATTTGGAAATGTGACCAATAATATTGTATTTAGACTGAGTCCTGCTGCCAGTGGACGGTGGCTACTATGGAGGCCAAGGCATGTCCAGGTGAGTCACATTACAGGAGCGACACTTTCCACCTATGGATATATTATCCACTGAATTCCTACATATCAAATGTTTGGCGTCACTTTGGATTTTTCTAAAGACACGGACAACTTGACAAGGCACATGCAATTTGCAAAATCTGCGCAATACTCACCTGAAGTGGACATGTTTAAGTGGGACAGATGAGTTAACTTTAGCGTGTGAGGTGTTACAGTGAGAGTGGTGTTTACACCAGCCTGTGCCTGCCAATAATAGTTTACCTTTTTACCTTTGAAAGCAGATATGAAAGACCTGTTTGTGAAAGATAGACTGGTTTAAAGCAAGACTTTTTTGCGCTAGAAAGGACTTGTGAAAAGGCCTGTTTGTGAAAGCGCCAAGTGTTTTTAACAAATACATATATTATATGTAAAATAACCTAACTGATGTGCAGGGCTGGGACAAAAATACACTTGAAGCATAGAAATAAAAGAGCAACAGAAAAGCAGGTCTGTTCCTGCGCAGCATGCGCAATAGGACTGTCCAAGCATGCGTTTCTGTATAATCCAAATAAATTCTTATTGCTTAATACTTACGCAATTCGATGTGTCCGTTTCTCCGTCCGTTTCAAAGCGTCTCTGCTTTCGATATGTTAGAGAGACGTCACTGTGTTTTGAATATCCCTGCTTTTTCCCCTCCCAATCAACTGCAGCTATCTTGACTTCTGAACTTTGAGTGAGCAGTCAGTCAAAACCTATGGTCAAAACAAGACACTCTGCTGTTCTGTACTGCTTTTTGTATTTTGTAATTATATTATAATATATAATAATATAATATATATAATTTTTTTACTAACAATATACATGCACATTCATCAGGATACAAATTCAAATTTGTCATATAATATGAATATTAATATAATAATACAAAACAGAAATTAATAGTATTGTGTAAAATACACATGTATTATATTGTATTTATTCAAATATATTCAAGGTTTTTGAACTGTAGTGATTATGACCAAAACACAACACATATTTTCTTCAAGATATGACCACTACTTGCCACAATGTGATCTTATTTGCATGGCTGTATTCAGACAATCTCCCCTGCAAATTTCCCCAAATATGTGTTATTGTTGTGTACATACACCCCAAAGCTAACCAAAAAATACAGTGACAACAATTCACAGGGTTACACAAAAGCCCCTTGGTCCCTCTATCCTGATGCTCCTTGTATCATCCTTGTTGACTTTAATCATTGTAACTTGAAATCAATGAGAAGCTTTTATCAGTATATCCTGCCCTCAGTTACAGGTACATATAAGTCTGTGGCTTAGCCCTCTCTCGGCTCTTTTCCACTCACAACACTATCTATCTTATCCCAACCTACAAACCACTCCTTAAAAGGAGTAAAATAGCCACCAGAGAAGTGGAGATGTGGACCAGAGATGCGATTGATGAACTTAAGGGAGCCCTGGAAAGTACAGACTGGAATGTTTTTAACAACACTTCTACTGATCTTGATGAGAGGCCAGGGGTTATTATCCTCTTAGATTCTTTACCTAAGAGACTCAGTTGTCCCGACTAAACATGTGAAAGTGTTTTCAAATAAAAAAACCCTGGTTAAATGAAGCAGTGATGATTTTGCACATTTGCATAGTGACCCGTTTGACATGTTGAGTGACTGTACTGCCTAACCCTAACCCTAACTTCTCAGACTACAGTCAGCGCCCATTCTGTCAGATCCATATTCTGTAAATGTAATGTTAGAAAGAGGCCTTGTCCTAACATGATCACTGGCATATTTCTTAAACTTTGTGTAAATCAATTATGTGACATCTTTGTTACTTACATAAATATATTTTTGAAAGTGTATCGGCTGTGTATAAACTGCCACAATTATTGCATTGATAGATGCAAGTGTATTTAAGAGATTTTTCTTGTGGGTTGTCTAATTGAGCAGTGGATTGGCTGAGGTCATGCACTGAGAGTTTATGTTCAGGCTAGTTGAAAGGCTCATACAGTGCTTAAATGGGTGTGGTTGGTCATACTTGTCTCAGTGCTTTTAACCCCTCTTCGAATAATGGCTAAATATAAGTCCTTCTTTACTGGTAGAAGTTGGCAGACTTGCATGTCTTGCATTTAAATATACTGGCGAGGATGTATGAGAGCAATTAAAACACAAATACAAATAATACATATGAGACCACAGTGAATATGCTGAAATACATTAGCTCACTTTAGGTTATGAAGAATAATGTGGTGCAGACTCTAGATGGCAAAATACACATATACATAAAATATCCCCATGAAGGAGAATGTCAGACACACATTTGGATAGTGGCTTTTAATTACTATCAAATAATGTTTATATGAGGTAAAACCCATACATTAATGGTAAACGCCTGTAGATGCATTGGGTAGTTGCTTTTAAATACTGTTGTATATTGTTTATTTAAAGTAATAACTTTTTAAATAATTTTCTGTAAGCTATAACCACATGACTGTATTTTTTTGTACAGTGGAAAACCAATGTTTAATAAAAATCTACTGTCAAAAGATTGGATAATCACATAAAAGAACAGCTTGAAGTTGTCTAGACCCTATTAATGGGTTTTAAACAAGGATAATTTGAATGTAATTTTACACTTTTTTTTGTGTGTGTGTGTTTTACATCCAGAAATCTGTACTTTTATAAAGAGTCCTTGTTGATGGATTGGATAATCCCATGAATTTACAAAAGAATACTGTATAAGAAAGTCTTTATTTAATTTAATTTAATTTTTGAACATTTCCTTACTTGTCTTTTGCAGATTTTTACATTTCTTTAACCTTCTAGACCTGTTTTATAATAAGATTCTTTTTTGTTTTGTTTTACAGCATCTATACTGTAGAAATGCTGAGAATGCCTACAGTAAATGTCTGTATTTAAAAAAAAAAAACTCTGTAGAATAACAAAAACTTTTTTTTACTGTAATTTGATGGTAACAGTTTCACAACTGTTGCTGACATACTTTCTACTGTTTTTAATTTTTTTTTTACATTGTTTTATTTTAAATTTAAAGTTTAACTGTAAAAAAACAAAAAGTTGTCTCAATTTTACATTCAGCAATAGGATGTGTAATTTTTGTATTTTTACATAGAATTAAATGCAATTTCACATTCAAGAACATTAAGCGAGTGAATAATCTTGTAAAAAATCCATAATTTTCTGTTATATTAATTTACAGATTACTACTTTTATTTTATAATAAATATTTGTAATAAAAGTAATTTGCTGCATTTTTATGGCATTTACACTGTTAAACCCTGTAAAATTACACAGTAAATTTCTGTGAAAATATATATATATATATTTTTTACAGTGTACCTTACTGGACTAATTTCAGAGACGCCAGTAAAGCCTGCACCATTCTCCTCCACTGTGGCTGCAAGAAAGCATGTAGAGGGCACTGCAAGTGCTGTAAAGCTGGAGTTCATTGTATGTGCATGAGAGGGTGCTTGTACAAACATTGATGGTGGAGATGATGAGTGATCTGTTGAGTGTGAGTGATAATGATAATTCATGTGAGAGAGACCATGAGAATGAGAATTCATGAGAGACCATGAGAATTCAGCTGTTGTTTTGTTATGTTATTGCTGCATTTTTGTAATGTTAAACAAACCTCTAAGAGTTTTGAACAAATTGACTATATTATTCTTTTAACAATTTGACATAAATATTGCCTTGCAATAATAATTGTGTCTTTAAAATGTATTTACCTGTGGTACACTGAAAGCATTTCAATTTTGTAAGGAAATGAATCAACATTCAAACAATCAATCAATCAATCTTTATTTGTATGACGCTTTTCTTACAAAAAGTAGTGCAAAGTGCCTTACAGAGATTAAAAACAACAACAGAAAAAAAGAAACAGCAAATAAAATCGAGAAGAAAATCAAAAGAAACCAACCTTTCCACCCCCACAGACATGCACAGAGACATACACAAATACGTATGCACTCATACACACACTCACACAGATGCACGTAGACACACAGACACACACACACTCATACCCACACATACACTAGCTGTCATTAAAGAGACATGGCTGGGAAGCGAGACCTGAGGCATGGAGGAATCTACCTTTGGGGGCCAACCAAAGAGAGGGATCTCGGTCCAAGGCCGCAGGGAGCATCACCACAGAGACCATCCCAACCCGGGCAGACAGGAAGTCCCGCACCAGGGTGCAGAGCCCTGTACCCAGCCAGGGCGAAACCAGTATCCACCAGCAAACAGCATCCCCAGCAGCGGACCAGAGACAACTCCCAGTCTGACAGGCCCCCATGAGGAAACACTGGAGATTAAAAATAGACAAAAACAGTAAAGTAATGCAAAAACCATAGAAGGTAAAAACACAAGGGACTAAAACATAAAAGCATAGAGGCTAAAAACGTGAGATATTTTGACAGTAAAAAAGGATAAAGGATACAAGTGCTCCTTTTACCAAAAAACAGATTGTATATATATATTTATATCATATAGTTATATTTTCTACTTTTTAAAATAGCTTATATTGTTAATTTGTTATATTTTCTATTTTTTAAAAATAGTTTATATTGTTAATTTGTTATATTTTCACTTAATAGTCATTTGATGCATGCACCAACATCACCACAACAAATTCCTCGTATGTGTAAAATCGTACTTGGCAATAAAGCTTTTTCTGATTTCTGATTTCTGATTTCTTTATATAGTTGTTTATACTAATTGTACTGTATATTGTCTACTGTATATCCAATACAATATACTGTTTCTGCAGTGATATTTATTTACATGTGTTACAAACATTTCAATAAACAAGAGTCTTACCTAATTCAGTTATTATTAGTGCATCATGTGAAGTGTAAGAGCTGTAATGGGTCTGGTTTGTGCTTGAAGTGTAAAGAAAAGGCATTTTCAAGACTTTATTCAAACTTTTACAGATAATGCAAAACAAGGAGTAAATCCAGAATGACAAATAAATAGTTGTCATGCAGAGTTCAACATTTGATGTGATTGACTAAACATCTTTGAATTATGCTCACTTTGGCCATTCGGCTGGGGGTTGTCATGTCTGTAGAGTCTTGTCTTTTGTTATGTTCTGATTATGGATTTACGTCTTTGTATCATGTCTTGTTGTGTCTTTGTTTTGTTTTTCCATGCCCCTCTGTGTCCTTTAAGTTTCTCCTATGTTCTCCTTCTGTCTGTTCCCTTCATGTTTGCTCATGTGCTTCTCCCCCTCGTTACCACACCTGGCCTCCTCCCTCCCCTCTCCTCACCTGTTCCTCGTCTGTTCATCAGTGTCTGCGTATTTAGTCTGTGTTTTCCCTTCACTCCTTGTCTGTTCATTGTTTCTGTCTGCATCTCCTCATGCCTCTGTCCACGTCTGTTCATGTTTCTGCCTATTTCCAGTTCCCTCTTGGTATGTTTTGGTTTTGTATTTTTTGATTTGAACTTTGCCTTTGATATGTACTTTGTCCTTTTGTTTGTACTTTGTCTTGCTGTTTTTGTTGCTTTTCACTCCATTGGATTTTTGCATTCAGCTTTGATTTAATAAAGCTCACCTTTTGTTTCCCCCATTTCCTTGTCCCTTGAGTAACTGCATTTGGGTCCAACTCCTATCTCCATAGTTTTCCCTTTAACCCCAACCTGACAGGGGTATCCCGGCTGGATGTGGTGTGTACAAACTCCCAGCTCTCTGTGAATGTCCTGAACTCAGCACTTAAGAATTGTGGACAATTGTCTGACATGCCATGTCTTGCAAACATCGATTTGAGGGCTGTCACCACATGTCGGCTGGTCGTCCCAGTGAGTTTAGCAATTTCAGGATACTTTGAATAATAATCCACTCACAGCAGATAATCACCTTGCTCATAATGGAACAGATCTACTCAAACCTTTGCCCAGGCTCTCTCTGGAATGTCATGGCAGTTGAGTGGCTCTTTAGTATTGCTTCTGTCATGTCTCCTGTCTGTGTTGTCCTTGTATTTGGTTTTGGGTTTTGATTTCATGTCCTTTTTTTTTCTATGTCTTGTTGTGTTGTGTGTTTTGTTTTTCCATGTCTTGTGTCTCATGTTTTGATTTTCCATGCCCTCATGTGTCCTTTAAGTTCTCCTGTGTTCTCCCCTCTGGCTCCCTCTGTCTGTTGTCTTGTTCCCTCCTGGTCTGTTCCTCTGTGCTCCTCCCCCTCATTATCACACCTGGCTTCCTTCCTCCTCTCTCTCCTCACCTGTTCCTCGTCATGTCATTAGTGTCTGTGTATTTAGTCTCTGTGTTCCCCTCACTCTTTGCCCGGTCATTGTTTTCTGTTTACACTGTCCATGTTCTCGTCCATGTTCTCGTCCATGTTCTCGTCCATGTTCTTGTCCATGCTCCTGTCCCTGCTCATCCTGAATGGTATGTGTTCTTTGGATTTAGATTTCTGGTTTCTGATGTTTGATTTGAACTTTGATTTTTTTTTCTTTGTACTTTGTCTTGCCTTTAAGTTGTTACTTTGCCATGCTGTTTTGGTTGTTACTTTGTTTCTTGTCCCCGTTTTGTCTGCCTTGGTGTTTTTGCATTTGGCTTTTACTAAATTAAAGCTCACCTTTTGTTCCTCCTTATCTTTGCCTCCCGTGTGTACTGCATTTGGGTCCACCTTTCCCTTCCATAGTTTTCCCTTTTAACCCAACCCTGACAGCTTCACCTGAATGTGTTACTGACAGCACAGTTAATTACAACATCTTCAGTCTCCTTAGTCATGTTGGGCTAGAACATGATGTCTCTCGCCCTTTCCTTACATTTGACAATTCCAAGATGAGCTTCATGGACTCTCGCAAGCATGTCTGCTCTCAAGCTACTTGGAACAACAAGTCGCATGTTCTTGAAGAGTAGACCATCAAAACATGTAAGTTCCTCTCTGAATGTCCAATATTTTCTGATGTCTGCTGGTACATGTCGTATTTCTGCTGGCAATCCTGCTTGAACCATATCTACGACCATCTGCAATTCCTCATCAGCCGCTGTTTGTGTTCTGAATGTGTTCAGTTTCCTTTCTGTGATTGGTAGTTGAGCTGTTAGTAGATAGAGCTGTAGTTCATCCTCCAGGAGTTTCCCTGGTTTCTCTTTCAGATAAGCTCAACTCAGTGTGTCTGCGATGTAGAGCTCCTTTCCAGGCTTGTAGCTGACCCGCAAATCATACGGTTCTAGACTCATCAGCATCCTCTGGAGTCTCGGTGAAGCCTTTTGAAGTGATTTCTTAAACACAGTCTCTAAAGGTTTGTGGTCTGTTTCAACATGCACTGTCTTGCCATAAACATATTGTTTGAACTTCTCACACCCATAGACAATAGCCTAAAGTTCTTTTTCAATCTGTGCATACCTCTTCTGACAGTCAGTCAGCGAGCTTGAGCCATAGGCCACCGGCTGTCCATCCGGGATTTACACTGCTCCCAGGCCTTCAGAGCTCGCGTTGACAGTGTTATATCCTTTTTCACATCAAAATACCTGAGCACCAGGGCTTTGCTCACAAGCATCTTCAGCTTTTCAAAGCTTTTCTGCTGCTCAGCCTCCCAATGCCAAGCTACGTCACCCTCCAGGAGTTTCCGGAGCAGCACGCTCATGTCAGAGAAGTTTGGGACAAACTTTGCCAGATACTGAAGCATCCCTAAAAACCTCAGTAGACCTGCCTTGTCTTCTGGTTCGGGCATGTCCTGTTTAGCTCTGACCTTCTCCTGGTCTGGTTTCACTCCCTCCGCAGACAGAATGTGGCCAATGTATGTGATCTCTGTCCTTCTGATCTTTCATTTGTCTTTGTTTAACTTCAGGTTCATGCTCCTGATCCTGTCCATCAGCACTCTGTCTCCTGTCATGCTGTTCCTCGTCTTCACCCACACTAAGATATCATCCACTATGTTCACAACTCCCTCCAAGCCAGTCTCAGTGCAATGCACTTCTGAAACACTTCTGGAGCTGACGACACTCAAAAAGGAAGTCGCGGGAAGGGGTAACGTCCGTACAGGGTTTTAAATGTACATAAATGGAGCTCTCCTTGTCCAACTGTACTTGCCAGAAGCCATGATTGGCGTCCACACACTCTTCTGATTAGTCCTAGCTTTGTGCAGGATTCTCTTCCAAGGATCGCAGGCACCCAGCTAGCAGGGAATGTTCCCACAACATTGGCTAACATTCCCTACAAGTCCCTAAAAGTTTACTTTTTTTTTTTTTTTTTAAATATAATCTTCAAAGACCATTTTAAGGATGTTTATCATTTCAAATAATGTTCCTATAACATTACATGTTAAGAAAGGAAGAATGTTTTGGTGCAACATTATGAAGATGTTTTGGTGATGTTGTTGAAGTAACAGATTATAGAGTGTTCTTCTATAAAACATTCCCATAATGTTACAAAATAGAAAAGGAAGAACATTCTTAAGGCAACATTTAGAAAATGTTTTTGGCATGTTTTTAAGGCCTCCGATAACAGAATGTTTTTTATAAAACTTTCCCACAACGTTATACGATAACAAAGGAAGAACACTGTCAAAGCATCATGCGGAAAATGTTTTCAGAATATTATCAAGGCCTACAATCCCAAAACATTTTTCTAAAACGTTCTTGTAATGTGATATGATAACAAAGAAGGGAAGTTTTAGCTCTAACATTCTCTGGATGTTTTGGATATGTGAGTGAGGTAACATATCATAGAATGGTCTTATATAAAACATTCCAAATGTTACATGAAAACAAAGGAAGAACATTCTGAAAGCAACATTTAGAACATTTTGTTGTTATATGATAACGAAGGAAAAAATTCTCAAAGCAACACATGGAAAATGCATTAATATCTCATATCACAGAAAAGAACATTCTAAAACATTCCTGAAATATATGTTAACAAAGGAAGGATGTTTTAGGTGTAACATTCTTGGGATTTTTTGGGGATATTACTAAGGCCTCAGGTTACAGAACTTTTATAAAGTGTGTATTGTGATATGTTCACAAAGGAATAACATTCTCACTGCAACACTCTGAGGATGTTTGGGGGACATTGTTATATAAATAATTTCCACAATATTTCATGATCACAAAGGAATAACATTCTCGCTACAACATTCAGAAAATCTTTTATGGATTTTTATTAAGGCTTCAGATTACAGAATGTTTTTTCTGTAATGTGATATGTTAAAGAGAACATTCTCAAAGCAACATCTGGAAAATGTTTCGGGGATGTTTTTAAGGCCTTAGATAACAGATGACAGAACTTTCTTTTTTAAAAATAAAATGTCATAAACCCTTGCCAGCTCAAGGAAAGCAGGCTAAGTTACCTCAGAAAAGCCAATGCAAGCCAAGACATGACCAAACACAATGACGTCGCTAATCAATCCATGCTCCCAGCCGTCCTGATAAAGGGCTGATAAATTTGCTAGGTTGCCGTTTGCAAATGACTTTATCAGCTACAAAGCAACTAATGCCAGATCCATGCTGTCTGGCCACTGGCTGCTCGCTCCTGTGCAAGGTCGCTGTCTGCAGTTGCCCTAATGGCCATCAGTGTCATTCTGATTCTTACACATAGGCCTAGTAGGCCTACCTTTAAAGCTAGGCTCTGTAATGTTGTTCAGAAACACATTTTGTTATACTGGGTGAAATGGTCCTGCTATCCTGAGAGTAGTCAATACATTATGTATTCAGAAAAAGGAACAAAAACAATCAGACCTCTGTGGCAGCTGCAGGACTGAGAAAAAGCTGACCAATCCCTGCTTTTCAGCCTGAATAGCACGGATTGGTCAGATGCCTTCATGTGTCGTTCTGCCTGCGCCCCCCTCTGTCCCTCCCTCCTCCATGTGTACACACGTTACATTTCACTGATGCCAGAAATATTCAGCACACTCCTCTGCAGAAATACGGAGTTGTAGGAGAAGGTGTTCATTTGGTTACAATGGCAGAGAAAATGAAGCCATCGTTACTTGTAACAGCTCACCCTACTAAAAAGGCAAGGAAAAGAAAGCCTGAGGCAGAAAAGGTTGTGACGAAATAGGCTCTGGATAAAGAAAGAAGTTAGACCTGAGTCAACATCGGAGTGGCGTTTGAGTGGTAGAGACAACTGGGGCATGTGAAGGGCCTGAAAAGTGATGCAGAGGGTGCTCTCTTTCTGTTGGACAGGTAATAATTTGTTTTGTTTCGGGGGGATTTGTTATTTTCATGAAATATGTAAGGTTTGCCAACTTGGCTACGTTTGTAGCTCATATTAGCCCAATGCTAACGTTAGCTTCTCTTTTTAGCCATGAGAATGGCTAATGAGTCGGCCCAGTTTCCACTGGATATGGGTCAGCTGCATTGCGGCTCTGATCCGGTTTAGCTCCACCTTCCGGCAGTCCCCACCGGTTGCGGTTTGAGTCCGCCAGGGTGCAGTTCGATAGACAGCTGCCCTCATGACCTGTGCTGGTGTCAACATGGAGTGTTTTATTTTGATAAGTAACCAGATGTTGTTTGTTATTTCGGCACTTTACTTCCTGTCTGCTCCGTGCTAAATTTAGCTGAATTGCTGTGTCATGCTCCGGCATCTCCTTCTCCCTGCTGAGTCCCACTGCCAGATGCGCGTTGAAGTTTGTGGGGGCGTGGCTTTGGAAGGAGCACTGACGGGGGGGGGTAGAACTTAGAGGAAGTGCCACTTTCAAATCTTGCTAGCTCACTTGCTAGCTCTCCAGGACTGTAGACCCTAGCTTTAAATTGGTGAGAACATCCAAGTGTGATGGATGGATGAATGGATTCTAACTTGTGACAAGCAATCACAATCAGTGAGTCAACGATATTCGGGTAAAATCAAACAAATCATTTTATAGCTCAATATCACAAAATTACCTCAAGGGGCTTTACAACATATATATTCTACAACACAGGCGACATGGGATGGATTTCCTACAGGGTGAGCAATGGAGGAAAACTCAGGAAGAGCAACAGAGTTGGATCCCTCTCTTGGGATTGAAAGACATGTAATATTGCATGTAAAATGCCAGTATGGACAATCTGGGTGACAAAATTAGAGATAAATTCATGACAATGTCAGATCAACTCAAGTGTTTACAGTATTTCTTATATTATTGTTGTAGCCAAAAAGTTATGTTTAATGTTTAGGTTTAAAGTGCAAATGTCTGTGGGCTTTGCCAGTTTGTTTTTTTTTTTGGTTCTAGCAGAATGTCTAGTGTAATTGAAAAAACATAACCCTAAACCTTGGTTTAGCTAAAAGAATATAAATAAATAATTCTGTTGAAAGACTTTTGATTATTGATGTTGTCAAAATTTTACGTGTTAATAGTCCAATTCCAATAGTCAAGGAAATGATCAGTGATCCTCGTGAGGACATTTTTGTCTTAAGATAAAGTGGGAATGTTGTCATAGTGTTTTAATGTTTAAATATTTTAATGAAAAGTTACTGCAAAACATTTACAGATTTTTTTTTTCAAAGCATGCTGGCTGTAGGCAGTAGCTCAGCCAGTGAGTAGAGCACGTCATCTGGCTGCTGGTTTGAATCCCAGCTCCCCCGGGCTAGGTTGAGCTGTGTGTCGAAGTGTCCTTGAGCAAGATACTGACCCCAAATTGCTCCTGATGTGCAGTTGGCACCTTGCATGGCAGCCTCCTCCATCAGTGTATGAATGTGTGTGTGTGAATGGGTGAATGTGTGAAGTGCTTTGAGTACAGGAAAAAGCGCTTTATAAATGAAAGTCCATTTAAAGAAAATTTCCCTCTGAGAACGTTTTCAAGAACATTAGGGTATAACATTCAAGCAATGTTGTCTCTGAACATTTTAAGAAGGTTATCACAAAATATTTTTGGAATGTTTTTAGAGAACGTTATCCTCGAACATTTTGGGAACTTAACAAAAACTTCCTGTTGAGAATGTTTTCAAGTAGCTAGCTTACATCCTGACTTCTGTAGTACAGCATGCTTGTTTGTGATTCTCTCAAAGTCTCTCACTGACACCATGTTGCACTCTGCTCCTGTATCAAGCTTTACAGTTAGCACACTGTTTAATTTGAGCTTTTGAGTCCATTTCTTACTGTTGTTGTTCACTGTTGAGACTGTATCCAGCTGAAACTTTGCATCTGTGTGCTCACTTGGTCTGATCTCTATACATCCCATAACATGACATCATCTTCTTCTTCCACGTCATGTGCTTTTTTCTCAGTTTTCCTTGGTTTAAATTGTTGTTTTTGTGACCTGCAAAGGTGACTGATGTAGTTCTTTAATTTACACTGGTTGCATATTTGCCTATATGTTCGACACTTCTTTGGCTCATGGAAGTAGCCACACCTCTTGCATTCTCCCTTCTCTTGATCAGTCTCATGCTGCTTGCTACTGGCTTTTTTCATTTTGGTAACTTTTATCTTATTCACGGCTACATTTGCTTCCTCATATAGTGCTTTCATGTGACTTTGCGTCACTTGCTCGACAGATATCCACAGCCTTTGTCAGGTTTACATCTGTCTTTCTGAGCAGCCTAGCTCTCACAGTGTCATTGTTTATGCCACAGACTACGCAGTCTTTTATCACTTCATCCATCAGCTGCGCAAATTCACAATCCTTTGCCTTGTTCTTTAGGTCCGTCACATAGGCATCGATTGTCTCATGTCGGCCCCTGGACTCTGGTAAAGAACATGTGTCTCAGATAGGTGATGTTCTTCCATGGCTCACAGTAGTCTGTAAGCATTTCCTTAAGTCCATTAAAACCATCCACATCTTCATCAAAGTCCATGGTATATAATACCTTTATCGCGTCATCTCCAACAACATGAAAGAATGTCGCATATTTCACCTTCTCACTCTTCTCTTCGATGCCTGTCGCGATGAGATAGAGTTCAAACTTTTGAATCCACATTGACCAGTTTTCTGCCAGACTTCCCTCGAAGGACAGACTGTTTGGAGGCTTTAATTGTTCCATTTTTTTGTCCTCTGACACTATGTAATGAAGTATAATCTTATTCAGGGTTCTCCCCAGACAATGGAATGGTGGCACAGCGCAGCTATACTGCTAGCTCAGCGCCACTATACTAATTTTCAATATTAGCTGCTTTGTAGCGGGTGAGGGTGACGAGCGGTCCGATGATTGCGACCCCACCCCCCCCAATCCCACGGTAGCGAACGCTGATTTTATGTGTTATTATTATTGTTATGGGTAACTGGTGTTGGTGTGTGTATGAACTTTTGATTATTTTTGCTGATTTGATTTTTGTTAAATAAAGTGCTTTCTTTAATTTGCAAACTGTCTCTCACCCCGTGGTATGATCGAACCTGTATGACCTTATTTAAAAGTTATTTTAGGATTTCCTGGGGGTAAAATTACCCCAGGTGGTGTTGTTGCAACACATTAACTCCTTTTCCACCACACAACATACATAGACTTACTGTGTTTATTTATTTGTAGAGAACTATTTGGCAAGAAATGTGATTCTGATTAGAGCATTCTGTCCAAGTTACATGCCTGGTTAATATACTATACAAACACAAGTAGTTCAGATTTTAAGTGGTGTTTATTAGAAGAAAGCACCAGTTATGTTGATACCTGATCATGCGCAATCATGTGCAATCTTTTGAGCTTGAGGATGTTCTGCTAAACATATGTCATATTTTCTGAGAACTGACCCGTCTCCACGTCCTGTCTCCACTTCCTCGAACACTGCTGGTTTGCCCGCCTGTCGTCCTCTCTGACGGAATGTTGTGATGATGACAAGGGCGTAAGTTTGCATAGGGATGATAGGGACAAGTCACAACCAATGTTCAGTGTAACCTGCAAGGCAACAAGTTTAGAAATGCTGCCATGTGACTGGCTGAAGGGTTATCGCGATCTCAGCACATGAAGGTATCAAAGCCCCTCTCATTACCTCTCATGAAGAAGATGCGCTGTGTGGCAGAGCTGCTGCAAGATAGCTGGACTGATGGTAAGAAATCAGGCTGGCTGTTGCAGGCCATGCTGATGTAAATTCACCAGGAAATCATGAAAGTAAATCCTCACATCAGTATTTGGTTTGGTCTTGACTAGGGCTGGCCAAGTTAAGTCGTTATTATCGCGTTAACTCATTACTTAAAGGAGTACGCCACCCCTAGGTGAAATTGAGTCACTCCCCGCAGTCCCTAGAGTTGGATGAGTGAGCCAAAGTGTTTTTTAGCCGACCAAGCCATTGTCCTAATCTAGAAACGCCGCGGTTAGCTTTAGTTTAGCGTAGTCGCTGTAATCCGGAGTGTCCAGCTAGCATGTCGTTGCAAAAGTGAATCAAATAACTCAAGATTTTTTGTAATTATCTCTCGTGACCTATACATTCATATCGAGTACACATATAAATGCAAATTAACACGAAGGGATTTACTAGACCAATTTATATCTGGAACTATTTGCGGCCACAGCACAGGCAAAGCACTGCTACCACACGCAAAGACACCACTCAGCACCTGAAAAGCCTCAACTTCCGTCAATACACCAGCGTGGCTACTAAGTTCTCTGCCTCTAGGAAACGACAATGCGAGTCGGACTAACGTGAAGTTTCAGTGATAATGTTAGCAATGTATAAACCAAGGAAGGGTAAAAATTATAACGTTACTTACAGGCATGGATGATGAACTCTGTTCTGCCTCTGTACTGAAAATGGATGGGACGGCTGTATCCTTCAGATGTAGCAGCATCTTTCTCGTAGCATACTGCATTTTCTCTTCGTAGTCCTCCGGTTTAAAATGCAAACACGATATTGATTGATTTTATCCACTGGTGTTGTTGCAGGAATGTCGAGGACAGCAAGCCAAAGATTTCTTCGTTCCACTGGTTTTGGAATTCTGTGAAACATTATGTTCGTGTATGTCCTCTGCTTGTTATCACAGCCCTTCACACAGCAAATAACCATTTTTCCTCAGTAGATGTGAAACTAACTTCAAACTACTAACGTAACAACCTTACTGCAACAACTTCTTCTCTTACTGCAACTACATGCAGGTAACACTGGAAGTTGTGGTGCTGTGTGCTGTCAGTGTATTGACGGAAGTTGAGGGTTTTCGGGTGCTGGTCTCAGGTTTCAGGTCTTTGCGCGTGGTAGCAGTGCTTTGCCTGTGTTGTGGCCGCAAATAGTTCCAGATATAAATTGGTCTAGTAAATCCCTTCGTGTTAATTTGCATTTATATGTGTACTCGATATGAATGTATAGGTCACGAGAAATAATTACAAAAAATCTTGAGTTATTTGATTCACTTTTGCAATGACATGCTAGCTGGACACTCCGGATTATAGTGACTATGCTAAACTAAAGCTAACCGCGGCGTTTCTAGATTAGGACAATGGCTGGGTCGGCTAAAAAACGCTTTGGCTCACTCATCCAACTCTAGGGACTGCGGGGAGTGACTCAATTTCACCTGGGGGTGGCGTACTCCTTTAATGCCGACAATTATTTTAATGCGCATTCACTAACAAAGACCACACCAAAGGCTGTATGGAATGAAAACAGGAATTTATTACACGTAATGACATATGTTGAATACTGGGAGGGAAATGGTCGACGGATGGAGGGATGAAAGGATGAAGGGATGAGGGGTAGTGGTGGAGGGATGGGGGAAGGGGTCGAGGGATGAGGTGGTTTAGGGAGGATGGGTGAGGGTAGATAGAAAGGGGAAGTAGCTGGTGGGATGAGAGGACGGGGGGGAGAGGAACGGGAGGAACGGAGCGGGTGTGGAGACGCTGAGTGGGGGAGCCGTCTCTTAGCTCTTTGTGAGCCCCAGTGGTTCCTGTATATGGTTGAGAAAGAGTCAAAGAAACAAAAGGAAGAAGGGGATTGGGAGGGAGGGATGTAGAGAATCAGTCAAAGAGGGAGTGAACGGATGAGGTGTGCTTAAATATATTTCAGGCAGAAATGAGACAAGTTTGAGGTGTGGTCTTTGTTCCCAAACCTAGTTATAAAACTTCATTTAGCACATGTTTTATTATTTCTTTTATTACTGTAAAAGTCTGTTGCACATAGGCTTTTATTTTGTAAAAGTATGTTGCTGACTGCTGCAGAACCGGAAAAGTAAAGAATTGGCGAATAAACATACACACGGAGAAGGGTACGGAACTTTTACATGGCCATTTTCATTTCAAAGTTCTTCTAGATGGCGGATTTGACAGAACAAAAGTAATTTGTAGCCACTGCCAAGTTGAATTTTCATATCACTGGAGTACTTCCAGTCTAAAATATAACCTAAATGCAAAACACACACAGTTGATAACAGCAAATCATTCAACGAAACGGACAGTGAAGCGAGGCTTCGGCAGACCAAGTTAGATGCAGCGTGTGGGAGAAGTATAGATAAACAAAGGCATGAGAAGCTAACAAATGCCATAGTGAAGCTGATAGCTACAGACTGAAGGCCCATTAGTGTTGTGGAAGACGTCGGTCTGAAAAACATTCTGAGAATCACAACTAATGACGGCAGGTATGAGATGCCCTCAAGGCACACCATCACACGAAGTATACATGAGTTGTATGAACAGAAGAGGACTGCAAAAGCAACAACTTTACAATGTGCACCTGCTGTTGCCCTCACTGGGGACTACTGGACATCACTCGGTAACCATAATTACCGCAGAGTTACAGTACATTATATTGATGAAAAGTGGGCGCTGCATTCCCATGCTCTTACTGTGATGAAAACAGACGAGAGACATTATGCTGAATCGTACGCAGGACTCTTTACTGAAGTTGCACAGCAGTGGAATTTGTCAGATAAAGTCACCACAGTTAGCACACATAGTGCACGAAATATGATCGCTGCTGCAAGACAACTGCCTTTTGATCACCTCCCATGTTTTGCGCACAATCTCCAGCGTTTTGTCACAGTATCTCTGCATAACAATGCGTTTGGCCTGGCCAAGTGAAGAAAAGTTTAAACACAGTCCAGCAAGTGAAGCATAATTAGAGCAACAACAAGTTGAACATGGACAGAAGAAGGAGTCGCTTATGCAAGACGTTCCAACCAGATGGAATTCAACTCTATAGACATGATAAAAAGCATCTGCAGAGACGAACAGCCACTGAGGGACGTCCTCACCACAAACACCAAGATTGTCATGCCAACTACAGCTGGAATGGAGAAACTGCAGAGGTTGGAAATGCTACTGGAGCCTTGCAGGTATGTTTTACATAATATTTCTCACTATCCTGTCTGAGTGCATGTAAGAGAAAAATAGTGTAAATGTGTAAATGCAGCATGAATATGTAGAGGATATTTTTTGTGTACAAGTGAATGCAGTTTAATTTATTTTGACTATAGTGGAGTTGATTTTCTGTTGCAGGTATTTGACTGAACTTTTGGGAGGAGAAAAATATCTCATGCTCTGTGGCTCTGCCTGCTTTTTGCCATCTCTCCCGGGTGATGGAAAGCTCAGATGATGACCCTGCTTACGTGGCCAAGTTCAAGACTACATTCAGAAAAGACCCGGAGACACGCAAGGGAAATGCCAACATTGAATATGGGAAGATTGCTACTGCACTGGATCCTAGATTCAAGGACCTCAAGTGTATACCCAGAGCTGAGAGGAGTGAGGTGTGGGCCTTAGTCACCAACTTAGTCAAGGAACAGATGGTTATTGCAGGGAAACCTATAGAAGAAAAAACCTCAGAGCCACCAAAGAAAAAGTTAACCCTATTGGCTCCTTCATCTTAGTCTGATTCTGAACAGGAAGAAGACTCAATTGAGAACAGTGTGCGTCGATACAGAGCAGAGCCTGTCCATTAGAGTGGTGGTCCAAACATGCAGCCCCACACAGCAGGCTGGCCGCTATGCACAGAAGTACTTGGCCACACCTGCAACGTCTGTCCACTGCGAAAGGTTGTTTTCTCTTGCTGGTCATATTGTCCAGAAGAAGAGAGCTTCTTTATCATCTGAAAATGTAAACAATCTTGTGTGCCCTAGCAACTGGCTTAGTGCAGAGGGGTAAAAAAAAAAAAAAAGAAAAGTTTTAGGAATCTACAAACTGCACTGACAGTGTTTTCTGGTTCTTTCTTGACCAAAGGAAATCCAGTATAAACATGGACTGTATAGACTAGACCCCTGCACAGTTAATCTCAGCTGTGAACTTTTATGTGCTTCACCTCACTCTGACATTAATGCCCTGGCATGGCAATAAGCTTTAGTTTTGTATTTGTTTTGATAACATTGTTTACATTGAGATTTACACAAAATATTTATTTTATTTAACTGCTACTGTATAAAAGTAGCTGATGTTAAGTGTTTGCACGACAAATGTTATGGCACTTTTGTTCGCATGGCAGTACATTTAAAATAGCAGTGCAATATTCACTAATTTTGAATTCATTATGTCAAGTTCTAGGAATTGACAAACTGCACTGAAAGTGACAGTATTTGCTTTGATAACATTGTTTAAGTTGAGATTTACACTAAATGTTTTATTCAACTGCTAGCTAGTGCTGGGCGGTGTGACCAAAAATGTAACATGGTATTTTTCAAAATCCCTTTCGTTTCACGGTATATGATGGTATTTTTTTTTTTCATGTATAATCAGGTGTTCGTTCACAGCATTTTCTACTGGTTGAAAGAGGAATTACTAGCCTCTTTTAGATTAAAAAGGCGGCACATTTGCTGCAAGGTAAAGGTATAAGGTAGGTGTAATTTTCCTCTCTCAACCAGTTTCTCATTCCTTCTTCCCAAAAAGCGCCACTGAGGTCGGCGTAAACGTGACATGACGTGAGGCACAAAGTTGGGCGTGAACAATGACATATGCATCAGAAGAAATGTGGGAACACATGATAGATTTACTTAATTACAGACCCGTGGCCCATATTCTCGCCTCCTCAGTCAAACACACACCAATGTTAACTTCCCACTATTAAAGGAAGCGTGCGGCGGAGCACTTCGCCCCCTCCATTAGCTGCCTCAAGCAACAGATAGCTAACAGGAAGCAGGTCAAATTTGTCTTCAAAATAAGAGCTTTACATTGCACCCCATTGGAGTTTAGAACGGGGTTCCTAGCGGGGGACTTTTAATTTGAAAGCGAGCATTAGCAGCTAACAAGCATACAGCTACAGAGACCGAGGAGAGCTAGCATCTCCCGGATCTCAGTGGCTTTCCAGTTGCTCATCTTGACGTCCGTGGATGAAGTGATGAACTGCAATGTCTATCTTATCAATCTTCACCATAACATAACACCAGAGCACTACTGTTTACCCCCACTACACCTGGCCGTCGCACCATGCCTGTTTAGAAGCGCAACATTGGGTCCAGTCTGAAACAGTTCCCCGTGGCGCAGTGTTCTGAACATTGTGTAATCAAATACAGCTGTATGGCGGTATATTAAAAATTCCTGAATGTGTTTCCTGAATATATCCATACGTGTGTCAATGTGTAAATGAGAGACATTAACTTGTAGCACTTTGTAGAAGGAGTTGTATTAGTTCACAGGGCTAAGCTGCCACATCCAGTATGGGGGCGACGTCGACGTACGGTCCAGCACTGATACGTTAGAGCATTTGAGCACTGGAAAAAAATGTGCGTCTGATTTGACCAAGCAAACGCGAACCATGGTAGTATTGACTGCAGTACAGAACTGGACATGGTGGTGATTTCCCCGCTGTTTCTGAAAACATGTACCACAGTCTGTGCTACCAACACAGCCTTCACTCTCTCCTCTTGCTCCAGCATCTAATATGCACACATCCGCCTCCTAACGTAGATGCATAGAAGAACAGAGACTGCTGACGTCACTCTTCTGCACCGCTTGGGATTGCAAATTCAAATTGAATTTTGGAACAATTTTATGGGGGCGGGCTTGAAAACAAAAAAGCAGTTTTCTTTTTAGTCGTGTGACAAAATGAGCAGACTTGAAGAAGAAAATGAAAATGCAATTTGGATGATTTATTACTCATTTTATTTGTGAGTCACATAATGCAGCCAATGACCTTAAAATGAAAAAGTATTTCTGCTAATGCATTTTCATTTTCAAATTTGACATTTCAGATTGAATTTTGGTACCTATTTGCTGGGGCATCTTTTGAAAATTAAATCTCAAATGCAATTTTCTTTATCATTTTAGTTAAGTTACAAAATGAGCAGTCTTAAAGAAGAAAATTAAAATGCAATTTGGATGATTTATTACTCATTTTATTTATGGGTCAAAAAATGCAGCTATATTCTGAAAATGAAAAAGCATTTCACATCCAAGCACATCCATTTTAATTTGAATTATGGAACAGATTCACTTCCATACATCACCACCTTTGAATAGCAAACATATACTTACAGTGTTTTTCCATACACTATAGTTCATACAGTAAGATAGTGTAGCCTCACTTTATTTGCCATTGTATTCATATACATAATAATGGAATGATAATATCCCATTTGTTGCACAAATAAATAATTTCAGAAACAGTAAATTTAAAAAAAAAAAAAAATAGCTTGTAAATCAGTGTTTTTAAAATCCCAATCCTTATTTTAATTTCAAGACCAGGGTCTAGTAGGCTACATATTTATACTGTGTAAAAGTGTATAGCCTCAAGGACCCTGGAGGGTCCCTGGTCCCTGGACCTCACACTGAAAGAACCAGTGGTTCAGTTGGTAAATTTGAGACATTTGGCTGCGTCATCCTCCAGCGCCTTTCTTTTTTCTCTCTCTCCCTCTCGTCACCCTCTTTTCTCTTTTTTTTTTACCCGTGTTGGGGTCGATCCTCACAAGTAAAATCCATATGAAGGTGGACACAGATATATAATTGCACATATCAACACACACAGAGTGTAACTAGAGTGCAATTACAGCAGCGGATGTCACTTATCACTAGCCTACCTCTATAAGGTCTTAACACAACATCCTGCCTGTGATCTCATCTCCAGAGCCATGAGAGTGGTGAGAGACATTCACGCCTTTACACACCAGGACACACGGAAGCCATTTCCTCCCGTGCGCTGAAACATCCGGCACTGTGCTATGTGATAGGGATACTTGTCATAGCAGAAAGCCTGGAGCGGTGGGATGAAAAGTAACCACATATCCAGAAGTCCCTGGGTTACTGCCAGAGGCCAGATCAGAGGAAGGAGAGGCGTGAGAAAAGGAGTGAGAGAGAGGTGCTGACCAGTGAGAGGTTTGAGAAGACAGGGGGAGGGTAGGTACGCTGTCTGTCAGCAGTGTTGCAACAGCTGACAGACCGCCTTCTAAAAATGCAACTGGAAGGATTTAACCTACAGCCAACGAATGGTTACTACCCTCCTGTTCATGCTCTTATACAAACTACAAACATGTCAGGGGTGTGTCAGTTCTCTATGAGTTCTTGAAGTTTCAAAGATTCCAGGAGTCCCAGAAGGGGATGCAAGGGTAACAGAAGGCATTCCAGAGAACTTAGAGGCCATCCACACGGATCATGAAAACGCAAATGAATAATCCGAAAATGTAGCCCTCTCGTTCTCATGTAGACAGCGAATCCACATACTTTCCAAAACAATGACACCATCGCCCCACTCCTCGACCTCTTGCAGCTGACCTCTGAACCCTGCAACGTATCGTAACAACAACAATAATGGCGGACCACATGCTTGTGTTCTTGCCGCAGAGGATATTGAGCCTTTCTTGCAACTTACTTGCCTTGTAGTTGAGTGTGAGTCGCAGCAGCAGTTCGACCTCATTAACGGTCCACACAAATGGTTCTGGTTTCCTTGCACTAGCCATTTTCGTCTAGCCTCTTGTTGAGTTCAGATTCACCGTCTACTGTCTGTTTGTTTACAGAGCACTTAATGAAGCTTAACGTGTATGCTCCGTGTCTTCTTCTTTGCCCTTGGTGAATTTCAAGCTCCACCTATTGGCCTGGAATATGAACTACAGCATTTTGAGTCATTTTCAGTGGATCTGTGTGGACGCAAATATTCTTGAAACAATGCCAAGGAAGACAGAGAAAAAAAGACAGTTTTGGTCGGTGTGGACAAGGCCTTAGACAAGGTATCATAGGGTCTGATCGAGTTCCAGGTGTTAAAACATTTGTTGGCGATAGAAAGTTTGGATGGTTTAAGCCCCCCACTGCTCCACCCATGGGAAAATACTACCATGTAGAACATCCATGAATTAAAAAAAGAAGAAGAAAAAAAAAGCACTGAGGCTCAGAGATAATGATTAAAACCATGCATCTCCACATGTGTAGATGTTGTATGTTTGGGGTGGGGTCATCAAAATCTGCAAACAGGCTGTTTTTCTGACTTTACAGAGATACATGGTTCTCACAGGACAGTGATGCTACAGACATAATGATCTCAGTGAATATGATGCATTGCTGTAGATTAAACTGGTCACTGGTAGCTATATAAAATTAGCTGATGAGTGAAATGACACATACACAGGATTTCTGCAAGGTCTCACATTAAATTACATTTAGTTAGGTCTAAATATGTACATTCATTTAACAACTCTGTCATCGCCTTTTTTTTTGCTTTGTTTTTGCTTTGGGGAAATGCATTAGTGACATTCACAGTCAGCTCCAGGAATGTTAGTGGCATTTTGCCAACAGCCCAGTTACTGTACACTTGCCAGTTCCGGAGAGACTTAGGCTGTGGAATCTGCTACAACTATGGGAAAGTGTAAATTTATCAAGTGTTGGCTTGAACATCCAGAATTCAGTTGTTTAAAAGTCATACTTAATAAATGTGAAGCACAGTGTATACTCTGCAAAGGGACCGTCAACTTGGGCACACTTGGCATGAAAGCGCTGGTGTCATGCGCAAAATCGGAAAAACACAGATTTTAGCTTCTAAAAGTCTCCAACGAGGTCACTGTCACACACTCTGCTGTACACCTTTGTTACCAGTTCCTGGTCCAAGTTAATCCAGTTTTGCTCGACCTGAACTGTGCACTGTCTCTGCTGTCTCGCAGTCAAGCGACATTCAAACCATCTTTGGCTCAACTCCGACGTTGAAAGCGGACATCTGTTTATGACTTAACATCAGTCATACCAAAGCAATGAACACACACACGCACGCACACACACACCAGGATTAATTCCTAGATAAAAACTATGCTAAAACTACTCAATCACTTGTTAAACTAATTCAAACTAAACTGATATAAAAAACAAACGAAAAATGAATTTAAATACAAAATAATGAAAATATAAAAACTATAATAACCCTGACACTAACTCACTCACTCACTCACTCACTCACTCACTCCATTCTCCATTGTTTGAGTTGCTCTATGAATGGCAATAAATTTGGTTATTTTTTAAAGTAATTCTGGGACTGCATTTTTCCTTTTTTTGTACTTCGTGTAGGTCTTAAATTTTGTTCAAAATGGTCTTAAAAAGGTTTTAACACATCTTAAATTTGACTTGTTCAAACCAGCAGAAACCCTGCATACACATTAATGGAGCAGTGACATTAATTCACATACAACGCTTTCACTCTTCATACTTTAAGTAAAACCTGCATCATAGTTTAATTACCGTGTTTTTCATTTCATATAATAACATTTAATATTTTGAATTTGAATGAATGACGGATTTGAAAGGTCCTGTAGTAGCCATGAAGCCAGAGCACTGAAGCTATATACGTCCCCACTGCTGCACAGAGCGGTGTGCACTATTTATTCAGAATGTTTGACTATTGAATTACCCAAATTGCACCACCACAATTGCACACTGTGGATTAATGGTTCTTGAGATATGCAAAGGACAGCAGAGGTTCCTCTGATTTATAGTTAGGTTTAATAAATCAGAGGACTAAGATTGTGTAATGATAAGAGCCTAACACACTGTGGTCAGGTGAGGGGAAATAGATGAGCTGAGATGAGTCCACTGTGTAGAGACCAGTCTTAATACTGGACTGTAAATATTAAACCAGCTGATGGATTCTTTCAGGGAGCAGAATTCGGTTAAGAAAATATGCATTAAAAGGTGAGGTGAGCCATTCTTGGGAAATATAATTGATTGTTCAGTTTCATTCCCAGGCCCAAGGAAGTACATTGAGGAAAAAAAAAGCCACAGCAACATTAGTGCACATTTGTTTGTGTGCAACTTGCCGAAGCATCTTCAGCTGTCAGTATGCCAGTGTTGCAGCTGTATTGCACCTATTCAAGATTCAAGATTCAAGAGTTTTTATTATCATTGGACATTCACATGTCAATCAATGAAATTTTCTTTGCAACCCCCGTGCATAAGGTAATAAAGTAGTAGAAATATAGAAGAGCATGCAATAAAAATAGAAATATTTATAAATATAATAAGAAAAGAGGAAGAGAGTATGTACATCAGAACTGTAGTATGTACATAAGAACTGTAGTATATACATATGTTATGTATACGATTGGTGCGGTTGGGTGGTAATATATACATTAACAGTAAGGTACCGTTAATTAGTCCGTTGGACATAAAAAAAAGTGCAGTGTGCGTTCAGCAGCTTAGTCTATTGTCCTGCAGTGCAGGGGGTGATAGCTTTGACAGCTCTTGGAAAGAAGCTGTCCCTCAGTCTGTTGGTGGTGGTGCGGATATTCCTGTACCGCTTTCCTGATGGAAGCGGTACGAACAGTCTGTGGCCCGGGTGGCTGGGGTCCGTGGCGATGGCTCTTGCTCTCCTCTTGACTCGGTCTCCGTATATAGAGTCCAAGTCAGGGAGGGGGCAGCCCACGATGCCCTGTGCAGTTTTAACCACCCGTGCCAGTTGTTTCCTCTCCTGTGCTGTGCAGCTGCCATACCACACGGTCACACTGAGGCAGAGGATGCTTTCTATTGTCGCTCTGTAGAAGTTCACGAGCAGACGAGAGGAGAGTCCAGCCCGTTTCAGTTTCCTGAGGAAGAAGAGCCTTTGTTGGGCCTTCTTCACCAGGCGGCAGGTGTTCAGGGACCAGGAGAGATCAGATGTGATGTGGAGGCCCAGGAACTTGATGTTGTCCACACGCTCCACCACTTCTCCGTCCATGAGGAGGGGGGCGTGCTCAGTCTTCCTGGACCTCCTGAAGTCCACGATGACCTCCTTGGTCTTTCCTGTGTTCAGCACCAAGTTGTTGGCTGAACACCACTGTGTGAGCTGGTGTACCTCCTCTCCGTTGTTCTCTGAGATGAGGCCCACTACTGTAGTGTCGTCCGCGAACTTCACAACTGTGTTGGTGGAATGGATGGCAGCACAGTCTTGAGTGAACAGGGTAAAGAGGACTGGGCTGAGCACACACCCCTGTGGCGTGCCCGTGCTGAGGACCATAGGGGAGGATGTTTTGTTCCCTATTCTCACCACCTGAGGCCTGTTGGTGAGAAAGTCTCTGATCCATTGGCACAGTGACGCGGGCAGACCCACCGCGTGTAGCTTCAGCACCAGCTTGTCTGGGATGACGGTGTTGAAAGCTGAGCTGAAGTCTACAAACAGCATCCTGGCATAGGTGTCGGGCTGCTGCAGGTGGGTCAGTGCAGTGTGCAGGGTGATGGAGACAGCATCCTCTGTGGACCGATTCCCTCTGTAGGCGAACTGAAGGTTGTCCAGGTCCGAGGGGATGAGGCCTCTGATGTGCCTGAGAAGAATCCGCTCAAAGCACTTCATGATTACAGGGGTCAGAGCAACAGGCCTGTAATCATTCAGGCAGGTGGGGGATGTCTTCTTCGGTACCGGTATGATGGTGGAGGACTTGAGGCACTCAGGAACCATGGACAGCTGCAGGGACAGGTTGAAGATGTCCAGGAACACTCCTGCCAGCTGGTCAGCACAAGTTCTCAGAGTCCGGCCTGACACCTTGTCTGGTCCTGCAGCTTTGCGGGTGTTGATCCTCTTCAGGGTGGATGTCACCTGGTGCTGCTGCAGGACGAGGGGCTGGTGCTGCTCCTCCAGCCGGGGTAGGTGTGTAGCTTCTCTGCTGCTTGGTGTATCGAAGCGAGCAAAGAAGCTGTTTAAGGTGTCAGGCAGGGTAGAGTCGTGGCTGGTGAGCTGAGTGTTGGGCTTGTAGTCCGTAATGGTCCTGATGCCTCTCCACATGCTTCGGGGGTTGTTGGTGTTGAAGTGATCTTCAACTTTGTCCTTATACCGGAGCTTGGCCTGTTTGATTCCTTTCTTCAGCTCTGCTCGGGCCCTGCTGTAAGCCAGTCTGTCTCCAGATCTGTAGGCAGTATCGCGGGCTTTTAGCAGGGACCTCACTGTGCTGTCCAGCCATGGTTTCTGGTTAGGAAACACGGTGATGGTCTTGACTGGGAGGACAGCGTCAGTGCAGAACTGAACATAGGCCAGTACAGATGATGTATACTCCTCCAGGTCTGCCTCTTCGCTGAACACAGACCAGTCTGTGTGCTCAAAGCAGTCCTGGAGTGTAGAGGAGGCCTCCTCAGTCCAAACCTGTACTGTCCTGGTGGTCGGCTTTGTTCTGCAGGCCAGAGGCTTGTAGGCCGGTATAAGCTCCACTGAGATGTGGTCCGACATGCCCAGGTGTGGAGCTGCTACAGCCTTGTAAGCAGCAGGGATGTTGCAGTAAACCTGGTCCAGGATGTTGTCGCCTCTGGTAGGAAAGTTGATGTATTTGTAGAATTTGGGAAACACCGCCTTTAGTTCGACGTGGTTAAAGTCTCCCGCCACGATCACAGCCGCCTCCGGGTTATCGTTCATCTGCCCGCTGATGAGGCAGTAGAGCTCCTCTAATGCTAGCTTAGCGTTAGCAGCTCCGGTGGAATAAAGTCCATTTTGGGGGGTGTGTGGAGTCCAAACTGTATCCCAAAGTTCCATAGTTCAGTCCTGCTGTACTGTGTAAGCGCTTCGAGAAAAGTTGTGAGTGTGGACACGAGTAAAAACAAACAAACAAACACGCGCACACGGGAGCTACGAGCCGCTGCGTCTGTGCGCGCCGCCATCTTGTCTTAGCTTAGCTATACACTAATGGAAACAGCTGTAGATGCTGCTGCTGCTCATGTAGCTTTCGTGAGCCCCACTGCAAACATAGTATCCACATCCAAGTTCTTGGGGTCACTCCCAATTCTGCTTAAGTCGGTGCATCCTTGAGGAGACTGAGGAGGACTAGGCATCGATGCCAAACATTAAACCAGTAGCAAAACATATCGAGACAATTTATGTGATGAAAACAGAAATATCATGTTTTGCTATGACGACAAAGACCAGGGTCCAGTTGAGCCTTATGTTAAATGTAATTCAAGGCCAGCGGGGAAGGAAATAGCCACTGCACATGATTTATCACTGCAGACTGATCGCTGTGGAAGAAGAGACAAGGTCAGAAAGATAGCATCTGGAAAAAAGCAGGTGTGAAATCTGTTTAATAGACAGAAAGAGAGAGACAAACAGTCAGGTGAAAACAGAGGGGCACAGAGAGAAACACTTCATAAAGATACACTGCAATGCTTTCAGTTTGGCATCACAACACAAGAGACATGAGGAGCAATGCGAAATCTGTTCTTTATTACACCACCTTACCTTTATGTCCGCTGCTTATCCTGACTTTAAATGGCTCACTTTGGAAGGCAGGATGGATTTGGGGGATCATTTCATCATGTGGACTCACAAATCTGTCTAACCAGGCTTCAAACTAAGTGCTTTTATCTGAACCACAGGGGTTTGGACCAATCAGCTGCCACTGAGGAACTGCTGGCAGTTATGCGTGTGATTTTAATGTGATGACCAGTGAGAGCGCCTGTTCATTCAGCTCCTGAAGAGGTCAACATGACTGCTGCTGGAGCCACAGTTATATCAGAACTGGAGAGGGCATTTCATCAAGAAAAGAGTGAAGGATGACACATTAGGTTGGTTTTGCTCACCTACAAACTGACTTCATTGGTAACACTCTGATGTGTCATATAGTTTGTTGATCTGATCGGTTGAAGTCAGTCCGTCATAGATAATGGTAGACACGATCATCTGCCACCTGCTGTTCTCTTAACAGTTTCTGACCTACTTCCCACATGGTTCTGTTTTAACAAATCATCTGGTACTTAAGGTTATTGGCTCACAGCGGCTCCAAATCAGTGCAATTTTTTAATTGAGAGAGTTTGGATGGATTTCTAATTTATTACTGATCTTTTGCTGAGCCAACATACAACCTTTTTTTCCTTGCAGGATGAGTGAACAGTTTTAGATGTCTTTATTCTCTACCACCAATATTTAGAAGAAATCACTTGGTGGTTGGAAATCGCACCCTGAATTGTGAAGTATAAAGTTGATACGTCCAAAAAAATGTTATACTACAGCATGTTTTGTCACCATTTTTGTTCAAAGTCTAACCAAACATTGTAATGTATATTTACTAACTCGATCCTTAGGCCTTTCAAGTGCACAGAAGTTGACAAGCTGGGAGTGAGTATTATCTTACCACATACTTCACAAAATTAAAACATAGATATGTGACCGGGGCAACTGTAAGCCCCTGACAGCAAATGTGACAACGCCACTCAGGGAATTTCACCCAGAAAATACCCATTTAACACACAAGTTTTGATACGAGAAAAGGAGCAGAGATGTGAGTTCCAGTTCAAACACTTTTTCACCTTTAGACATCATATAAATTTGGGCTAAAATTAATCAGGATAAAAAAAAATAAGATCATGTTAAAAGTAAATTATTACAAGTTATACTTACAACTCTGCATGCTAAAAGGGTTACCAGTGCAGGGGGGAGGGTGTGAAGATTTGATCACAACAAGCTATCTTCCAAAACACAGTCCTTAAACTAAATTCCCATAAATAAACCCAAAACAGAACAATGATAAAAACTAAATAAACAAAGAAAACAGGTCAACATATCAAAAATGAATGGCCAAAAGATAAACAAAACCAAGCAACCAGACATATAATAATAATAATAATAATAATAATAATAATAATAATAATAATAATAGAAATTAAAAAGGGGTGGGCAAAAATAGCAGTAGCCAGAGGTCCTTCTTTGCCAGTACCACAATTAGATCATGTGGTGTTCTCTATCATATTCCCATTCCTAGTATGAAAGGCATGTATATTAATCCTGTTCAAGGGGACATATAATATGCAACGTCTCCACAGCTATTGTCTATCACCCCAAACCATGTAAGAACATTTAAATAAAATAAGGAAACTGCATACCTGGGAGTTGCAAGTTACACCACAAAACTTCAGCTCTCATGTTACCGCAAACACACCTGTAGACACCAGGGATATACCTCATAAAAAAAGAGCCGACACTATGTATGTGACAGACAGGACAACACTACATACTTAGTTAACCATTAGCATCCCTAAAGCAATGTGATATCAGGACAGAGTGAGGCAAGCCTGCTGCTGGCTGCTAGCAGCTACCTTTTAACAAGGAACTGAGTGATTAGGCGTCACCTGATGCTCATTGCAAGCTGTTTTCTGAAATGGGGGGAGGTCGAACTCTACCTGTCAAGGATGGATGGATGGATAGATAGATAGATAGATGGATAGATAGAGTCATAATAGCAGCAGGTACATTCAGTACAGATACAATAAAAATATAAGGGCAGATATAGAGGCAATAAGAAACAGTAAAGTACTATATACAAAACGTGTAGGCTTAGTAAATACTGGCAAAGATGTTTCATTCGAAAGTTATAAAAAAGTTTTGTCAGACTCGGCAAAAAGAGAGGACTCAGATGCAGATGGGCAGTAAGTAATGACAGGTTTTATTTTCAGATTTTGTATCTCTTCCGACAGAATGGTAGAGAAACAGGCTATGAAAATCTCTGGGTCCAGTGGATAAGACGTAACAACAAGAACACAAAATGGCTGAACAGAAAACTCTCCCATAGGAGGAAAGAAGAAAACTGCACTGATCTCAGGACTAAGGCTATGAAAATGAAATAAATCAAAATCACTCAAAAAGAGGAAAAAGTCTCACAGGCTATCAAAGTTATCTACTCTAACAAGGCTATAAACATGAACAGAAAATGCTCCCAAAGGAGGAAAACAAAACACTATCAAAATCTAAATCTGAAAACAAAAGATCTAACCAGAAATTTTGCAACTCAAAATCACTCTTCTTCAGAGGCATACAAAAATAGAAAATAAAGCGTGACAATACTTATCTTGAAACAAGGCTATGATAAAGGCTAGATGTATTCAATGGGACAAACTAAATACTCTGGCAATGCAGACAGGGGAAGACAAAGACTTTATACACATGAGGGAGGGGAGCACAGGTGGAAACAATCAGGGATTAGGGATGACGTCAGACCGGTGACACAAGAGGAAGGGCAAGTGACCTGAAACAAGAGGAGAGTTACCTTTCAAAATGAAACATGAAATTCACAAGACAAAAAATTCATGACAGGACATCCCTCACCTCAGTGTGACAGGTTTCAGAGGAACATAACCCTAACAGAGACCTCTGTGAAGTGACTGTGTTCATCAGTAACTTCAGGTGACAGTGTAGGTAGGTCTGATCATATGGCTTGTTCATACAGGTTTACGTGCACCATAGTAGATTGTTTTGTCATGAGTTCTACTGAAGCAATGGGACGTATGTTGTGTTCTGTACTATGGCGATCGAAACTCCTGTGAACTACACAGAGAAAGGCAGAAGAGTGGTGGGTGTGGAGGAGGTGTCTGAAGATATTATAAGCAGGGGAGGGAGCAGGGCTGTGGGACAGGAGCTGGAATAGAGGGGAGGTGAAGGAGAGGCTGGGACTGAACATATTAGATGACAGTACTTCCTCCTGCAGGAGATGACCTGTCAAGGAAACCACTCATTTGTGCTTAGACACAGGCGCTTCATTCTGCTCTGATAAGAGCCTTCTGATGTCAGCGACTGACTCAAACACCTGTTTGTTCACACTGCAGAGTGGAAGACAGACAAGCACAGACTAGAACTGACTGCTGTCAAGCCTCATGTGCTAATATAAGTGTACAGTGCTTAGGTGGTCACACTCTGTGAACTATACTCTCCTTTCTCTTTGGAATACTGCTGATTTTGTGTTGCACAGTCGCTAATGATAATGCAAAAGCAAAACCATGCACACATAAACTGTCAGTACCTCTACTGGAAAACATTTGTTGCATTGACTGAAGTCAGACAGCAGCTTCTCTGTTGGTCTAAAGCCAGCAGTGGTTTTGAGGGGACGTGAAGAGAAGTTGTTCAAAGACAATGATTCTTCACATAGTTAACCAAGTGTGCATATCCTTTATTGCTGAATATCAGAATCTTATTTCCTCTGTTCTGGGCCAGCTGTTGATCGGAAGCAGGGGATGAAACTTTATCGTGCAGAATATTCGCAGGCTATCTAGATTTAATGGCCACTATTATTAGTGCGTAGCAATGGTTTTATTTATGGGTTGATGTTTTGTTTGATGGAAATGCACATGTACAAACAGGCTAGTGTGATCCACATTCCTGTCAGACTACTTTTGATTTTACCATTATGTTTCACCTTAAAAAATAACTATTTACCTTGCCTTGCTTGGTGTCATTTTTTTCTGCACGACCTCACATTTATATGTAACTATTTACATTTAAATGCAGGCAATGCCTCAGGCTCAGGGCTCCTCAGCTTATTCCTGCCTGATCCACATTCAGCAGTCTCCTCCTTGTTTTGACTCACAACACAAAAAAACGACTACACTATATAACACACTAACTATACACTCCAAACACGCTATATGTCACAAATCTCTCAACTCTCAAAACTCAATATCTCTGACGCTCTCTGTATCACTGCCGGTGTCCCTCCTACAACTTCCCCTATTCCTAAGCAACCAAACCTGCTGCTTGTGGACACGTTCGTGACAAAAGCCCGTTTTTACCGTTTCTTCCTGCACCAGACACAAAGCAGACACAATGCTATTGGAATTCGTAAAGCATTTATGACATAATTTATTAACGGTATCATTGTAGACCAAACAAATGCGATGTTGCAGACCCTTAAACCACGCAGCAGCCATGTTGAAACTCTCAGGTTAGTCTGATCCTGATCTGCAGAGATATTTGAGGCACACGTACACACACACACACCCGCAGACAGACAGAGATTCCTTGCTTTTATAGAGAGATGGTATGAAACATAAGTTATCTTCCCTATTTGTTAAATAATTATGACAATGATTCACGATCTTGGGAATCCTTAAGGGGAAATTCAATATGCCATTGTATCTAATATCTGACCACAGGGATTTGATAATCTGATTTGTCATTTTGTTTCATTTTACAGTAGACACATGTGTATTTTCTTCATTTATATGTGAATTATTATTATTTTAACTGAAAATGAAATTTAATTCAACTGTATAACAGACTCTGATGGCAGATACAATGAGTAACACCTTGCTGATGGTGAATTTAATTACAGTGGTTGCGTGCCGGCTACGCTTCCTGTTGGTTTGTATGTGTGCTAACCACTTCACGTCAGACTGCTTCAGTAACAAGGGTCAGTACAAAGCTGGCTTTGCCTCGACACTGACCCTTCTAAAAGGATCAGTCCCAACCATACGGGACCCAGCAACTGCACCAGAGCCACAGGTAAGTGTCGCCGCGGTTTCATAGTATTTACAGTTGCCTACGAGTATGGTGAAGTCTGCTTGAAATTGGCTGACTAGTTAGCTCAGCTTCGGTCCACTTTGCAATGGCATTTGAAGCTTGTTTATTGTTAATAACATTATGAGTGAGCTTGGTTGTCACACTAAAAAGTCTGAAAACGTGCAGACGGGAGACAGAGACGATGCTAACAGTGTCCAAGAGTTTGGAGTCTGTGTTGGAGACAAACACAGCTTTCGCTAGCCATTAGCTTCATGGTAGTAAATTAAACAACACATACGAACAAACTAAGTAACATATTCAGACTCACTAACCATTCTGAAACGTCCTGCTGCAGCCACAGAGTCTGACTTTCTGCTTCTGGGTCTGATTCTGGGTCAAACTGGTATGAATGGTTGAATGACAGCATCTCTGCGAGCCATAGCAATACATCCACCATAAACATTAGCGCATGCTACCGCTAGCATAAGCGGCATCCTCTCCCTGATAGGGAGCCATTTAACATTTAAAGGTGCTGGCACAGAAACAGCCTGCTCTCAGTAGCGCTCAGTAGAGCAACTTTTAGACAGCTAAAATTCAGGACAATGGGTGGGTTTGGGGCAACACATTTCAAATACAGTGTTGTTGGACCTATGACAGCGTGGTGAAATAGATGAAAAACAGTATAATATGGGACTTTTAACTGTAATTTCTGTGTGGGGAAATCATGAGGATCAAAGAAGCTAAATAAAACACCTTTGATTTTAGACTGGATTAAGATTAATCTCATGAAAAAAAAAAAAACCCTGCTAACCTGTTTAACTATGAAAATGTGCCAGATTGGAAAGTAGGCATTGATAATGTTGATTCTGACCTAACAACCTGATAGTAAATACACATACCTTGTGGTTGCGTGCGCACACACTCACACACATGCACACATAAAATATCAGTTAGCTTTGGGGAATTTGTGAGGGATTATCAACATCAAAGTCAATAGAAATGTCAGCCTGGCTATCTTTGGAAATGCCAGCAACCCTTTGCATATCCGCACCACACAACCAATAGCATACACACATACTGACACACACACCTGCCCCTAGCAGAGGAGGTGATTAAAGCTGCTCTGGCTAGTGTGCCTTTTGATCTCCAAACATACTGGAAAGCACTTAAAGGCAAAGCCCAGTTAAGTAGCAGAAACAGATGACATCACACCCAATCAGGGTCCCCCACATCACCTCAGGGCCCCTCCCAGAAGCACTATCAACTAGATTAACAGGATTAAGCAAATGCACCCAGCTAAGGTCGGCACTTGGGCTGAATGTATTAGTAATATTCAGGCATTTTCAGGTCATCTGAATGAGGTGCATGCACTATTAGGGAGCACAGTCAGGAGTCTAAGGTTGTTCAGTGTTTCTGTTGAATGTCTGTGTAGGTTTAATGCCAAAAAGCAGCTAAATATGTTTTTGGTATCAGCGTAATAATAATTAGTGGCAGTTCCTGAGGGAATTGGATTGAGTGACAATGGTTGACCTTCACAAGTTGGGGAAGTAAGTTATCTCAGATTTCTCTTTCCCTGTGCACTCCAAAAGATTCATTCAACTTAAATATTAAGGATTTGTTAATATCCATATTAATAAGCACTTCTTTGTGTGTGCTAATTAAACAGCATGATTAGTGCACAGGTGTGCTTTGGCCCGGTCACAATAAAAGGCCGCTGGCCACTGTGCCAATGTGGATTTGGACAAATGTGTTGCCCAAAAATTGAAAGCAGTTATTCTCGTGTGCCTATTAAAAAAATTTCAGGTACTGAAAAATGGGAGAAGAATGAAACTATTTGCAACTATATTTACGTTGACTGTATCTATGGTGTTGGATGATGACCTGCAATTAATCTGTGAGTTAAAATATTCCCTCTGACCCACAGTTTGGACCAAGCACAGTATATTAAAAAATAATGGACAGATTTCCTTGAAATTTGCTGTGAAAATTCATGCTCAGTAGTCAACACATTCATGTGTTGGTGACCCCTTAATATTAATTTCAGCACATCATTTAGTTTCCACTTAATCACTCACTATAAAGAATATATTGTAATTGGCAATATGGCAAGTTCTGTAGTCCACAAAACATTTCTGGTGCTTCACAGATGAACAGTGGTGCAGTGTCCTGCTAAACCAATAGATGAGGACCCGAGTTCCCATCAGCACTGAGGCAAGCAGATGATGACTGAATTTTCACTTTTGGGCAAACTTGTCCTTTAGTGGTCACTTTTTAATACATTTATGTGCAGTGTCTCCTTGACCTTTCTTCTAGCACATCAGTTAGAATGAATACCATATTTTACTGGGCCGTTTACATTAAGTCAACATTTACTACACACATTCACTGTCCCCATACATACTGTTACAAGTTAATTTGTGAACACAGACTCCTTTAAACTCTGTAGCTCTACTCACATTGGTGTTTGGATGTGGGGATCTTGCACCAATTCTCCATCTCCGCCTCTGTGTGAATGTCTCGGAGGCAGCTAGGAGTGAAAATCTGCCTCTGGAGGTAGTGTCAGAGATGCAGTATTGGCGAACCAAACCAGTGTGAACGGATGAGCTTGCTGCACGCATTGAGGGTGTGTCGATCGGATGGTCTGATAACTACACAGGTCCTTTGCTCAACTAAATAAGGAGAAACATCCCGCAAAGCAAACTTACATGATCAAACATAACTGTAACTGTCTTTGGCAACTTATGAGGGAAGAAATACCGCAGATATACGAGGAGAAGCGCCTGTCCTCCTGCCTGTCCTACTGACTCTTTGTCACATTTCTGACCGAAAAACTGCGTCTTTCACTGGCAAAAACTGTAACTCCACTGTGACAATAATGCGGCTTCTCTGTGTGACAGGGTTTGTGTTGTGTTTTAAGTCAGATGGGAATAAAACCCCATCATGCTTTCAAAGAGAAAACAACACAGGCTGAAATGGATACGACCTCAGTGACTCCCTCGCTCTTCACTAAACACTTAGATGGAAATGTTGTTGACCTCTGACCCCAAATCTCCCATCTCCATTCACAGACTAGTAACAGGAGACTGGAGAGCTTCTCAGTGGGTCCAGCACTGCCCAGGGCTACTATCCACAACACAGCTCATCACCCACACCCCCCTGCAGCTGCCCTCTCAGCCCCCTACCTGCTCCACCGTGAACAGAAGAGAAACAGACAGAATGGATGACTTTGTTTAAAGCTCAACACCAAATACAGCGCATAACTCCTGTATGCATGTGTCCTTATATGAGTTTGTTTGTTTGTTTGAGGTTCAGAAGTACTGTGAAGCTAATTAATGTTGTTATGCCCCGGCCTAGGGTATAATGGAGCATAACATAGTGATCTCTCCCCTTTCCTACTCCCAAGAAAGAAAAAAAAAAACAAAACACCAGAAGCCACGGATGCAGTCCAAAAATAAGGGATTTTATTTACCCAAGTGAAAAATACTTCAGGGTGAGCAAAACCTAAAACAATAAACAAAACAAGCTGAGTTTTAAAACTAACTTCCCTAATCCCAAAACAAAAGTCAACATAAATAAAGGTTTTCTTACTTCACTCCCTAACAAAAAAACAGGAAAAAAAGGTGTACAAAGAAAAAAGGCTACTCACCCCTACTAACCTGGACTGATATGTACCAAAATAAAAGATACAACATCTCTGCAACACCAAGATTTAAATTTGCAACAGTCACTAAATCAAGCCAGCGATCTGAGTGAGAGAGAGAGAGAGGGAGAGACCCGAGGTCTGCTGTAGGCTCCACTTTTGAATCTCCCAGTCAGATGGATTCCATCAATCAGCAGCCTCTTGGATTTCACCCAATCTGCAGCCTCCACCTGCACTGGTACCTTTTTGGGACACAGAGTAGAACAGCACCTCCTCTTGACAGGGAGGGAGAAAACACAGACAAATACATACAAGACCACATTTACAATTTATGGCCCCCAGGGTCATAACAATGTATTTCAGAAGTTTAGCTGATTCATAAGTTTGAGTTAAATTGCCCACAACATACTGATAATGTGTACACAGCTGGCTGTGTATAGTTACAGTTATACAATTGTTATTTGCATAATGACATGTACATGCAGCCAGTGGCGTTGCACCCGTGGGGGATGGGGGTGTTGCATCACCCCCACTTTTATAACAAGGTGATTTCATTCCCCCCACTTTTCCCTAATTAAAGTTTGCATACCAGTACCAGCATACTGAAATGGAGTGCACCTCAGTACGCTGAGTCGCTCCCCCATACATGAAAACCCATTGTGTAATACAGTGATTGACAGTCATCAAGCCAATCACAGTCATTTGACCAAACCCACTAGTCCCGGCAGCCCGGGAAAGTAAAGAATTACATGCTAGTGAAGCAGCCATCACTTATTGCCGCAGACAGCCAACAGAGCAGAGGTATGAAACGGTTGTTTAACTAGTTAATACTGTAGTATTTTGTCTGCAAATAACTCTGTCTTGCTCTGTGGCATGTTTGCTAATATTAAGCAAGCCAGGTAAAGTTAATCATAACTGACAGATAGTGTCATGACTCCTGTTTTTGTTTGTTCTGGTTGTTCTGTTCTTTGTGTCTGGTTTTTGGTTTCTTGTATTTGATTTACATCTTTGTATCATTTCTTGTGTTATGTTTTGTTTTTCCTTGTCTTGTGTCTCATGTTCCGATTTTTCCATGCCCTCATGTGTCCTTTAAGTTCTCCTATGTTCTCCCCTCTGGCTTCCTCTGTCTGTTGTCTTGTTCCCTCCTGGTCTGTTCCTCTGTGCTCCTCCCCCTCATTATCACACCTGGCTTCCTTCCTCCTCTCTCCTCACCTGTTCCTCGTCATGTCATTAGTGTCTGTGTACTTAGTCTCTGTGTTCCCCTCACTCCTTGTCCGGTCATTGTTTTCTGTTTTCTGTTTGCTCCTGTCCATGGTCCTGTCCCGTTTGGTATGTCTTGGTTTTGAGTTTTCCATGTTTGAGTTGAACTTTGATTTTTGAGTTGTACTTTGTCTAGCTGTTTTCTTTTGCTACTTTGTCTCGTTCTTGGTTGTTACTTTGCCTTTTGCCCTGTTTTGTCTTCTTATGTTTTTGTAATCAGCTTTTCAATAAAGCTCGCCATTTGTTTCCTTGATCTGGCCTTCGGTAACTGCGTTTGGGTCCACCTTCCCCTTCCTTAGTTTTTCCCCTTTAAACCTCAACCTGACAGATAGCTTTCTAGAGACATCCACTGATTTTGATATCACTGAACATGATTATTATTCTTTCCATTAGAAATGCTGAAAAGAAGAGGCAGCAGATGATCGATTTCTTTTTCAAGACAAGTTGTCTTGTAAGTGGCGTTATGTGACAGGAGGGAATCAGAAAGCTATCTTTCGATCCTTAAATGCATTAATTCAGTACTTATCAAATAGTAGCCATTTTTAGACAGAGCACCAAGCTGCCAATTTGCCTGTCCTTTTGGCTTCTCGGTCCGCGGTTTTAGACAGAGGGCGGCAAAGCTGGGATCTGTTTTGGTCCGCCAATTTTCCGCCTCGGACGGTACACTTATTTCCGCCTCGCCTGCTATCTAAAAATGAGGCGGAAATGTACCAGCCTCTGCGTGAGATGGGCCGAGGTGTCAATGACCTGCACCGTTGTGCGACCCACAGCTGGGGAGTTTTAAAACCAAGAAGCAGCTGATCACAGCAGTCAGTCCATCACTTCATCCGCGGACATTAAGATGAACAACTGGACAGCAGCAGAGATCCAGGAGAAGCCTCTCCTCGGTCTCTCTAGCTGTTTGGTTGTGTTAGTTTGTTGTTGTGTCGCCAAGCTAAGGACAGTCGCTACTTTCAAATTAAAAGCCCCCCCCCCCAAGAACCCAGTTCTAAACTCCTATGGGGTGCAATGTAAAGCTCTTATTTATTCTCTTATTTTACTGTATCTCGAACGCGCGAGACAGTAAGTTGCGAGTGTGAGACAGTAAGTAAGATGCAGTGGCACTCTGGCTCAAATGATTGAATGAAGTGAATGTTGTGGTGTTAACAATGATGGGATGCTGGAATCATGAACAAGTTTACTTCAACAACTTATACTGTAACATCGTTCTCAGTAGCAGTGTCGTATCGTACATAGTTGTCATCTTGTTGCACTTTGACCTCTTTACTCTACAGTGAGTTAACTATGACCTGTCTTATACAACAGTGCCCCCTTGTGCAGGGTCTGAAATTAACACACGCCAAAGCGCCAAGGGTGGGTAAATTTTCGTTTTGGTGAGTAAATCACAGAGTTTATCCGCCACACTGGCGGGTAAATGTTTGTATGTAAAAGAGTCTACTGCGTTTTGTAAGGAACACACAGACACACAACAGTGTGAAAACCCACACACACTCTGCTCTAATCCCCGTCCGGTAAACCCCAGTTTTGTTTTGAGTCCGCCATGGTGCAGTAGGGACAGCTGGCGTCGCAAGGCCCTTGATAATCACATGTTCACTTGCGACCACAGTTATAGGTCTGTGTTATAAAATCAACAGCATTAAGTGACCGAAGGAGTGGTAGAAGAGCTTGTGTTTGACTCTTTTTTGAGATTTGTGTGCTGGTGTCAAAACTGAGTGTTTTATTTTGAAAATCAACCAGATGTTATAATGTTATTTCCATGCTTGACTTCCTGTCTGTTCAGAACTAAATTCAGCTGAATTGCTGTGGCGTGCTCCGGCATCCGCCAGATACATAGTCCATAGTAGAAAAATTGGCCTCTCTGAAATTAGTGCCACTGTCATAGGTAACCTGTTAGAAAGCACATGTATGTTTGTTTATGTATATATCTATCTCTCTCTCTCTCTCTCTCTCTCTCTCTCTCTATATATATATATATATATATATATATATATATATATATATATATATATATATATATATATATATATATAGAGATATATATAGAGATATATATAGAGATATATATATATATATATATATATATATATATATAATGAAAATGTAGTTCCACAATACAGTTGAAATTTTCCACTTTTGTATCATAATGAAAATGAAAATTCAGTAATCAATGACCACCTTTTAAAATTATTTTGTTGAGAACATTCACTGATTTTCTCCTGTGTATAAAGTAGTGTTACATACAGAAAATTAGAGAAGTAACAGCTATATTGATTATGTTAAATATGATTGTAAGGTAAGTTAATTTTTAATTACATAACTTTGTTTTTTGACTTTTGCAGTTTGGATGAAAAGAAAGTGTAACCAGTATGTCTAAACAGCCATTGTAAAACCTACTTAATCAGAATAGGTATGGTAGTATTAGAATAATTACTCCCTCTGTTATTGACTTCCTGGCAGTGGCATGAGCTGTGGTATTCTTTTGGCCTTGTAATGTGCAATACACTCTTGTCTATCTTTTTCTGTACTTTGTGCACTGCTTCATTATCTACTGCTGAAACATGTCTGAGTCTCACTGTGCAGTTCTTAGTTTGGCCAAATCTCTTTTTTTTTTCACCATTCATTAGCCGAATCGATCTACTGGTTTCTATTTTTGTCATTTCCTGATTTGTTTCTGTGTCTTGACATGACGTGTTTGTGCATATTACCTGTAATGTCATCATCCATTCTCTTGGCAGTCAGTGGTACGGGGTAGTGCCACCCAATGTTTACCTGGAGCGTTAGCTATTGTGCTGTCGGTGGTTAGTGCATGATCATGTGTGTCAGCTTTTACATACAGAAAATGTAGTAGTTGTTCTATTTTCACTATGCCCTTGTAATTGTGGCTGAGGTGACTATGGCAAGTACACAATTAGCATGTGGTGTGTTAATAGTGGCGCATATCATTAAGACTTCTCCTTCTACCTCCCCCCTTGCGAAACCTGAAAGGGTTAGTACAAAGAGAAAGAAAACAAACAAATTAATCTGAGTCAGAGAACGTTCTGACTCTGGCCTGAATATAGGCGTGGACGGGTGGTGTATGTCTGGTATGTCAGTCCTGCACGTGCACTTTCCGGGGTGTCACTGCCCATAGTTGTGCTGGCGGCATCATCCTCTGCAGCCTCTCCGACACTACCATCAGTCTTTCAATTTTGAGTTAAACCCCGTAAATAGTCCCCCAAATTTTGCTCCAGCTGCTGAAGCGGTCCCTCTATAGGGCCCCTGCACTGTGGCACTGACATCGGGCATCCAGTAAGCATTTCATGCAGGGTTAGATGGGTTAGTCTGTTAGTTTGCGAGCGCATAGACTTTAGTGTTAATGGCAAGCATCTTCCCAGGTGAGTTTACCATTACCATCAGCCATGATTTTGGCTATTTTAGTTTTTAATACCTCCTCCTTGAATCGGCACCTTATTGTGGTGGAGGGGTTTGAGCACCTGAATGATCCTAGGAGCTATGTTGTCCGGGGCTTAATGCCCCTGGTAGGGTCTCCCAAGGCAAACAGGTCCTAGGTGACAGGTCAGAGTAAGATCGGTTCAAAAACCTCTAATGATAGAGAAAATATCAAGGACGCGTACGTTGCACGGATTGGCATCACTGGGGCCCCACCCTGGAGCCAGGCCTGGGGTTGGGGCTCGCAGGGTGTTTGCCCACGGGACCCAGCCAGGCGCAGCCCGAAGGAGCGACGTGGGCCCGCCCTCCAGTGAGCTCACCACTCGCAGGAGGGTCCAGAAGGGGCAGATGCGGTGTGATTTGGGTGGCAGTCATGGACCCCGGTGACTCAATCCCCGGACAGTGACTCTAGCCATGGGGACATAGAATGTCACTTCACTGGAAGGGAAAGAGCCTGAGCTGGTGCGAGAGGTTGAGCAGTACCGGCTAGAGATAGTCGGGCTTGCCTCCACGCACATTCTGGGCTCTGGAACTGAACTCCTTGCGAGAGGCTGGACTCTCCTCTATTCTGGAGTTGCCCGCGGTGAGAGGCGGCGAGCTGGTGTAGGCTTGCTTATAGCTTCTCAGCTCAGCCACCATGTGTTGGAGTTTACCCCGGTGAACGAGAGGGTCGTTTCCCAGGACACCCTAGGCCGGAGTTCAATGATCGACTTTGTGGTCGTGTCATCTGGCCTCCGGCCGTATGTCTTGGACACTCGGGTGAAGAGAGGGGCTGAGCTGTGAACTGATCACCACCTGGTGGTGAGTCGGATCTGCTGGCAGGGGAGGAAGCTGGACAGACCTGGGAGAACCAAACGTATGATGAGGGTCTGCTGGGAACGTCTGGCAGAACCCTCTGTGAGGGAGGTCTTTAACTCCCACCTCCGGGAGAGCTTGGACCTGATCCCGAGGGAGGCTGAGGACATTGAGTCCGAATGGACCATGTTCTCCACTTCCATTGTTGACGTGGCTGTCCGGAGCTGTGGCCGTAAGGTCTCCGGTGCCTGTCGTGGCGGCAATCCCCGAACCCAGTGGTAGACTTCGGAAGTAAGGGATGCTGTCAAGCTAAAGAAGGAGTCCTATCAAGCCTGGTTGGCCCGGGGGCTCCTGAGGCAGCTGATGGGTACTGGCAGGCCAAGCAAGTGGCAGCACGGGCAGTCGTGGAAGCAAAAACTCGTGTCTGGGAAAAGTTCGGTGAGGCCATGGAGGTGGACTATCGGTCGGCCTCGAGGAAATTCTGGCAAACCATCCAGCGCCTCAGGAGTGGGAAGCAGTCCTCCACCAACACTGTTTACAGTGGAGATGGGGAGCTGGTGACCTCGACTGGGGACGTTGTCGGGCGGTGGAAGGAATACTTCGAGGATCACCTCAATCCCACTGACCTGTCTTCCATAGAGGAAGCAGAGGCTGGGGACTCAGAGGTTGACTCATTCATCACTCAAGCTGATGTCACTGAAGTAGTCGGGAAGCTCCCCAGTGCCAAAGCACCGGGAATGGATGAGATCCACCCTGAGTACCTCAAGTCTCTGGATGTTGTAGGGCTGTCTTTGTTGACACGTCTCTGCAACATTGCATGTCAGTCGAGGACAGTGCCTCTGGACTGGCAGACCGGGGTGGTGGTCCCCCTATTCAAAAAGGAGGACCGGAGGGTGTGTTCCAACTATCGGGGGATCACACTCCTCAACCTCCCTGGGAAAGTCTATTTCAGGGTACTGGAGAGGAGAATTTGGCCGATAGTCGAACCTCGGATTCAGGAGGAACAATGTGGTTTTCGTCCGGGCCGCAGAACACTGGACCAGCTCCATACCCTCCAAAGGGTGCTCGAGGGTTCATGGGAGTTTGCCCAACCAGTCCACATGTGTTTTGTGGACTTCGAGAAATCATTTGACCATGTCCCTCATGGCATTCTGTGGGAGGTGCTCCGGGAGTACGGGGTCGAAGGCCCTCTGTTAAGGGCTGTACGGTCCCTGTACGACCGGAGCAGGAGCATGGTTTGCATTGCCGGCAGTAAGTCAGACCTGTTCCTGGTGCATGTTGGACTCCGGCAGAGCTGCCCTTTGTCACCGGTTCTGTTCATGATTTTTTATGGACAGAATTTCTAGGCGCAGCCACAGGGTGGAGGGGGTCTGGTTCAGGAGCCACGGGATTTCAACTCTGCTTTCGCGGATGATGTGGTCTTGTTGGCTTCTTCGAGCCAGGACCTCCAGCATGTCCTGGGACGGTTTGCAGCCGAGTGTGAAGCAGCTGGGACGAGAATCAGCACCTCCAAGCCCGAGGCCATGGTTCTCAACCGGAAAAAGGTGGCTTGTCCCCTCCGGGTTGGGGGAGAGCTACTGCCTCAGGTGGAGGAGTTTAAGTATCTTGCGGTCTTGTTCACGAGTGAGGGAAGTATGGAGCGTGAGTCGAAAGGCGAAGCTCCCGATTTACAGGTCAATCTACGTTCCTACCCTCACCTATGGTCATGAATTTTGGGTCATGACCGAAAGAATAAGATCCCGGATACAAGCGGCTGAAATGAGTTTCCTCCGCAGGGTGGCGCGGCACTCCCTTAGAGATAGGGTGAGGAGCTCTGTCACCCAGGAGGAGCTCATAGTAGAGCCGCTGCTCCTCCACATCGAGAGGAGCCAGCTGAGGTGGCTCGGGCATCTGTTTGCGACTGTGGACACTTTATATGTATGTTTCTATTAGATGCTTGATGCTTCTGTAGTTCAAATGATGATTTTACTTTTTCTGTAACAGGTATGTGAATCTTGATGTGAAAATCATGATGCATTCAACATGGACACTTTATATATATATATGCTTTTTTTAAAGGATCTCCATATTTTCAATTAGCACTATAAGTCAAAAACAACACACAAAACAACCATCTCATAGAACTATCAAGTCTGTCTAATAACCTGTTTGACTACTGCAACACGCTTAACCACTTATTAACAGTAACACAAAGCTCTTTAGAACAGCAAAAATGTCTCTAACACCTGACAGTTATATAAGCGGGTAGAGCAGGTCGACTAATGATTGGAAGATCGCTGGTTCAAATCCCGGCTCCGGGCAGGGCTGAGCTGCATGTCAAAGTGTCCTTGAGTGAGATACTGAACCCCACATTGCCCATCAGTGAGGGCCCTGCGATGAGGTGGCGACTTGTCCAGGGAGTACCCTGCCCTTGCCCTGAGACAAGGCTGGGATTGGATCCAGCAGCAACACCCCGCGACCCCGTGGAAAGGTATAAGCGGTTATGGACCATGACATGACATGACATGACAAATCTTTCCAGCATTTTCTTCAACACACAGTCAAGACACAGGTAGTTGTCAACACACAGTCAACAACCTCATACACCACTTTTTCACTTTATTAAACCCCTTAGGAATGTTCGAACATTTATTTTGTTGGTCTTCGATTTTTGTTAACAACTATTGTTGTTTATTTTCAATTCAGATTGTTCTTTTTTTTCAGTTTTGGTTCTCTTACATTTCCTTTAATTTAGACTTCAATTTCCTTTGATTTTAGATTATTTGTCCAATGTCTGTATTTTAATCTGCATTTCTCTGTCTTACAATTACCCTTTTCTTTTGAAGAGTGCTCTTTTTTTCAACCTGGATAGTCTTTACTGACTGGGGGATTTTACCTTACCCCTTTTTAGCCTGAATTGTCTTTATTTTCAGAAGCCCATGGTCTCAAACTCCTACTTTAATCTTTATCTCTATCAAACAATGACTCGTTATCAGAATTCATGCACTCTGGCAAACCACTTTCTTTGCATAATTTTGCTGTAGAAAATGCTTTCCTCACATTGTGGTTTGCATAAACATTCTGCAAAAGTTTTATCTACTGTACTTAAGCATCACGAATGGCATTTACGCCATAAACCTTTCTTGTGGTCTTCTTGAGTGGTTTTAATAGCACTATGTTTTAACTGCACTAACTGTTCGTATGCCTGCCTCGTTCTGGGCTGTTATTAAGGATGGTAAAGTGGTGAGTGGTTCACAGTTTTCGGCTGCCTTCAACCGTCCGACACATGTACCGGTTTCAGCTTGTTTAGCGGCCTCGTCAGTCAGGCTATTGCTTTCGGCTGTTATTAATAGCTGATTCACTTGATAGACGAATGCTTGAATTAGTGTTAAGATGGCTGCTCCATCCGTTACTGGTGTACCATTCCGCTCTGAGAAAACCTCTGTTTCCAGATATTTTCATGTATATGACACATAGCCTACTGTGAATATACATTTAACCACTTGCCTTCTGCTAATTTGCTTTGCTACAGTTAAAAGCTTTAATTTCTGCAAGCTGTGCTGAGCATGGTTGGGCAAGAGAGATTGTTTGGACTGTGGTAAATGTATCGTCTGGCAGCAACTGTGCAATTGCTTAACCTGTGTTGTTGCTTATCACGTCCCTGAAGCAGGACCCATCTACAAAGAGAGAGAGATATGTTGTTATTGGTTGATTATGCATATCTTCACATAGATTCAGAAACACATTTGTGGCTTGAAGGCAGTCATGTTGCATTCTATCTATCGGTGTCTTCATCCATGTTGCGGGATTAACTGTATTGCAAAGTTGGATGTTCAGTTGTTGCTGAGAGCACAACTTCATAACCTATCTTGTGTAAGCATAAATCTTGGACTGGTGAGGAGGGCATGTATCGAATACAGTATGGTTGGGTGTCCTATGGTTCCTGTTGAGGCTCGCTTAAAGCAAAAGCTGCTGCTGCAAGTCCCTGGCAACAGGGAGGCAGACCAGCCTCAGTGTTATCTAACTTGGCGCTGTAGTGTGCTAAAGGTTACTTACCAGTTAGAGTGTCTTAAAACTCCACAGGCAAACTGCGCCCTATCTGCAACATATTTAATTATTTGTTGGTTTTCTGAGGTTAAATGAAACAGCATGCAGAACACCAACGGTTAGAGGACACATAATTATATCAGCTATGGTCATAACTTTCCGGCAGCTGCTACAGCCCCTTGGTAATTTCACTATAGCACTCTCTGTGGTGGAAAGTTGTTTTAAATAATGATCTATTTATCACTATTCATCACCATGGGGCTACATTTTTTAAATAAAGACCTCATTTCAGATATGTGTCCTATTTTCATGATTTATTTTTTCTTTAAGGGACATCTATGGCCTGGGAGGCCTAAAAGAATTAAAAAAAAAAAAAAAAAAAAAATGAAAAAAAAAGCTTAATCTATGTACAACAATAGCTTGCTAAATCCAATAAGGCAGTCATTTGTTTTCATTATTATTATGTTACCTGTTATCAGGTTTTCACAAATCACTCCTATTCAATTTCTTACTGATCTATAAGGATTATCTAGAACTCCATTGTGGGGTGGAGAGTTGCTAATTCACAAAAGAATGTTAGACTCAGTGTGATGAATCAGATCTCTTTAATGCATGCTGCATGTAGGGAAGGTCCAGACTGTTCTCTCCAGTCCTCCAAATGTTACTGGCTTAAATACAACAGAGTGGAGGTCACATAATTTTACGACAATTCATATCTTACTCCCTCTCAAAATGATGACCCTCGATGTTTTATTAGGACAGTAAATGTCATCTTATCTACCTTCATGTAACCCCTCATGTAGAGATAATTGCCCCTCCTATGACTTTCTGATACTCCAAAGGGGAGTCTCTCCTCCTCCTCTCACATCCAGATCATATTCTTTACAGCACATTGATTACTAACTGGAAAATTATTATCAACTTTAGTCAAATGCCACAATGTTTGACTGATTTCTTGTTCATTTTGCCAATGTCCAGTTTCCTCATCATAAAAATATGTTTGTTCAAGGCAAAAAATGCGTTCTGACACCTTGAGTTTCTATGTCCAATTCAGTGGCGCAACATTCATCAGTAATTATTTTATTTGCATTTTCATTTTTATGCTTGTATCTGTGTTATCACCCACCACTTTATCCCCATCATTCAATTTATTATCATATTATATTACTCTATTTTGCCTATAATTATCAGTTATTTTAATTACACTTCTCTTATTACTTACTATTGTTCTATTATTCACCACTGTCTTATTATTTACTATTCTCTTATTGCTTATTAACTATTATTATTACTATTATTATTAGCATCATTATTATTGTCTGTAACCACTTTATCCCTTTTATGGGGTTGCGGGGTTTGTTACTGGAGCCAATCGCAGTTATCTGTCTGGACGAAGGCAGGGTACTCCCTGAACGAGTTGTCAGCTCATCACAGGGCCCTTACTGATGGCAGAGGTCGCCATGCAAGGTGCCAACTGCACATCAGGAGCAATTTGGGGTTCAGTGTCTTGCTCCGATCACTAGCCAACCTGCTCTACCTGCCGCCTATATTATTATTATTATTATTATTATTATTATTATTATTTATTAATTATTTGTCACAGCACTGATGTAATGCTTGCGCTTATGTGCTACTCTAAGTCTAAGTTTTCTACTAAATGCAGAAGGTTTGGCTAAAGTCTAAATTGCAGCTGCCCTGGCAGTGTCTCATTGTTTTCTGTGCTGGGCTCTGGCTGTTTTTTTGTTTTTTTTCAGGGTCTCCCCTGATCTATTTTTGGATTGTGTGTGTGCTCTGCTTCTGGCACTCTGTTCTCTCTCTCAATTATGCTATAAGTTTTCCCACTTTTCATGCACTCCTGGATTTTTCTCTTTTGCGTTGGGTATTTTAGCATTACTATTTAAACAGGTATCAGTCCCGTCGGCCACTTACTGTGCGTTTTGCCCATTCTGTTAGACACTAACTGGTACAGCAGGCCACTTTTATCTTCTATTTTTCTCTCTTGCCGCCGTTACGTTTTTTTAAATTAGACTGCTCCCTTTCTGGCCTTCCAATTATTATTCTCTTTTTTTCCTTAACAATTTCACTGTTTACTTATCTATTTTTGTCAGTAACAAAAACAATTTTTCCTACTGCGTCTTACTACTTTTATTTATTTCTTTAACTTGTTCTGCCTCAATTATTCTCTTTATTATTTACACAGTACTCATACTCCCTACATCAACTCTTTTATTTTATGACATATATTCATGCATATTTCAAATTTCACGCTTTTATGTACATATATTTACAAAGGCCTTTTGTTATTTTCTTCTATTCTACCCTACAGCTATTTCACTATAACAGCCCTCTTTCATAGGCGCTGTTCTTGGATCCGTTTTATCTTATCATCATCGCTCCAGAGAGGGCACAGCGATTTTTGGCTTCCCCACCAAACAGAACTGCTTGCACATCTAATTCGTTCATGAGAGGGCACAACGATTATTCGTAAGACCACCAGTTCTCTTGACCCTTACCCTGGGTCGAATGAGGTCTTTGTTCCAATCTCACAACACAACAACACCTCAGTTAACAACTTACTCAGACGTCTTCTTAAACAACAATAACAACAGATTAGACTTGTAGTTATTTTGGCCTTCTTCACAGGCCGCTACAACCTCTTATTCTAATCTCAAACCACAATAACAATTTATCAGCGACTTCTTCAGATTTCCACAATAACACTTTATCACCGACTTCCTCTGATTTTTTTAAACAATAACAACTGATAAGACTTAGTTTCTTCTGGAGGAGCCGGGCTGCTCCTCCTGGCTAGCTCGCCAAAATGTAGTGGGAGACTACCTTCCTTATCCGTTAAATTATTACACTATGTGACCTTGGTAATCCACTCAGAGTTAAAGTCCCAATCAGAGGAGAACCAGCTCTGAGTCTAAGTCCAAATCAAAGGCAAGAACAGCTCAGAGACTAAGTCCAAATCAGAGGCGAGGGAGCAAGTCTCCAGTCCAAAAAGGTGTTTATTCCAAGAGAAGAAGTTATAAATCCATGAGGTACCCCGGGGCAACTGAGAAATCTCCCCGGATCACCCACTTTTATACCTGTGGTCAAGGTCACCGGTGCCCTCTTGGACCACCCCCCTTCCTCATGATCATGTGAGACTGTCATCTACTATTTTCATTTTCATTTTTGAATGTGTTACATAAAAACCTACAAAATGTCTCATCAAGGCCCTATCTGTGACCTTGGGTGAGCTGTGGCTGCACCTGTTGCTCATTCATTTTAATATTGTTATCATAAAGGGTGAAAAATTGGTCTTTTATCAGGCTCAAAACTCATTATTAGAGCATCATTTGGGACTGCATGGGATATTCCCAAATCTATTTATAGGCATGATCATGACCCATGATTTATTTGCCACTACAGTATCTCTGTCAAAATAACTGTCGAGAAAATACTAACAGTGAATCAACTGTCAGTTGAAACCAACCATGCAAATGGAACACTGTAGAGCAACAGTTGAGCAGCAGCAACTGATAAACACAACTATAGATATATCAACTGTAGTAACACAGATGCAACCAGGACAGATTGCTGGCTGTGAAATACAATACCCTGAACAAGTGATAACAGCACAGCAGAAGAAAGACTTCAACAAGAATGTGCTATGTGCCAACCCAGAAACACTGGTAGCAGACTTCAGCAAGAAGAACAACCAGAGGGTAAAATGCAACCGAGTGTTCTTCACTCAACATCCTGAAAATTGGCACACAGCAATATGTGAGCAGGTCACTCACATTAAGAAGAACGGGATAAGCAAAGGCAGACAGATTACTGCCTATAAAGATGCAGACTGCTGAAGTCCCACTTTAACAGTAAACATATATCACAATGGAACAGTTATAATCCAGGCATCTAAGAACCGTCTGGATAACTTTGATGACAGCTTTCAAACACCGAAGACTGTTGCAGCATCAAAAGTGTCTCCTCCTCCTCCCCCTCCTCCTCCACAAGAGCTCCAGACCATGTCACCCATCTCCAGAAGACCTCCACCTACACCATACTCTGAATCACCAAAACTCTCCAGCAATCACAGAGTCCTGAAGGAAGGTATCTTGGTACTCGAGTTAGAGTTCAGAGAGATGACACTGAGCAGCCTTCAAAGGTCTGATAATGGCCATTTAGTGGAGGAGATGTACTCCACAGTCAAAAAAAAGAGATACCAGATAGATGAACTCCTGCAAGTTATTAGAGAACTGGAAGAAGACAACCGTTCACTGAGAGGAACACTCGAGAGTGACAGAGGAGCTGGCATTGGCCCAACACAGTCCCTGCACCAGGAGATCCAGCAGTCCCTGCTCCAGGAGACCCAGCAGTCCCTGCACCAGGAGACCCAACAGTCCCTGCACCAGGAGACCCAACAGTCCCTATACCACGAGACTCAGGGTAGGAAACCAGAGACGTCTGCCACCCAGACATCTTCAGCCTCTCGCCCCCAAATTTCTCCTTCCCTCTCCCCTCTGGACACCACAGACCTGGGTACCCAGATACATAGACTCCATCGCACTGTTGGCTCGACCCTGTTCCATACCGTGCTGACTTATACTTAATCCCAACATATGTCAGAGGTAGAAGAAAAGTATAGATAAACATTAATTGTGGGTTACATTCATTAAGAAAGTCCTCTGGGATCTATACTGAAACTTACCAAAAAGGTGGCACTGTGGTTCCACCAAACATTCAGACACTAAAATCAGAAACTCATAACTTGAGTTAGAATTACATCAGGAAGATAAGAAACATATCACAGTGTAGGTCTGGTCCTGCTGTTGAAAAATATATTATTAAGGAAAAGGTGAGATCCAAGTTTGATATCTTTCTTGGATTGGGAATGAAATCAGGACTCTTTTCAGTTCTGTTAGTATAGAAATGTTTGTGGCTCTCTTTTACGACCCTTGATGTGATTACCCAGGGTCATGTGACTGGAGAGCCCGATGTTGGGGTTATATGGACACATGGCTTTTGTCCGCCTGGCAGGAAGTGGGGGAGAGGCGAATATTCAGTCCAATAGACAGGCTCTTGTTTGTAAGTCACAGTTTTCAAGATAGGTCCTCTTGTCATGGGGTAGAAAGAGGTGATATGGAGGGCACAGGAAGCAGAGCCCCTTTATGACCACAGACCCACAGTCAGGCCTGCTGTGGAAAACGTTGACAATAGGACAGGTTCCTACATATCCCCCACTTCGAATCAATAACTGCGGCAACAGAAACTTGGATCAATGAAGTCACATTGTCCGTCGTCAAGGTCTCCGGGTGGCACACTTCAGCGATGGTGTCTGTTTCTAACATGTGCCTAAGATCTAAGCACTCGACAAAAGCTATATACAGTTAGGGGGTACAATACTGATGATACTTGCTCCTTTTATTAGGAGGTACTGATCTTCTTTTGATCGCAGTATTGTGGTTAGGACGCACTATCAGTGACGATCTCTAAGACTGCTGGAGACATTGATACGTATTGTTCGTTGCCCTAACTGACGCCATCGGACAGCTCGAGTACGGTACAGAGGTAATTTTGGGCTGATCTTCCACATCTAGCTATTTTAGTTAAGCCGTTCATGCATTTATTGAGTTTGCTCTGCAAGGCTCTGGTGCACTCGAGATAGAAAAAGGCGAGGCCAAAGGTCAATAGATATCCTGATGCTACGACAAACGCTAGGACAGTGTTGGGTGTTGACCAGGCGTAGTTGACGGGTTGAATGGGGCTGTTACTCTCAGCCGCTATTTCTTTGAGGTCGATGGTCTGGGTACCCTCATATTGTATTTGCTTGAGTTTCTTTGGAACTAGCTCGAGGGTGTGCTTGTTGAAAAATTCAGAACAATTCGATTTCACTTTCGTACTGATTTGAGTTGAAATGGTAGAGGGCTAAATCTTCGATGAGTAGGATAGCATTCTCTGGCATGCTAATCCAAAGAGTTTTTTTGGGCAGATTTATGCGAGTAGCGGTGTCATGTTAGTCGTATGTCAGAGTAGCTGTTCTCGCTGGGATATTAACTAACCAGTGGCCTCCCACAGTCTCAGCCCAAGTCCGACCAACTTGTGACTGGGCCATGACCTGAGTAGGGCAACAGGAGTCAGCTGGCATGACTTTCAGCTCATAGATTCTGTCCATGTTGTCCCGTATGAAAGGCTTACTGGGACATAGGTAATAGATGCCTTTGGAGAGGGCAAACATGCGTATGTTTGGTGCCAGATACAGATCAGGATTGTTGTCGTGATAGGCAACAAACGATGGAGTCTGCACTTTAATGTGGACGTCACCTTACCAGAATCCAACATTTACCATGTCTTTGAGCCAGTAAATGTTCTCTGCGTCGATTATTGGTAGGGTTTATGATAAAACCTACCTCCCTCTCCTCTGGGTCCACAAATATAGGGACCGCACTACCCAGCATATAAGCTAGGTGGGCTTGAATGGGTGTCACTACGTCTCTGGTGGTGGTGGACAGAATGTTCTGCACTGTTGACAATTGGATGAGGTATGGGGGAATCTTACCCATGGCTAAGCTGTCTACTGAGGACCTAATGTCACACAACACATCATTCATTAACATGCCGACCAGTTGTGTGTGTGCTTAGTCGACTGATACTACCAAAAGGAGAGAGTTTACAGTGCAGATTGTCTTGTTAAGGGTTTCGCTGCGGGAATCAACCACCAGAATGGGGCCCTTAAGTGACTGCCCTATTGTCTGTAGCTCTTCTTGTTGCTGGTAGATTTGTTTTCTGATTTCCAGTATTTCATCCTGTAACTTGTTGACATGATGCCTCACAGCAGATAAGCTAACTGCATTCACTGTTGATAATCCCAGGTTGAAAACAGTTCCAACAACAGCTGCTGCTGTCATGAGCTCGGCTATGAAGCATTTAGGTCTTTAACCCAACCCGCTTAACTCCGACTGAGTGACAGTGAACTTCTGCAGCTGCTGCAACATGTGAGTGGTGTCTGCCTCGGTGTGCTCTAATACCTCCCTGTGCCACCTTTGGCCTACCCAGCTGGTAAGGCCTGAGGTGGTTGGTGTGTGTTTTTGCCAGCTTCCCGTTTTTTTTTTTTTTGGCCTTTTCTGGCTTTATTGACAGGACAGCTGAAGAGTGTGACAGGAAACACGATAAGAGAGGGGGAGTGACACGCAGCAAAGGGTCCCGGAGGGTCCCGGATGTTGAACTCGGGTCCACTGCAGAGCCTCAGCACATGGCTCGCGCGCACTACCAACCGAGCTAAGCAGCGCCCCCTATTCCCGATTTTGGTACTGGTTCGACTATCTCGGGGAGAGCCGCGGTTATTACTGACCCGAGGGTCGGGAGGGAGAGCAGCAACATCATCCTGATGGGGAGAACACACAAGATTAGGGACATCATCCAATTACTGTATGCTTTAGACCAGGGGTAATTGTTTTAGACTAACCCCCACTTTGATTAGAATTATTTGGATGAGACAAACAACGGTATTTGAATAAAGAAGTTGAGTCACCAGGTTAAGTCTGAATCTCAAGTTCTTTGGAAACTGACACAAGCAGTGAATTTGGTTGGGGAACATTTCCTGCTTGTGATTGGCACCTTTTAGATGCTTAAAGGGTTGTTTTCTTATTTTATGACCTAACAGGGACGTCTGAGTCTGCGTCAATTCCCATGGGAGGCTTTGTGTGGCTTAATTTGGCGACAACCGAGAGTTTTTCGGTAATCACGTACAGACCTGCCCAGTGCGGTAGAGGTGTCTGAGTCGAAGCAACAGGTGAGAAAACAAAATTAAACACAGCTAATCACAAAAACTCAAGAAATTAAGGACACTCAATATACCAAATCTCTAATAATTTACACAATACCAAATCAAATAGAACTAACAAGATTTGTATCATCAAATGAAATTCACCTGCAACCTGCAAAGACCAAAATAACCATAAAGCCAAGTGAAACCAATTGTTACAAAAGAAAAGAAAATGCCAAAACTACTAACCCTGGAAAAAAAAAAATCCTTCCCACCACACACACACACACACACACGACAGGTTAGACAGTACACAGCTCAATACGGCAACAGTTCTCCCACGGCAATGCTAAAACAAGACCTGGACAAAGGCTAGTGCTTAGCCAGCTGTAGTGCTGTAGCAGCCGGGAGCAAGGCAGACAGCGTTGGAGCACCGCAACCATGGGTGCAAATAAAAGTCTGTGAGTCAAAGCGATGAGTCAGAGCAGGGAAGCAAAGCAACTAGCGGTGAGGCAAATCAGCAAAGCTGCGAGGCAAAGCAGCTGTGATTTCTTGCAGACAGGTTAGCGGTTGCTATGCCGTTACACAGGTGTCTTACCCTACAGTACAAGAACAGAAATGAGCAACTTATGAGTGGCTGGAAGAGGAAGCAAAAGTTGCTGTGCTACATACCGGTCAGCCAACTATGGTCGGCATGGCATGGAGCAAGGCGATCAGCTACATGGCGACCAGCAGCAGACAGCGAGCAGCACAGAATGAGCAGTGAGCAATGTGCAGCCAGCAGCAACACCCAAGCAAGCCGCTGAAATAAAATAACCAGAATGAAACAATTGGATGGACAGCGTAAAACCAGACTGTAGTCACCACCACCAGCCTACCTGCCACCAAGCGAAAGTGGAAGGCACCAGGAAGTGACGTGACCCAGACTCCGTCAGGCAAGAAGACAACCAGGTGCCTTCTGCCTCCCTTTACAAGGTTCTTCCCCCACAGCGGTTGGCTGGGAAGAGCCACACAGCTGAAACTCATCATACACTACTTCATACTGCTACAATCAAAAGGTCAAAGGATTCCACATGAGCAGCAAGGAGAACATTACTGGTGCTTTCTTCTGATAAACACCACCTAAAAGCTAAAAAAAACTTGTGTTTGTACAGTATGTTTACCACACATGTAACTTGGACACAGTGCTCTAATCAGAATCAAATTTATTGCCAAGTAGTTTTCTGCAGTTTGAATTTTAGTTTTGGATAACAATAAACACAGTAAGTAGAGACATGTAAACATGCTAAAGGGCTGGTACTTCAAGTCAAAAGCATGAATAGATAAAATGAAATATATGTAATATAAGCTTGAACAACTGTGCAGTTTTGTCCAAGATTATCTAAAGTATAGACCATTGAGATTGTATGAAATGTTCACAGTATGCTGAGTCAGTCTCTGTTCCATAAAAATATCATGTTGCTCATCTCTTGCTTTACAGGCCAGAATTCAAGGACAATATTTGGAGCAATCACATCAAGTGCTGCTCTCTCTATTTATTTGTCATTCTGCATTTACTCCTTGTTTGGCATTATCTGGAAAATGTTTGACTAGAGTCTTGAACATGTTAAATGCCTTTTTTTACGCTTCATGCACAAACACCAGACCCATTACAGCTCTTAAACTTTACATCATTCACTAATAATAACTGAATTAGGAAAGACTCTTGTTTATTGACATGTTTGTAACACATTAAAATAAATAACAGTACATAAACAGTATATCTTATTTCATTTAGACAATATACATTACAAATATAGTTGGAAGTGGCAATCTGCGGGTTGTAACCCCTTTCGCCCCAAACCGGCCACCCTGACCTTCATCCCCCACAGTCGATGACATCGGCCGTAGTGTTCCTCAAAGATCTGTGCAACACATACCCATGATAAGCCCCAAATTTCTCCAAATGGTTTTTCAGCTATGTGCTAATGGTATTTATAGCGCCCCCTATAGGTTGAGCTCAACATGCTTTTTTAGGCAGATTCCCAGTCCTGTTGTGAACCTACCCACCAATTTTTGTGATGATAGGGCAAAGGAAGTGGGAGTTATGGCCAATCATTTCTAAGACCCAAAAACATTGGTCTGTGGCGGCCATATTTTTTGACCAATCTGGCTTATTAGGGGGCCAAGCCCAAGGGGCCAAGGGAACGCGTATGCAATCATAAGGATTTTTAGGGCCCGAGCAGGGAACCTGCGAGGTCCCTATTGTTTTTCGAATTATTCTTTATTTTTATTTTTCGTTACTAAGGTTTTTTGTTTTTTGTTATAATCTCTTGTTGTCCTGAATTTCCACCACTAGGTGGGGCTACAATTAAAGAAAGTACCTACCTTTTCAAACTCCTCCCAGGCGATTTCAACAATTTGCATGAAACTTGGCGCTCAGCATCTGTGGACCCCCCTGACAAATAGTTATTAAAAGAATTTTGATAGGCCAAACAATACTCAAGTTATTAAATAACAACTTCCTGCAGAATTCATTCCGAACAGGAAGTGTTGCATATCTCCACATTGGTGTGGTCAAATGACATGAAACTGAGGATACCACTTCCCCATGAGCCCCAGAGGCCCTGCGCAAAATTTTAGGCAATGACCACAAGGTGGTGCTCTTTAAATTTAAGCAATTTATATCTCCACATCGGTTCATCAAAAATGTGAAACTTAGTACAATTATTGTCAGTGCCCTCCTGAGGACAGCTGATGAAGAGTTTAGCAATCCGCCACTAGGTGGCGCTCTGGTGGCCATCTAATTTGATATATGACACTGTGCCCACACCATAACACTTATCAAAATAAAATTCATAGAGGTGCTATAGAATGGCCCCTATGACTCACACACCAAAAATGACCAGCAGGTGGTGCTATTTTCAATGCAAAAACATTTTTCGATCACAACTTCCACTTAATATGTTTCACATTATTAAACCTCCCTATGTATTCCCTGCATTCAGCTGAATAGTTTGGTGAAAGCCACGCCCACTTCCGAGCTAACTGTCCATTGGCAAAATCGCGACAAATGAAAAATTTACTTTTACGAACTCCTCCTAGGCAATTTGAACGATTTGCATCAAAAGAATTTTGATAGTCCATAAAACGCCTGAAATATAAAACAACAAATTCCTGCATCTTGTGTTGAACGCAGACAATCTTGCAAATCTTTACAAAATACTCTGATTATCACGTAAATGTTCATAATTGTGTTCCATGGACTGATGAGGCTTTGTGTAAAATTTGGTGCAAATCGGCCAATAGGTGGTGATCCCACATCTTTTACTTTACATAGACACTATATTCATAGAAATGTAATACATCTTCTTGGCTTTCAGCTCATGGTCTTGTTTCAGATGTAGGACTTACACTTTCAGCTGTAGAAGTCCTAGAGCAGCAAGCACTCCAGCAACTCCCTCATGAGCCACAATGTTAATTTTGAGCCTAGGTTTCTGGAGGAGAGCAGATAGTACTTGTTTGACATCTCAGATTTCAGCAATGTCTCCTGTTACTCAGTATCTAAATATGTTGGCGATAACCATTATATTTTTTTCAAAACTGTTCACCTTTTTAGCTTTCGTCATGCAGCACACCCCATTAGTTAATCAGTTCTTCTCTGATCTGGCTGGATTCTCTGGATTTTTTGTCAAGATCTCCCACGCAGCCTCCCAAGAGCAAGCACAGTAAGATGGAACTTCCATATCTTTGAGCCTACCACTCTGCGGGAAGCATGTGGGTTTGTGTGGCTACTTTCAGCTTCTTCCTGAAACTATTTCAGTGTATTATGCCTCGTGTGGACATTTTCTTCAGCCAGCTCAAGAAGCAGACCATCAACCCAGTCTTTGTCCAGGGAATCATGAAGCAGTACACACACTTTTTCTGACTTTAGCATACATTATTTAATACCAGCAGAAGCAGGCCACCAAATTATAAAAGAACAGCTTCTTAGAGGCCCGTTCAATGCTGCTTGCAGCTTTAATTTTTTTCTTGTTATTTTTCATCTACCAAAATTATTGCATTTTTCACTGCCTGAACATACCCCGAAACTCACCAAACTTTGAATACAAGTCACACCTCGCAAAAAATTTTATGATCTATTGTCATCCTGAATTTCCACCCCTAGGTGGTGCTATAATCAAGGAAAGTGTGTTTTGGCTCATAAGTCCCATATACTTTGTCACACATTCAAAAACCTTATATCCACGTGTTCACTGAGTTCGCATGAATTTCGTCATATAGGCCACGCCCATTTTCAAGCTCTGGAAGGATGTCCAGAGGTTGACAGTGTATGAACGCAGATCAGTGTTGGCCAACTGGTCAGGCTGCTGATGTTGTTGCAGTCTCAACCCTCTAGTTTTTTGTCAGTGACTATCCTGTAGAAAGACAGGAGCAAATACCAAAGAACACCAGCAAGCAATTGCCAGTTCTTGTGGGTTTACTGTTGCTCCATGGCAGAAAATGGAGCAGAAGACACAAAACTCAAATCCTCACACCAAAATTATTGGGCTGATTTTTCATTTTGGGTAAAATCATCCTTACTCCACTGAGCAACATTACTTACATTTTGTAAATCCATTGCATTACCATTTCTTACTCAACACTCAACACTTCAGGAAACACTGCATCATCCCAGACCACAAATTGCAGGCCTCTCTGTGCTGCTGCTTTTTGGTCAAGAGTAATCAGAAGGAAAACACACAAAAGCATACCTATCAGTATACTGCTGTGTTAAGTGTATAAATCATGCAAAATCAGTAATCTTTTACAGTTACTAGGATCACTACCTCACCTTACTGTTCATCAAGCTTATCCAGATAGTCTTCCATCTTGTGGCCAAAAGCTCTCCTGCCGGCCCGGTCCATTTGTTGTAGGTGAGGTAGAAAGTGTCAAGGGATGCACTGAAACTCCCCAGGAGGTTTTCCCTTGATGACCCCTTCAGATATTTGCACAACACAATCAACAAAATAGTCTAATATAACTGTTAGCACAATGTCAGGGTCAGTTAATTAATATAAATTCACAGTTTCTTCATACATTGACTGACATGTGACCTAGTTAGCCAGACTCTGATTATACAAAAATGTATTTTAGACTCATGCATTGCTCATCCTCTCTAACAGCAAGACAGTTCCTGCTCTCATCTCTGGTTTCACACTGGACATTAACATTAACAACTCACTCTTGTTAGATCCCAAGTTTTACCCCCTTTCCAGGAGGCACTCGACCAGCTCTTAGTTTAAAGGGTTGTATCGCTAAACCTACAAGAGGTTGCTTAAAAACTGGCAATTTAAATAGGGATTGCTTAAGCTGGTAATAAGGAGACTCACCTAGCTTCTAACTGCCTGAATCCAAATGTCTACCTTGCTTCCTCTGGTTTGGCACCTGACATGAATAGCCCCTGAGTCAGATACGGCCACAAGCCACGCCCATTATGGCAGCTCTCCTCTAAATGATCTGTGCACTTGGTAAGGTGCTGGGTTGGATTTTAAGGGCTTTTCGTAAACCCTTAGTGATTGTTTCAATTTGGTAGGCTAGAGTAACCTTTAACAACTTTTAAGATATTGCACACTTTACACCTAACTTTTACTTCCATCAAAGAGACATAAAATCAATGTCCACGACTTTAACTTTAACTATATTATGTAGGTTTTATTGCATAGACTTTAGCAAGGGCAAAGCGTACAGCACAATACTTATTTCAATTACAATCAATCATTATCAAAAATACTTAATAAATCACAATAATGTAACTAACAAATTTATCTAAAGAGCATAGGCCTGGTCAGAAATACTTAAATTTAGGTGAGATGGAGAGGGTCAGGTCTTTCCATGGCTTGCTTTTCCCTACCTGCTGAAAGTCCAAGTCCTTGAGGCAAATCACAACCCGAGGACTCGTAACTTCCTCAAAGTCCAAACGTCACGCCAGCAGCGTGAACAGAAGTACTCCAATATCCAAATTGTTATCCACAGCATGTTGGCAAAAATGGTTAATCCATTGTACTCTTAATTCCTTGGTCTGTTTCTCCTGAAGATTTCTTGAAGTCCTTTCTGCGATGTTTAGGCTGCTCACATTCTCCATCTCAGGTGTGTCTTCAAGGCTTGAGCGAGTGGAAGAACGAACTTTAGTCTGTGCACACTGTATTTTTAAAATATGCTTTTTGGTATGTCATGTATATGAACCATGTGCCTGCAGTATCAGTTGCATGCATATCAATTTGGAGACTTAATCACTCATGCACAAGGTGCTAAGATAGCTTTCATGAATCAACCGTTCCTAATCCATGCTCCTCCTGCTTTTAACATGAGAGACAGTGGGCAACGCTGTGACACCTACCGCTGGTTAGGACCCAAGCTGTTTTTGTTGATGCTGTCTGCTGTTGCATGTGGACAGGACATGGTGCGATGAGGTTGTCCTTTCAAATGTATTTCTTGTTGATCAGATACATATTACCAACAGCTGAAATGTTACTGTTGACCTTACACTTTCTAATGTAGATTTAGGTCACAGTGCCAGTGAATGTATTTCATTTACTCATTTACTAATTTCTCTTGAGTATCTGAAAGGGCTCAGATTGAACTGAGAAAACTGGTAAATAAAGTGTGCTGCAGGGCTGCAGATCTGGTCTGAAGCTGGCCTAGCTCAGTCTGTGTTTTTCTCTCTCCTCTAATGATGGCCTCATTTTTGGCCGATATATGGAAGGAGCAGGAATTTCTATGGCTCTCCTCTGAGGGGTGGTTATATTACTGGGACGCCACTAATAAAGGCTGGTGCCGGTCTGGGATTCCACGTCTTGCTCTCTCCCTCGCTTTTCTTCCCTTCCCTCCAAGTCTCTTTTTCCATTTCTCCCTTAATTCTCTCCTGTCCCTCAGAGAAGGGCTGTGTTTAGGGTTCATCAGAAAGCACATCCATCTCCAGTAGAGATGACACAACAAAATAGTTCTTTGTCTGTTTGCTGAAAGTCACCAACTGCTACTTGTGCTATGTTTGCCCCCTCCCCCACTCTCTGGCAGAGTTTCCTGCTCAGGCCTCACACAGTGTTAATACCCACACAATCCATGTCCCTCCATCCAAGTTCTTCCAGCTCAGCCAAAAATGATATGTGAGATAAAACCTTCTGAAGGAGGCAAGCTTCACCCCCATCTCATTTCAGGCTGGTGCAAAAGATGGCATGGAATCACATGATGTTGGTGCATCATAAATTAACTCTCAATGTTAATTAACATTAGATCTATTAGAAAACTGACTGAATGCAAAAAAAAAAAAAAAAAAAAAAAACTGATGATGATTTACCAGTTTTGTTTTGTTTATATGGTTTGGTTTATTTCCTAGTCAATGAATCAAAGGAATATAAGCATGCTAGAAAAAAATGCTGAACTGTGATTTCTTATGTAGTAGGGCTGAAATGAATTAATACGTTCATTTGAATTAATTCATTGTTTACAGCTTACAATGTCCAACCTCAGAATTTAAATCTGTTTCTTTTGTCTGACTAACTGTTAGATAAAGATAAAAACAAACAAAAGCAGCAATCCTCTTATTTTAAAGGCTTTAACAGAGAATGTTTGTTTGCTTTATTAATTATGACTTAACCCCATAAATTAAAAATCCAAATAGTTGTTGTGTAATTTGTATATTGATGAGAGGTCAGTTAAGGTGTTAAAATTTCTTTTAAGAATGCAGTCCCTTCATAATTTTACCAGCCAACATGTTTCGGAACTATTGGCTGCCCCATGACACGAGTCACAACTCTCATGTTTAAAGTGGCTAGTTTTACCTTGCCACTAATTGTCTGTACAGGTGAACCTTGATAGCATCACTCCCTTTTGCTGTGTCATGCCCAGCTGTTTCATGTTTACATGACCACAATAATATGATAACTGGTAATAATCAGGACATGATAATAATCTGATTTATTCTGTCTGATGAAATGGTTCACATCTAGATGTCAAAAAGACACCTTAAATAACCAATATTGAAGCAATAAGCCTTGATCAATTGATGTTTTATCAAAATTGTTATAGCAAACAGCTGTCTGCTTACATCTCCAGCAGAAGAGTACAATATGGGTGTCCCAGTGGAGTCCAGTATTTAGCCACCTCACAAATATAAGCCTTATGTAATTATATAATATGTAAATATATAAAATGTAATTATTTATTTCATTTCCAGTTTGGTCCCCTAGCTCCATATCTCTGTCTATTTTATTTGGTACTATACATTTCTAAGATGACAGTGTGTTCCTGTGGTCTTCTGTTTAGGTGTTGGTGAGTGCTAGAGGGACAAACCCTAACTAATCCATAGATCTAACGAATACAGGATACTGCGCAAAGCTTTTCAGACAGGACTTTTGCTTCAGAGTGGTATTAACAATACTACAGACCTTTTACTTTGCAGAGATGCCTTTTCTTAATGAAATCATCAAAGCTACTTCATAGATAACATAACTATAACAAACTGTTCATCCCCTTAGAGGTTTTCCCTTTTTATTGCTTTTATGAATTGAGTTACATGTTTGACAAAAAAGTTATTAAAGAAAAAAAAATGTTAATGTCAAAGCCTCTACAAAATAATGTCAATTAATTCAAAAACATATAATGTTAAATAAGTGACTGCTTAAGTGTTCACCCCCTTCCAATCAATATTTAGTAGCTGCATTATTGACCTCAATCACAGCACTGTCTGTGTGGATAGGTCTCAATCAGACTTGCACATCTGGACACTGCAGTTGTACTCCATTCTTCCTTGCAAAACTGCTCTGCAGGCAGGTTGCACAGAGATCAGGCATGAACAGCCCTTTTCAAGTCCAGCCACAAATTCTCTATTGGATTGAGGTCTGGGCTTTGAATCTGCCACTCCAGAACATTCACCTCATTGTCCTTTAAACCATTTCTGTGTAGCTTTTTCTGTACGCTTCCAGGCATTGTCTCGCTGGAAAATAAATCTTCTCCCAAGTTGTGTTCTCTTGCAGATTGTCTCAGATTATCCTCCGGGATTTCCCTATATTTTGCTGCATTCATTTCTTTACAAGCCTTCCAGAGCCTGCTGCTGAGAAGCATCCCCACAGCAGGATGCTACCACCACTTTGCTTCATGGTGCAGATGGTGTGTTTGTGGTGATGACCAGGTGTTGTGACGTAATTGGTCTTAAATTGAGGCCTTCAAAGGATGCAGCCCATGAATTGGGATACAGCCCAAATAACCTTCTTCCAGTTGAGTCTCCCACATGCCTTTGGGTGAACTCTGGTGGAGATTTAATGTGATTTCTTCAACAGTGTATCTCTCTTTGTCACTCTCCAATAAGGCTTTGACTGGTGAAGACCCTGAGCAACAGTTGTTGTATGCAGAGTCGCTCACATCTCAGCTGGACTGCTGTTGAATTAGGTGAGTCATCTATAAGGTGGTGAATAACTATGCAGTCACGTAAAATGGCACTGTAAATGTTGAGCGTAAGATACCTGAGGTTCTTGGTTATCAATTCTGCCTTGAATTTTTTTCATTTCTTTTTCCTTTTTTCTTTTTTTTTACATAAACCAGTCAGTCAATCAGTCAGTCAACTGTACTGTTGTCCCCTTTACAACAAAAACTGGTGGTAATTATGGTGGCTCATGGCTGTAACAGTGGCTCACATTGTAAAGGATTAAACACAAAGCTTCATATCAATGAGAAGCGACTTATGTGAGATCGCATGTATGATCCCAAACTACATTTTGAGTATGAAGCATTGCTATGGAATGAGTCATTTAGCAAGGTCTAACCCCCACCAACATGGTTCTCATTACCCTCACCAAAGCCTTGACTGTGCTGGCATAAACCCCCCTGCTCCTCCCCTTTGGAAACACACACACAACAGAGAGTGCTGCAGTGGGGATATTTATACCCAGGTCTGGGTTTCCCATTGGAACGGCTCTGTCTGTGCCGATCCAGTAAACAGAGCTCAGTGGAAAAAATGGGTTCAGTCACCTCATAGATGGTTCCCCACAGATGGGGAGTTGTTGTGAAGCACTGATGATTGAAATCCTCAGCAACATTTATGCAATAAAGGATCTTGTGTGGTGTGAAGGATAAAGACTGTTGGCACTTCATTTTAACCCACTGTATAACTTAGTTCTGTGTATTAATAGTACCCACAAGCAGTGTTGGGAAAGTTCACTTTCTACATGAACTAGTTCAAAGTTCAGTTCACAAATTTCAAGATGAACTAGTTCAGTTCATAGTTCATAATTAAACATTTTGAACTAAGTTCACAGTTCCATAAATGAACTAGTTCATAGTTATTTCCTTTTATTCACTATATTATTGAAAGCTTTTATTTTTCAAAATTATTTCCACAGCCCACATAGAACCACAGACAGCAATTATTTGAGTTTGAGGTAATGCTGCTGCCTTCATTTGTTTTTCTGTTGTTTTTTTTTTTTTTTGAACAATTTTATTGAACAATTTGAATGTACACAAGTGTAAGGTATACAAGAATAATCAGCACATTTGTGACATACATAATAAATAAATCAAGGATAGAGTACAAATTAAAAATATATAAATAAAAAACATAAATAAGTACACAAATAATAAACAAAAGAAGAAAAGGAAAAATAAAATAAATAATAGATAAATTGATAGTTAAGACAGTGGCCTCAGGGAAAAAACTTTTCATAATGACGCAGTAAGGAATTACTTTTTTTGTCATTTTACAAAATCAGAGATTCAAGCAAAGAGCTCAGTTGCAGGAGAAAATGAGCAAATTTAGGTAGAAATTTAGCAAAATTTTGGTTTGTGAATAAAAGATTTTGCATATAGCATAACAAAGTTCATCATGTGTTCAAGAGCATTATCTTCTGGGTTAACACAGTAGCAAATAACATGTTTGCAACTCTGTGGTGGCTGGTGTTGCCAGTGTTTTGTCCATTCAGGATGAATAAATCTGTGTTTGTTTGGTAATGCCTCCCTGCATGTTTAGTATGCAGCTGTGTCTGTCTGACATACAGTAGTTAAGTTTTCGATTTGGAAATCTGCCTCTCTTGAATGAAGTTAAACAGTGAGAGAGTGCCATTCACAAACGCCAGAGTGATCATCATCATTCATCTGACAGAATACATTTAGTTCATGTTCACCCAAAATATGAGTGGATTCATGAACGATTGTTCACTGAACGTGTTCAGGCACAACACTGCCCACAAGAACCACCTATAGCATGGTGATGCTATCATCCAGTGTTAGTTTAACTCTTCATTCTGTTGAGAAAATAAAAAGACATATTGCGTTTTGGGTCATATTGACTCACACTCGTAAAACACTCACAATAGTCAAGAAATACATGAACTCAAATTATGGCTCTTTTCTCATTAGATAATCCAAAAATAAGAAATATAATACAATTTGATCCATGCTCTATACTATATTTAACAAGTATCAAATAAAGACTTTCTCACAAACTATGACATGGTGATAACACTCATCAATTAATGCAATTTTAACTTTCCTTAAACAATTTTATATCAAAGCTGTATTGGTATTTAGCTGTACCAACAAAAGTAGTGTAGAGAGGGTAGGAGGCATCCCTGACAATGTCCTTGGACAAGTTCTTGGACAGATGGGAGGGAAACTCCGATGACCCTCTCAGCTCCTCTAACTATTCTCTGCAGGGCTTTTTTGTCTGACATACTGCAGCTGGAGTACCATGTCGAGATATAACACGTCAGAACAGTCTTCACCACACCACTGTAGAAAGTCCTGAGGATCCTGATGGTGAGAGAGATGGTGTTTTTAAGCTTCCTCAGGAAATACAGTCTCTGCTGGGCTTGTTTTGTGATCCCTGAGGTGTTATTATTCCAGCTTAGGTCCTGCGAGATCTGCACTCCAAGGAACTTGATGTTCTCCACTCTCTCCACTGTGTGGCCACTGATGCTGAGAGGAACGTGCTCAGGCTGTGACCTCCGGAAGTCAGTAATTATCTCCTTCATTTTGTCTGCACTAAGCACCACATTATTTTCTCTGCACCAACCCTCTAGCTGTTTAACTTCTCTGTACCTAGACTTCTCATTTTCATGAATGAGTCTCATCACTGTATTGTCATCCACAAACTTGATGATCTGGTTCCACTCGTGCCTGGATGCACAGTCATGTGTTGTGCACTGTAACCAGCAATGGACTGAGTCAGTGACGGACTGGGCACAAAAAAAGGCCCTGGCATTTTAACCCACCAGCGGCCCACCAGCAGTGGGGGTGTTTGCGCATGCGTGCGCAACTTTTGAGTCACATAAAGAACACACACTTTTGATAACTCAAAATTGACAATTCCCATGCTATAAACAACTGCACCAGAACCATGCACAACCCCAATGCATAAAACAAATTAATAAATCATCAGAGCCAGCCGCTCCATAATAAAAACATGTTCTACCATCATGAAGTTATCCATGTCTACCTCTTCATCTTCCTCTTGCTTGTTTTGTTCTTCCTCTGGCTCATATTCCTCACTGTCCTGCCTTTCTCCCTGGTGTGATGTCTCAGCTGTGTCACTAACATTAGTGCTAGCAGTATTAGCGCTAGTGCTAGCTGAAGCTGCACTTGATTTTCAAAACAACTCAGTCAGTTTGCAGCATTTACACCACCAGCCGACAGTGCTCTCTTAGATATCTCTCTTTTTCTCTGCTCACACCTTGTGTCTGTTGATGCCTTGATTCATATTTTGCTAGCTTAATCTCAGTCAACTTTCAACTTCCAATCTCCAACCTTCAACAAGCATGCAGACGCGGTCTACTCGATTCAGTCTTTAAATTCCCAGAAGGCATTGCTTCATTTCAACTTTCGCAAACAAATAAACAAAAAAATGCAGGTAGATTTGTTTTATTTCCAACCATGCACGTTTTTGAACATCTGAATAAGAAATGCAGCTACAAAACAATGCAGACTGATATAAAAGTTTGTGACTGTAGACTGTAGAGGGTAACCATGACTGTGATATAGAGACTCCTGTGTGGTGTATAAATGCTGATTAGATTGCCAGTGGTACTTCGTGCAAAGGAATTGAACAAATCTGATTATCATTAACAGCATTCCTATTGCAAGTGCTGGATGTGAGCGTGGATTTTCTCAGATTAACTTGATTTGCACTCCCAACCATGCCTTTCTGCTTACATCCGCCATATCGTCTTTACTCTTCCTAAATCTAAATTCAATCCAGTCGCGAATGTGAGGTCGTGGGTGCCCTAAGAACACAGAACTGCCAGAGACACATGCAGCAAAACCAGAAACAGAGTGGAGGAGGAGGAGAATCTGAACGTGGTTGTGATGTGGGGTGTTTTGGACAACTACATATGGTAAGCATACTGTCTATTAATAGGCCGCTGTGCCGTGTTTTTTTATGTTTTACAAGTTAGACCTGTTGAGAAATTAATTGCTGACTGTGTATCTTAAGTCCCACCTGTGGTGATGTGGGCATTTGCCTGTGCTGTGCAGAGTATAGCCAAATCATTGTAAATTATTGTCATAACATGTTTTCCATGGATATTATTCTAAACTGGGCTTGTAAGTCCCACAGCATGGTAGGTGAGCATTTGCATGTTGTTTTCAGAACCGTTTTTTTTATGCGTTCCAGGACCTGTGCCCGTCTCGTCATCCCTGTGCTGTCATATGTACTTTGCGTTTCAGCACCTTATGATTTACAAATTAAGCACTGGAGAAAAGATGAAGTGAGAGAAATTAAGTGAATATATGAAAGCAGGTCATAGAAAAAGAAGAAGAGGGACCAAAGTAAGAGTGTCATGATTTCAATTTTAAATCGAAATCGACCAAAATTAAGTCACAATCTGATGCTTCAAATTAAAAAATGGAATCATCAGTGCTGCCACGCCCCCCATGTCATGTCCGGTCGGCTTCCCAAGTGGAAAAAAAAATACATGTGTTGAAGTGCTGTGAGTCAACCTCCTCTAACTTAGCTACTAGCTGAGCCAGTAAGGCAAACAATAGCATGGTGTTACACCATTCCTGTTCAGCTCCTGGACCATGGTCAGGAAGCACAGAGATGATTTCCTCCAGGGCCAAAGTTTGTGTTACCTTTGGGGTGAACCCCCCTTCATGTGTTAAGCTGGTTGGTAAATAATACCAGGGAGCTTTGCCGTATCTAGCCGTTGCCTTTATTCGTAGCCAGACTGCAGACTATATTGTACACTTTATTGCTGTCGCTACTACTGCTACTCCTTTCACTTCTTCTTCCTCTCCCATTCATTCACTGTCCGCACGTGCGCACACTCCCTCACTCTCGCTCGCCCACACACACCTCATGTACTATTCCTGAAAGGGGCTACACCACTATTACAACAATGACAACTGCAGATGTAGGAGACCCATAGACAGAACTTGAACCCCCTCCTCTTTCACTGAAGTTGCAGGTATGGAAAAATTTTGGATTTCCAGTGTGTTATGTTGACAACGTTTGTGTTGTTGACAAAAAAGCCACAGTTTGCAGGCTCTGCAGAAACTAGATGGCAAGTTATTTTGTTTAAGTTTCCAATTGACTGAGGATATCAGTTATTGTTACATTATGTCATTAATAAATGTTTTAAATTTGACAATGTAGTGTGGTACATTGCAAACAAAGGTCAGATGTTATATTGCATAAAAAGCATTGTCTAAAAATGGCATAGCAACCTATGCTTTAAAAAAAAATTATGAAAAGATCGAGAATCGAATCAAACTGAACCGAACCGTGACCTTTAGATCGAAAATGTAATCGAGTCGAAACATGACTTTATACCTGTGCCTAGTATGTCTGTGTTGCTAGAGCTGGTGAGCAGATTGCCATCTGTGCTTTCCTTCAAACACACTGACTTTGACCTGTGGCCTCAGCAGAATGGACTGGCGGGTGTCTGCAGGGTATCTGCCCTTCATACACACTGACCTTGAACAACTTGGTTTCAGCAAGGCAGCGTTTGTCACCAGGCTGCTCAAATCAAATCAAATCAAATCAAATCAAATCAAATCAAATCAAATAAATCTTTATTTATATGGCGCTTTTAATACAAAAAAGTATCTCAAAGTGCCTTACAGACATTGATAGACAACAACAGAAAAAGAGAAACAGCAAATAAAATCAAGAGAAGAAAATTAAAAGACCCCAACCCTCCCATCCCCACAGACATGCACAGAGACATACACAAATACAGTACATACACACTCACACCCACACAAACATACACTAGCTGTCACTAAAGAGACATGGCTGGGCAGTGAGACCTGAGGCGTGGAGGAAGCTACCACACTGAGAGAGATCTTGGTCCAAGGCCGCAGGGAGTGCCACCACAGAGACCACCCCAACCCGGGCAGACAGGAGGCCCCACACCAAGGTGCAGAGCCCTCCAGCCACCGGGACCAAAACATGGAGGGGCAGCCTGCCCTTCTGATATTGGCTCTCTCTTGCCCAAAGACACTCTGGCAGGGTAATGTGACTCCAGAGGAGAAGTATGACTCATCCAGCTATGGTGTAGGGCATGCATCTGCACACACAGAAGAATATATCATGCTTCTATACAAAGTAGGCTACAGTAAAGCTTAAATCTGTTCTGTGGTGAACAGTGGCTTCAGACCAACAACAGTGCAGTAATTGAAATTTTCATGAACTGCAGATTTGACTCACTTGTTTCATGTAGAGCGAAGAACAAAGCAACAAGAATTAGTAGATTGAGCAGATGTGGTGAGTGGATATACACTATATTACCAAAAGTATTCGCTCACCTGCCTTTACTCATTCTATGAACTGAAGTGCCATCCCATTCCTAACTCATAGAATTCAATATGATGTCGGTCCACCTTTTGCAGCTATTACAGCTTCAACTCTTCTGGGAAGACTGTCCACAAGGTTGAGGAGAGTGTTTATAGGAATTTTTGACCATTCTTCCAAAAGCGCATTGGTGAGGTCACACACTGATGTTGGTCGAGAAGGCCTGGCTCTCAGTCTCCGCTCTAATTCATCCCAAAGGTGTTCTATCGGGTTCAGGTCAGGACTCTGTGCAGGCCAGTCAAGTTCATCCACACCAGACTCTGTCATCCACGTCTTTATGGACCTTGCTTTGTGCACTGGTGCACAGTCATGTTGGAAGAGGAAGGGGCCCGCTCCAAACTGTTCCCACAAGGTTGGGAGCATGGAATTGTCCAAAATGTTTTGGTATCCTGAAGCATTCAATGTTCCTTTCACTGGAACTAAGGGGCCAAGCCCAGCTCCTGAAAAACAACCCCATACCATAATTCCTCCTCCACCAAATTTCACAGTTGGCACAATGCAATCTGAAATGTACCGTTCTCCTGGCAACCTCCAAACCCAGACTCGTCCATCAGATTGCCAGATGGAAAAGCGTGATTCATCACTCCAGAGAACGCGTCTCCACTGCTCTAGAGGCCAGTGACGGCGTGCTTTACACCATTGCATCCGACGCCTTGCATTGCACTTGGTGATGTGTGGCTTGGCTGCAGCTGCTCGGCCATGGGAACCCATTCCATGAAGCTCTCTGCGTACTGTACTTGGGCTAATCTGAAGGTCACATGAAGTTTGTAGCTCTCTAGCAATTGACTGTGCAGAAAGTCGGCGACCTCTTTGCACTATGCGCTTCAGCATCCGCTGACCCCTCTCCGTCACTTTACGTAGCCTACCACTTCGTGGCTGAGTTGCTGTTGTTCCCAAACGCTTCCATTTTGTTATAATAGAGCTGACAGTTGACTGTGGAATATTTAGGAGCGAGGAAATTTCACGACTGGATTTGTTGCACAAGTGGCATCCTATGACAGTTCCACGCTGGAATTCACTGAGCTCCTGAGAGCGGCCCATTCTTTCACAAATGTCTTGTTTCACAGTCTGCATGCCTGAGTGCTTGAATTTATACACCTGGGGCCAGGCCAAGTGATTAGAACACCTGATTCTGATCATTATAGTAATATAGTGTATGATTGGAGCTGTTAAAGATAGTCATTCACACAAGGCACAGATTTAGAAAGCAGAGGCCCCTGGGCAAAAAAATATTGAAGGTCCCCCTAACCCAGCACACATTGTGTGTGCACACATATGCACACACATCTCTCTATAAATGCACGAAATCTCTGTCTATGTGTGTGTGTGTGTGTGTGTGTGTGTGTGTGTGTGTGTGTGTGTGTGTGTGTGCCTCAAATGTCTGCAGATCAGGATCAGACTGACCTGAGATTTCAACATGGCTGCTGCATGGTTTAAGGGTGTGCAATGTCAGATTTGTTTGGACTACAATGATACCTTTAATAAAGTATTTTATAAATGATTGACCAATTCCGCTAGCATTGTCAACCATAGTCACCATAGCCACCATAGTCACCATAGCCACCATAGCCACATGCGCACCCGAGCCAATCACTGCAGAGCCCACCCCCACGCCCCACCTCCTGAGTCGACGGACACGCCGGTGTGTCCAAATCAAGTGACCATTTTAAGATGATGTAGCAGCAAGACACAGCCTCCATGACTCTCGGTTCCAACGTATATCTTGGTGCGGCCTTCAAACTATATACCAGTTTTTAAGTCATGTTGATAGGCCAAGTAAAACCGGACTTATGATAAATAATGTTCACCATGCTTTTTTGCAAACAATGCTGCACGTTTGGTGCAGGAAGAAACAGTCAAAACAAGCTTCTCTCACAAAGCTGTCCACAAGCAGGAGGTGTTTGCAAGCAAAAAAAACCCATGCTACTCTCTTTCCTATTGGTGGAAAAAGGCACCACACCAACCAATCACAAAATTATATGCAGGGGTGTAATTGTTCTGGCTGGGGTGAGTGTTGCGCAAGGCATGGGTCAGGTATTGGTAAACATAATGACCGCTCACCGCTGTCAATGTTTTTTGTGCCTCTGATTCATGTCTTCAAGTCACTCCGCAAATAATCCTTTCATTTGTTACGATGGAACTTCATTCAAAGCAGAGCTCCACCAAAGAGCCTGTAATTGTTGCGGAATGTTATCTGATGTGTCAGTGTCTCCCCTGCATGCATTCTACAGCACCACTGCTGCCGCCGCAAAAAGCAAAGAAAGACTCAAAGATTTTTGACGGTTCAATATCACAGCAAATATCATGGTGAATTTAAGTTGCACACAGTGAAAGCAATGCAATGCATTACTGTTATTTGTATAATTTCTACAAGTCACCGTTTAAATAGAGTGACTGAAATACTCATTGAGTCGGGGTGAAATTAGTTTCAGGTTGGCTATTCGGTGGATATTCACTCAAGTTCCAGCTGCGACTTTACTGAGGTTCGCCCAATGTTAGCAGCAGGAGGATGGTTAGCTCACCTCCCAGAGCCTCGCGTTGAATTGCTGCTGGGTTGAACCCCCTTTCATGTGTTAAGCTGTTCGGGCAATATTCTGCTACGTTCCTCAGTCTATTTGATAAAATGTGATGGTCTACTGTATCGAAGGCGGCGGTTAGATCCAGCAGTACCAAGACTGTGAGTTTATGGTTATCTAAGTTGCACCTGATGTCATTTAAAATCTTTAAAAGGGCTGTCTCTGTACTGTGGTTTGTTCTGAAACCAGACTGACACTTGTCTGTGCTGAATGTGCGCTCATCATGTCTTTTCAAAGGAATGTTAAAAACACAGTTTGGTCTAAAAACAGTCCTGAGTTTAATTTGTCTGTGTGAAAGTCTGGTCTCAATTTTATGGATGTTGTCCTGTGCCTCTGGTGTGACTGACTGGGGGGCGTGTATAGTGTAGGAGGGGGAGGGTGAAGGTGAGTAAGGGGTAGAGTGTCCGTGTGCGTGTGTATCTACCGATAGTCAGGAGGTGGTAGTGGTGGTGGAACGAACAGTCAGGTCAATGTTGATGGATTAAAGCCACGATCCCTCCTGGTTTGGGTGGAGGCTGTCTCGTTTAAAAAGGCGAGGCCTGTTTGGAAAGTGCTGCAAAATTGTCAACGTATGGGATACTTTTTATCAGGCAGTAACCCTTCAGCCACAGGTGCAGCTGACGAAGCCGGCTGGTGGTGACGTCACCATACTGAGGTGGGGGAAGCGGGCCGGCAATAATTTGCCACTTCCCCGTGTCCAGCAGGCGATCCACAAGGGAGATATAATCCCGTTTAAGTACCTCTGACTGCTGATTTTTGAGGTTGTTGATGCCGGCCTCTTGGACCAGTGTGGAGGCCAAGCTGTGCTGTTCACTCAGCTGAAGGGCAGAGGAAGCAACCTCCTTGACGCTGGCTCCAGGGTGGAAGAAGGTCTGGCCACCATGCGCTGCCACGTGCCTGACCATGGAGGTCCCGACAATCAGCACAGATGGGGTGCGCCACTCCACTGGCTGCCTGGAGGTGCAGCAGAGGCAGGATGAAGCCTGAGTTTCGGGCTTATGGTGCTGGGACACAGTTTCTCCTGGCTGGGATGGAGGGGAGGTATCTGGATGGACTGGTGGACTCCGGATCCTGGACTGGTGAGAGCCAGGACCAGCTGGATGGGCAGGTCCCGGGGGTGAGTTGGACAGCGCACACACAGGAGGGAAGTCCTGCAGGCTTAGGATGTCATACCTGTTAACCAGTGGCAGACCCAGAGGCGGAGGAGGAGGACATGGACGAGCCCCAGCACCCCTATGCACCACTGGCCAGGGTTCCCCCAGCCTAAGTGGCGTTGATCTCACTGGAGCCTCCACTCCATCCTCCCGTATGAAGCACAGCGGCTCCTCAGGACGTAGGCAGGAGGTGGAGGGTGCTGATAACTTGGGCTTGGCTCCCTGGCGGTGCGAACAGGACTTGGCTACTGCTGGTGCCGGAGTTTTGTTGGTGATCCAGCCGGTCCGTGGCAAGGCGGTGTTGTCCATGGTCATCATGTTCTGGTCACCAGCGCCGGATGTCCTCAGGTGGGAGATCAGCTTTGCCTGGGTTGTGGCGACAGTGGAGAAATCCATAAGGATTTTGTCCCTCTCTTTGAGGTCAGCCTTGAGACCAGAGATGCTGTCCCTCAGTTTTGAGAGGGTGGGGAGGCAGGATTCACACACCGCCAGCATACCTCCAGCCGGCGAGGAGATTAAGCTTCTGGTAAGCAGCTCCCAGAGCTACCTGTGGTTAGCTGGTTAGCTAGCTAGCTAACATTAGCGAGTTGATGTCGATAAACAGTGCATAGTAGTCAGGAGTGTTCTATCCTGATTAAACAATTTTTTTGCGCTCTGTGTCACTGTCAGAAATAATTAAAGCCAGACGAATCGAAATTGAAAACTAGACACTCAACACACTCAGCACACGGGAGTAAACACGGAAGTAAAACGGAAACTCACACCTCACATACCGCCCTATTCCTGAAAGGGGCTACGCCACTGTTACAACAATGACAACTGCAGATGCAGGAGAGACAAAGACAGAACTTGAACCCCCTCCTCTTTCACTGAAGTCGCAGGTGTGGAAAAATTTTGGATTTCCAGTGAGTTATGTTGACAACGTTTGCGTTGTTGACAAAAAGCCACAGTTTGCTCTGCAGAAACTAGATGGCAGTTTATTTTGTTTAAGTTTCCAATTGACTGAGGACAAGTTATTGTTACATTATGTTGTCAATGAATGTTTTAAATTTGACAATGTAGTGTGGTACATTGCGAACAAAGGTCAGATATTATATTGCATAAAAGTCTAGTCTAAAAATGGCATAGCAACCTGTGCTTTAAAAAAAAATAAATGTAAAAATCGAGAATTGAATCGAACCGTGAGCTGTAAAAATGTAAAAAACAAATTGAGGATTTGGAGAATCGTGACGCCTCTAATCCTGAAGGACAACAACACCGGTACATCCCTTCTATTATACAGGATTCACACCACATGACTGCAGCAATACTTCCATGATTCACATCATTTTATGATTCACGCACACACAAACACACATACATAATCAAACATCAACAGCTACTGCATAGATAATTCAATGGATTTCAAGCTATGAAAACAATGATTTGTGTAGGACACCATTTTTAATAGATTGATGCTTTCCTGATCCTACTGCAGCTGGCAGACATCAGATATAATACTTAAGGACAATTGCACATCATCAAATTACAGCCATATGAAGTGCTCGCTTTGCCAGAGACAGGCTCAGAAGATTTTGACAAGCAGTCCAAACATTCCCTACAGAAACAAACCTTTTTCTAATGAGATCCTTTTTGCTTAACCAACAGCCTCATTGGATTCTGTTTGCATAAACAGTAGTTTTATTATGAAATACACCTCATTCAAAACAGACAAAAACGAATAAAACTCACAGAATTACATATTACATTATATTATTGTATTGTCACTGTTACAACTATCACTAAGTCTGATTTGGTCATACTAAACCCCTAATTCACCACATGTGAAAATATGAGTCTGCTGGTGGCAGCTGTTTCTGGCCAACAAAAGTAGTAGTAGGCAAAAAGTGTGAGGTATCTGGAGGACAACACATCCTGATTTACTTAGCTTAGATTCAATCATGGCTGATCTACTCAGTTTGGAGTCAGTCATGACTCACTGCTTTACATTGTGTGAGTGAAGGTCCAGGGGTTGGCTTCCAACTGTAAAGAGTCAAAAGTTAACAAACAATAAAGCGCTAAGCTAAGTTGACTTGCATGCCAAAATGGTGGAAGATGCCTAACACAGGTCAATCTCCTCTTTTAGTCTATTGAATAATTTGGCAAAGGGACCAATCAGAAGAAGTGGGTGCACTGGAGAAGGGACTTTAAAAAGGCCCTCACAGGAAGAACAAGGGGAGTTGCATTTTTGAGAGCAAAGGCTGATATTTGTAGCCAGCTTGGCTCTTTCTCCAGAGAGTTGAGCTTTCAAACATTTTGAAATAGTGGATATATTTTTCCCTATTTAATCTCTGTTTTTGCTTTTTAACTTTGCATTTTGCTGCCTTTTGTCTTTGTAATATGTTTGTTTCTACTAATGTAGATGGCATTAGCAGAAACATCCTAAATCAAACACCCAGCCCATTGTCATCATTATAATGTGGACACAGCCAGCAAACCCATAGTAATATTTTTTTTCTTATTTGCAAATAAAAAAAAATTACTTTATATGAAACCAAAAGCAGAGACAGGAAGAGGCCACAGTTGGTGGGGTTTTGGAGGCCCCTAGAGTTCAGAGGCCCCTGGCCACTGGCCAAATTGGCCCAGTGGTTAATCCCTGCTTTTTACACAAACCCCACCAACCCTACCAGCCTCAGCAACCCCACCTTCATCCCAAGACACAATGCCCCTTGGATTGACACTGTTTGTAGCACTCCCACTCTGTCTGCAAAGAGAAAGGTTTAACAGTGCCATCTCTGATAACACAGTCACACACTATCACAAACCTTCATTATGATTTACGCTTAAGAATTGACAACAGCTCCTCTGGGATGCAGACTCTCTTTCTGCTCTCACCATATTGTAATCTCCACTCTGGCATTAGCTCAGAAACAAGGCTATGTATAAGTTAAGGGATTCTACAGACCTTATATAAATAATGCAAATGATATGTGAACACATGCATGTAACCAGCTGAAGGAAGGAAAAGGGATTATAAGGGAACAAGTGAAAGGCAGTGATCTGACTTGCACAGCATAGGCGATGACATTCGTGGGTGTATGAGTGAGAGACAGTTTTAGAAGTATATGAAACAACACATCAGTCATCTACGGGTGGAGACAGACAAGTGGGGTTCACAGTGTCAAGCAGCATGGTGCCAGCTCAATTGGAAAGATGCTGCTACTGCTGTAGAGAGAGAAGTGCTGCTGACCCAGAGGCAGTTTGAAATTCAACAATGAGGAGTAAAATAAAAATCTTTCCCAAAAAAGGAAGAAGAACATTGGAGGTCCATTTTCCTGAGGCCTGTGCTTCTAATTTATATCTTATTCCACTTACTGCCAGTCACACTGTATTCAGAAATTCTGTTTCACATACAGCTTGTGAGTACACGTAGTAAGAAAATACACTGTCAGAGACTATTTGCAGTAATGAGAACTCCAGTGATACCAGTGTTTTTGTATAAACCGTATCCCATATGCTACAAATTCTGTGTATCTTACATAATCAACACACCGTCATACTTGAATGACTGAATAGGCAGATCTCCTGTGACTCCAGAACAACATATATCACCGTTCCAAAAACAACGTGACCGTTACAGCGTACCAGCAACAGTCAAACTGGACCGTTGTCATTCTGTTTCGGTTTGTTAAGGTTCAGGCACTGAAACCACTTGGTTAGGCGGTGATGTTGCAAGGTACACGTCCTGAGTCTCTAGCGCATCAAAATCTGAAGTTGCTGTCATATCAATATCCACCATATGTTATCCCTGATAATACTAGATCGTGAACAACAAATATGTATTGAAATGGTAAATAAACTAACAGTCACTGCCTAGAATAATTAGCTCTGATCAATTATGTATTCTCTTGTGATGATGATGATGGGTAGCGCAGGAGCTGCAGTGCGTTGAAACCTTCCACTATACGGTTTATTTGAAATTATACAACAAGTAGTTCCAGCAAACAATCTGATTGGTCAACAATAATTTAGGATGTCATCAAATCAGCATGACAGCACGCCTGACTCATTACTTAAAATATTACTCCGCCAAGTGTGTGGCAACATTGTATTCATCTCCATGGCAACATTGTAACTGTCAGAGCTGGAGTAGGAACCGGCAGAAAAATAGGCTAAAAAATGGGTGGGTTTGTTAATTTTGATTTATTTGGCGGTCTCAGTTTGAATGAATGGTTGGTGGAGGATGAGAAGAACCAAATGACAAAAAAGGAAAGATTTGTACCTATGTCACATGAAGAGCTCAATCAACTGGAATTGTCCAGGAATGAACAGACTACGTCCCGATCAACGTCTATGAACAGTAGCCTACCATAAATTACCAAAAAATAATAGCCAGGTTTCAATTAACTGCAGGGTCTCCTTTTTAAACACCGGGTGTAGGTGTATATTTTGATAAATAAGTTCCAAATAAATGCCGGGTCTAAAATATTTATTTTTTTAAATTAAGGAAGAAGATGTGACCGCTGACACTGCACATTTTTCCTTTTCGCCTTTTTCACGCATTGTGCTTGCTTTTTTTGTCAGTCAGTATCACATATTGCCACGGTTTGGTTCCAGCAAAAAAAATTAAAGGAAAAAAAACACGTTTTCTCTAGTCTCTACATATATAAGCTGGTCCTCCCTGAGCCTGCCAACTCCCAGAATGGGGAAAACAAGCGATTCCTGCATGGTCTCTGCAGCCCACCCACTGATAACACGGGACTCCTACAGGCTATTCAGATTCAGATTCCTTATCATAGTCCAACCTCCTCTGAGCGGTGATAGGAAATACCTGAGAGGGGCGTTCATCCCTGAGGTGAAGTTCGGTGTGTCCAGCAGTGAGACAGCAGTGTATCACAATGTCGTCGCTCAAAGCTAGACGCGCAAATAGCTCTGTTGTTGGTTGTAAAAATCAACATAATTGCCTATATTCTGTCCCAGCTACAGAACAACAGAAGAGACAGTGGTTGTGTTTTATATTTTAGGACAATGTGCCAGCTGCAGTTCGTGTTAGCTTGTGTGTGTGTGTGCTAATCACTTAACATTGGACTGCTTCAGTAACGAGGGTCAGTACAAAGCTGGTGTTGCCTCGACACTGACCCTTGTAAAAGGATCAGTCCCAACCATACCGGACCCAGCAACTGCACCTGAGCCACCGAAAAGTGTCGCCGCGGTTTAATAGTATTTATAGTTACCTACGAGTATGGTGAAGTCAGCTGGAAATCGGCTAACTATTTAGCTCCGCTTCGGTCTGCTATTTTTGAAGCGAGTTTAATGTTAATGATATTACGATGGAGCTTGGTTGTCACAGTAAAAAGTCTGGAAACATGCAGACTGGAGATGGAGGCGAACATTGTCCAAGAGTTTGGAGACTGTGTTGGAGACTGTTACGACCTGGCTCAAGGGGCCGCAACAAGAGGTAGACGCAGCTTTTTCTAGCTGTGAAGCTGGAGAAGTTTGTGTGTTTCATCCCGGATTTTGGAGAGGAAGGAACTAAACGCCTGTCCGTGTGCACATGTATCAGTAGGAGGTGGGCTGTACAGCTTAAAAAGGATAAAAGACCGTTGAATCCTTTTTGGTCAGCTCTGACTGCTCACGAGCTAAGTCAGTGGTAAGTCATTGGTGTCCTCCTGATAGAGGAGGAGAGTGAGAACAGCAGCCCTGGGATCTTGTCAAGGATATCTGGTACGGTGGCTCCAGAGAAACAGCGAGTGACAGCATTGAATATCGAATATTCCTTATGATGGAGTTCCTGGTTATCAGTGTGGCCCAGAAGCGCGCAACCCGCCTGCATGCCGGTGGTCATCAGCGGGAGGTGGTCAGCCTGGACAGGTGGGTGATGTGACGGAGGCCAGGGGGCCTTGAGCCAAGAAGGAGGATCCTCTCTCGGCTCAGTGCGATGAAGACATCCCGACCATCTGAGTACGGCGTCACCTAGCTTCTTACAGCGAGAAGACGATGTTGCTTTTGTTATCGGCCGTCATTCTGGCCTCATAGTAGAGGTGCCGCCTGCCTGGACACTATTTTCCCGAGGTGAAGTGACATTGTCGTCCGGTGTTGTGCTCGGCGATGGGTCCAGGACAGTGCGAGTCGGATCCGCCCGGGTGACAGCCGGAGCCGGGTCATCTGGGTGGGCTGTGGTGTCATTGGACAGTGCCGTGTAGCAGTTGGTGAGGTCCAGGTTGAGGTGGTGACGCAGACCGGGCCGCCCGACTGTTCCTACCATGGACCACCACCTCGGCCCATGACTCCTGATTCTGATCTGATCTCCTGATTGGCCCCACATCATACCAACCAAATTTCATAAAAATCGGTGTAGCTGTTCAAGCGATATAAACTTCCCATCTTTTTAGTGCCCCGTAGTGGCCAAAATTCACCAAATTTAGCTCATCCCTTCCCAGTGTCATGGCAATTTGGTGTTAACAGCATATAGTTTGACCGAGATATCAAACTGTTTACATTTTTATAGCTAGCTACAGAAATTTGTTTGATAATAATTTGTGCATTTTTTGACCAAGCAAAATTCTTTTGATATATTTAGATCAGGTCCTCATGTTGATGCTGCTCATCAACATGTCGTTACCCAAGAAAGCAAAATCAGGGAGTCTTAAATGAAAGGAAAAGGCAGAAAGGACAGAAAACAAGGAGAGGGAAGACAACTCCTCACACATTTCTTTCAAAAGAAAGGTGAGCACAGTTCACAGTTAGCACAGTTTATGAACAGTTAAATCTGTCAGCAGTTGTAAAGATTGAAGGCAGTCAGACAGTCATGAATCTAGTTTCTCAGTTTGAGCAGCAGCATGTCCCTCATCCTCATCTCATCCCTCATTAAGTGCTGACTGAAAGTTATTATTACAAGTCATCATTTCACATTGAGGTTGCGGACCTCGCGGTGAAAACAGGTCAAATTTGGAGCGATATTTAGCTGCTTTCCCAGTAAGCTAGCATGACAGGTTTGAGATCAGAGGATTCATTTCAATACCAGTATTTCTATGATGCTTATGGCTTAAATGAATCTTAAAAACTGAGCCCATGATGGCCTTCAGAATACAGTCATTTTCAGAGGGTTAAAACAGAGTTATATAATAAAAATAGCCTATAATCCATATTTATTTCAGAATGATTTTCATGTATTAAAAACAGTTCTGAAATCAAAAGAGCACATGTATGTGTATAATACAGTTCAAATTCAGCCATCACTACAATAGAGTGTTTGGTCATTAGTTTGGGACTCTCACCTTCCTGCTTTGCAGTAGGAACAGAGGAGAACATTCCTGCTGCATGCAGACTGTGTGACTCAATACAACTCTCAGTACAATCAGAGAAATGTATATATTTTCTGGAAATCAGAGGATGAAATCGCAACAATCACATAGCCTCATATATGTATTTTTTCATCCCAAATCCAAAGCCACCACCTGTGAGTCTTTAGTTGTGGAGATAAATTAGACCTGCATGCAGGACTACAAGGGGGACAGTGAGCAGTAACCAAGTAACTGTCATGTTGTTCTTTTCACAAATATGGGAATGATAGCAAAAAATATCATTAAAATGCATAATTTTATATAAAACGGCATCAATTTTTTTGCCACACACTTTGCATCTGTCTCACGCTGTCCAAACAAATCAAAAAACAAATAATTTGGTGTTAATAGCATTTAGTTTGACCAACATATCAAACAGTTTACATTTTTATAGCTTGCTGCAGAAATTTGGATCAGGTCCACCTGAAGAGTGTACGTGCCAAGTTTCGTGCAGATCCGACAAAATTCCAAGGAAAGTAGGTTTTCCAGTTTTTGCGATTTAGCGAAAAACAAAGGCGGCTGCTGGTGACGTCACCATACCTAGGTGGGGGAAGCGGGCCGGTGATAATTAGCCACTTCCCCGTGTCCAGCAGGCGATCCACGAGGGAGATGTAACTCGTTTTAGTACCTCCGACTGCTGGTTTTTGAGGTCGTTGATGCCAGCCTCCAGGACCAGCGTGGAGGCTGCGCTGTGCTGTTTGCTCAGCTTGAGGGCAGAGGATGCGACCTCATTTACGCTGGCTCCAGGGTGGCAGGAGGTCTGGCCACTGTGTGCTGCCACGTGCCTGACCATGGAGGTCCCGACAACCAGCACAGAGGGGGTGCGCCGCTCCACTGGCTGCCTGGAGGTGCATCGGAGGCGGGATGGGGCGACGCTGGATGGAGCCTTAGGTTCGGGTTTATGGCGCCGGGCTGCGGTTTTTCCTGGTCGAGATGGAGGGGAGGGATTGGGCTGGACGGATGGACCCCGGACCCTGGGCTGGTGAGAGCCACGACGAGTAGGATGAGCAGGTCCCGTGGGCGAGCCGGACATGGCACCCACGGGAGGGAAATCCTGCAGGCTTAGGATGTCCAACCTGTTATCCAGTGGAAGATCCGGAAGCGGAGGAGGAGGAGATCGACGAGCCCCAGCGCCCCTGTGCACCACTGACCAGTGGTCCCCCAGCCTGAGTGGATTTGAGCTCACCGGAGCCTCCACTCCATCCTCCCGTCTGAGGCACAGTGGGTCCGCGATGCGTAGGCAGGAGGTAGAAGGTGCTGATGACTTGGGCTTGGCTCCCTGGTGGTGCCAACTGGACTCAGCTAGTGCTGGTCCGGAGTTTCGGTGGGGATTGAGCTGGTCCATGGCAAGGTGGCATTGTCCATGGTCATCATGCTCCGGTCACCAACGCCGGATGTCCTCAGGTGGGAGATCAGCCTGGCTTGTGGCGACAGTGGAGAAATCCATAAGGATTTTGTCCTTCTGTTTGAGCTCAGCCTTCAGACCAGAGACGCTGTCCCTCAGTTTTGAGAGGGTGGGGAGGCAGGATTCACACACCGCCAGCATGCCTGCAGCCGGCGAGGAGATTCGGCGTCCGGTGAGTAGCTCCCAGAGCTACCTGTTGCTAGCTGGTTAGCTAGTTTGCTAATGTTTAGCGAATTGATGTCGGGAGTCAGGCGTATTCTGTCCTGACTTAAACAAACTTTTGTGCTGTGTCACTGTTTGTCAGAAAAACAGGTGAATCCAAATTGAAAACTTACACACTCAGCACACTTGAGTAAACACGAAATACCGAAGTGCTACCGGAAGTCGGAGTGCACATGTAAGTCTGGTTCAGTATTGGCTAATTCTGTCCAAAATCTAAGAGGCACTGTAGTTTTAGACTCAGATCTGTGGGTCTGAGCCTTGTTATGTGATGAATGGAATGGCAATTTTTTCTTTTATAATGATTTTGTGGAGTCTTCAAATTCCCTCCAGTTTTCCACTTTCACGGTTTTGGGGGATTTTACATTAAAAAGTGGTTTGCAGATGTCTGGCCACCTGAAATGCAGTCCCTGTGCGACATGGTGTTTTGTGACAATATTGCTACAGTAGAAATAATCAATAAGGGGTACTCTAAAATACCAATAATTAACAGTCTCATGCAACGTTTAACTTGGACATACTTTCTACAGTCAGAAAAATGAATCATGGCATAGTTAATTATCAAGTGTTAGCATTTATTTTATTTTACAAAAATGTATTCATTAAACTTCCTTAGAATCAGCATAAATCTGTAAATTGTGAAAACAATTCAATTTAATCAGTTTAAAAGTATGAACATGGTTTCAATATGGCAAGCTGTGAAACAAGCAAGATTCAATTAGTTAAAATTCATGTGACTAGTTTACGTTTCAGGAAATGGAATCGTTTACAGACGTGACACTCGCGTTTAGCAGGTGGCGATAATGTAGCTTTAGGCTTGTTGGCCAACCTCCAATTCAGAGGACAAAAAGCCCGCTCAGCCATTACAACACAGAGACCCATGGCCTGGACTGTGACCTGCTGCCTGGTAAGATATATCTGCACTCATCCTATTTTGTAATCCAGTTATCAGTGCATGTACATTATCATCATCAGTGGAGCTGATATAGTATCACACTAATACTGATACGTTGACTGTTAAATCCAATAAGATGTTATTTTCATCCACTAAGCTAGCTAGCAGTTGCAAATAGTTCTAATAAATCAGTGTAAGCTTTAGCTAGTTAGCTCATTGGCAAACGTTAGAGGTATGACTAAGTAATTAAAGTTTGGATGACGGACTTCTTCTGTTATCAGCCTGACAGCCTCATAAGCATTTGACTACATTAGCTAAATTTTTGGGAAGGCCATGCCCTGACCACTGTAAGTCTGATTGACTTGAAAAACGACACACAAGTCCAGCTCCAAGTGCTGTACAGAAAAGCCTCTTGGACCATAAAGCTCCGCCTACTTGGATGTTGTGCTAATTAGCATAATTTGAAAAAGTAAAATGAATAGAACTTTTGAAAGACAGACACTATCAACACCGAATTTGGTATATGGCTTCGGGGATGAATAGACACATTTACTGTAAATGAGCCAGATTGGTCAAAAAACATGGCCACCACAGACCAATGTATTTTTGCAATGGGCGGGGCTTAGAAATGATTGGCCATAATTCCCACCCCCTTTGCCCTATCATCACAAAACTTGGTGCGTAGGTTCATAACTGTACTGGGAATATGCCTACCAAAACATGTTGAGCTCAACCAATAGGGGGCTCTTTAAATGCTACACATGTGTATTTATTATTATTATTATTATTATTATTATTATTATTATTATTTGTTGTCTGCCGCTTGAGCTCGAATTTCACCAAATTTGGTATGCATGTTCTAGGGACGAGTATTAACTAATATCTTGAGTGCCATGCTGACAGGTGAAAGTGGGCATGGCCTATCCGTCATTAACCATCATTGTTTGCGTTTTATTAATTAATGGCAAGCTAGAAGGACTCAGAGACATGAAACTTGGTATGTTGAGCATAAATGACATCCAAATGCTTCTCCAATAATTGTATCCCAATCCCTCAGATGGGGGCGCTATAACATAGTGTGTAAACTTCAAAAGGCTCTCCTAGCCAAGCCACAAGTGCTTTTGAAATTTTTCATATATGTCCTCCCGATAGTCTTCTACAAAGAAGCCTCTTGTACCATAAAAGCCGCTATTACAGATTGTTTGCTAATTTGCATAATTATCCACATTTCTCCCAAAATTCTCATGATCATGGAACTGTGATTACTTCAACATTATAATACCTATTGAAACTTTCAAATTTTACCTATTGATGTGTATTTTGTTTGAATTGTTTGAATGTTCAAATAAAGGCTCTATGTGAAAGTATAACACAAATGCCATTAGCATGTAGCTGAAAATCCGATTTGGTGAAATCTTGGGCTCATCATGGGTATCTGTTGCACAGATCTTTGAGGAACACGATGGCCGATGTCATCAACTGCGGGGGATGAGGGTCAGGGTGGCTGGTTTGGGGCAAAAGAGGCCAGAACCTGCAGATTGCTGCTTGCAAGTGACACAAAAAACACCATATATCCACCTGCAGGGGGTGTGATAACCTAGGTCAACGCATTTTTGTCTATAACTCCCACACCGAATGTTGAACATTTAAAAACCTTGTATCCCCAGATTCCCTGAATGGAGCTGAATCACTTTGCTATGGCCATGCCCACTTCTGCCTAGAAAGTTTTTTCCCAAAATCGCAACAACTGGAAAACCTACTTTTTGAACTCCTCCTTGGGATTTTGTCCGATCTGCGTAAAACTTGGCATGTACACTCTTCAGCGACACCTGATCTAAAATTATCAAAAGAATTTAGCTCGGTCAAAAAAGGCACAAATTATTAATGAACAAATTGCTGTAGCTAGGTATAAAAATGTAAACTGTTTGACATTTCAGTCAAACTAAAGGCTATTAACACCACATTTGAGATCCTTTGTTGTCGTGATACTGGGAAGGGATGTGCCGAATTTTGGGATTTTGCGAATTTTGAATCAGAGGCACTATAAATATGGGAAGTTTATATCTCTTGAACAGCTACACCGATTTTTATGAAATTTGGTCAGTATGATGCAGGGCCAATCCTGAGGTTATATCTTGAAGATGGTCATGACTGGTCAAGGTGGGCATGGCTTATTACAAGACAAATAACAAACATTAATTTCAGCCAAACTATTATACTGAGAGCTTCAAAATGTATGTGGGCTTGATCCCTGTTCATAAATGCTTGCAGTTCTAGTTTTTTTGTTTGTTTTTTTTAGCACACAGCACTTGTACAACACTTAGGAGCACTGGTTCAAGTATGTCTAAGCAGCCCCTGTGGGTGTGTGCTGTGTCACTGATTGGAAGTGATGTTGCTGCCTTGAGATTTGTTGATGCCTAAACTTGCCACATGCCTTGAAGCATAAATAAACTGTTAATTTGAGAAATTATTGTCTTGGTGTTATTCTGTTATGTATTGGGTGGATGAAAATCATAAAATGTGAAATATCTGTTTATATATACACTGCTCACAAAAATTAAAGGGACGCTTTTTTTATTGGGCCTGGCATGAAATCAGTTAAACCTGTCTGATAATTTTCTGGTTGGTTAAGCAGCTGAGGGCATCGTTAATCACTTTCAGCTGTATTGGTGTTCATGGAATTAACAACAGGTGCACCACAGTGGCAACAATTAGAAAACCCTCAAAACAGGACTACATGTGGAGGTCATTTCAAGTTTCTCCCTCTTGATCTTTTTTGGCGGATTTTTCACTCATGCTGGTTTTGGCTTGAGTAATTCTCTCTACTGGCAGTATGAGGTGATTCCTTAACCCTACAGACATTGCACAGGTTGTCCAACTTCTCCAGGATGGCACATCCACACGTGCTGCAGCAAGAAGGTTTAATGTGTCTCCCAGCACAATCTCCAAAACATGGAGGAGATTTCAGGAGACTGGTGGTTATTCTCAGAGAGCTGGACAGGGCCGTAGAAGGTCCTCAAGCCATCAGCAAGACCGATACCTGCTCATTTGTGCAAGGCGGAACAGGCTGAGCACTGCTCGTGCCCTACAGAATTACCTCCAGAGGGCCACTGGTGTGAATGTCTCTACCCAAACAATCAGGAACAGACTTCATGAAGGTGGCCTGAGGGCTCGACGTCCTGTAGTGGGCCCTGTGCTCACTGCCCAGCACCATGGAGCTCGACTGGCATTTGCTGAAGAACACCAGAATTGGTAAGTCCGCCACTGGCGCCCTGTACTTTTCACAGACGAGAGCAGGTTCACCCTGAGCACCTGTGATAGACGTGAAAGAGTCTGGAGAAGACAAGGAGAACGTTATGCTGCCTGCAACGTCGTTCAACATGACAGGTTTGGTGGTGGGTCAGTGATAGTCTGGGGAGGCATATCCATGGAGGGACGCACAGACCTCTACTGCCTAGGAAATGGTTCTCTGACTGCCATAAGGTATCGAGATGAAATCCTTCAACCCATTGTCAGACCCTACGCTGGTGCAGTCCTCCTAATGCACGACAATGCCTGGCCTCATGTGGCAAGAGTATGCAGGCAGTACCTGGAGGATGAAGGAATTGAAACAATTGAATGGCCTTCACGATCCCCTGACTTAAACCCAATAGAACATCTGTGGGACATTATGTTTCGGTCCATTAGGCGCCGCCAGGTTGCTCCTCAGACTGTACAACAGCTCAGGGATGCCCTCACACAGATCTGGGAGGAAATGCCACAAGACACCATCCGTCGTCTCATTAGGAGCATGCCGCGATGTTGTCAAGCATGCATACAAGCTCATGGGGGCCACACAAGATACTGAAAAGCATTTTGAGTTGCAGAAATTAAGTTTTTGAAAAAATGGACTAGCCACAACATTCACTCTGATTTTAGGGTGTCTACACAATTGAGCCCTCTGTAGGCTGAAAACTTTTATTTCCATTAAAGGACTTGGCATCCTTTTGTTCCTAAGACATTGCCCTGTCGTTATTTGTATAGATATTCAACTTCATATTGAGATCTGATGGATCTAATGTGTTTCTTTAAAGTGCTCCTTTAATTTTTGTGAGCAGTGTACATTGGATTCATCAATAAAAATATATACATTTGATGCATTTTAAGTAAACTGGGTTTATTGCATAAAGCTGTTTTTTAAGCATTTATAATAAATTGGATAAATTGATAATTATACATCAACCAGGAAATTATGAATTTCAAACAAATTGTAATAATAATAATAAATACATAAGTCTGGTTGTTGTCCATCTGAAATACATTGGGTTTATTAGTATTATTACATAAATTTAATTCTTACTTTTTTCATTTATGTTGTGACTGAGTTATATACATCACATTAAGTTCATAAGTTTGTTTATATTGGAACTATGTAATTCAAATGGATGGACGTTTTATATGCAATTGAAATACATAAGTAATTTTGCAAGCTAGTTTCATTCTTGGTCATGAAAACTGTGTAGCTGATGCTCTCTCTTGCTTTAAACTATGTGTCCCCAGGCCAAGCGCTCCGGCGTGTCATGTCCTCTATTCAGTCAGATGACTGTAGATTAAGTATGTCCAAGCCTATGCAGGATTTCTTTTATTCTGCCTCCAAATTCACGAGACTTGGTTTAGCCAAAAAAACACTTAAAGCATATGATTCAGCCTTGGATTTCTTCTCTTCCTTCTGTGCCAACCTCATCCTTTGTCTTTACCAGTAGATATGTTGGAAGTTTGTGGATTTCTTGTATTCTCATTTGAATCCCATAATCTTCAAATGCAAAGTATAAAAGCCATGATAGCAGGGATTCAGTTCCACTTACAATGCCAAGATCCAGCATCCCAGCGCCTTCTCGGGAATCCTTCCATTCAGCTGCTCCTCAGCGGTGGTGAATATACTACCAGATCCCTCTCCTTTAATCTTCAGCATGATCTCACTCTCTCTGATTTAACTGTAGAAGATCACATGTACATATTTCTGAAACCCCCAAAGTCTGATAGACCTTGCCAAGGCACCCAAATTATCATTGCTTCCTTTTGTTCCTTCTCTTCCATGATGAAGTGTCTGCATCATTGCTCTTTGACCCCTTGGTTGGCATCTCTGTTCATCACTGATGATTACAAACCAATGACGAGATCCTGGTTCTCCTTAAAGCTTCCTGAACTGCAGTCTTTCCCCAGAACCCTATTCCCCTCACTCCCTGAGAATCGGTGCAGCTACAACTGCAGCTCTCCATCTGCCTACCTCGATGCTAAAATCCTTGAGCCACTGGTCATCCTCAGCTTTCAAACGCTACATCAGGCTCCACAAGAAGGAGATCTTGTACGCACAAAAGCTCATGAGCTCCTGCACCCTTTAAATGCATCAATAAATATTGGTAGCTACCTCGCTGTTTAATTCTATTATTGCATGTTGTGGTTTGCGAGGTTAGTATTTATTCATCTTAGCATTTCTATTGTCAACGTGCTTACAGGAGCATTGCTGCTCACTAGATAGAATATTCCCTTCATTGCCAAGGTGCTCATGGGGAATGGCCACACGCCGGCTGGTGCCAGGCCCACAAATAGCAGATCCTCACATCAGTAGTGTCGGTCTCCAAATCTGTGCAGTTTTGAAGGGAATATATTTAATCATCACTCCCCAAAATCTCATGCAAACATATATGCGTGTGGTAAGATCAGAGCCTAGACACTAAACTCTAACTATATTCTGCTTTGTAATAAACATTTCAAACATGAGTTGTCTGACTGACATGAAGCAATGCCTGCGAGCTAGTTCAGACAGTCAACTCGAGCTGCACTGCCACATACACACATGACATGCTTCACTCTCCAGACCATCTTACAAATGCACCCTCTCAACTGGGCAGGCTATTTAAGCTGCAAAATTTCCCTACGCTCCCTCTGGCTTGTCAATGCCGCTGCCCCTCCACAAGTATCACTGCCTGGTCCTTCAGCCCCACCACCACCCCAGCATTCACCTGCAGGCTCTGTCTAGGGTGAATATATTTAATCATCACTCCCCAATATCTCATGTAAACATATCTGCAGGGAGTGATGAGGTCAGAGCCTAGACGCCAAACTGTAACTATATTCTGCTTTGTAATAAACATTTCAAACGTGAGTGTTGTCAATCGAATTTTTTTTAACTGGTGCAGCAACTAATATAAAATGTACATTTATAGTTACTTGAATCTATAATTCCTCATTGAGACATTATCCATGTGCATTTTTGAAAGCTTCTGTTTTATCCTGTTTTTGTAATATACTCTACTTGACAACATCAGTCTCCAGCTGACAGGCTCATCAAGTCAGTCAGCTGAAGACTGATATTTTCAAGTTGAGTACATTACAAAAACAGTCCCCCAACTTTCTGGTGGCTGCCAAAGATGTGCCAGTGTTTTGTTTTCACATTTGAGATTTAAGTTTTTTATTTGTTTAATTTTCAAAAAATTGTCATCATCAATCCATCAATACAACCAGAAATCATAAATTTTATTCGGGGAGCCACTAAATTTCCACTCAAATGACTATCTGTGGGCCACAGGGACTCACTGCATTGAAAACCTACATCAGCATCACCAGGTAGGTTTAGGAAAACAATGTGGTAAGGTAGCTTCCACTTTGCCTTATTAAACCAATATTTATCATTAAATTATACAGCAGTTTACTTACAACAGTTAACAATGAATAGACAAAGCAGAGAGATTATTTACACTTTCACAATTTGAAAATAAATACAATCTAAATTTAGTGTTAGAAATCAGTATGTAGGTAGTTACTGCCAGGGGCCAGTTAGCCTAACATAGTTAGTTAGTTAACTATTTGTGAACTTTTATTAGCTTTAGACAGCGCCAGTAAGCTAACTGGCACTATCTAAAGCCAACAAAAGTTCACAAATTAACACATTGCATCTCGTCTGTTTGGCGTAAAAACAACAATTCATGGAATTATGGGGTTCAATGCTAGTTATTTGTTTTCATGGTGCAGTGACTTTTTGGGAGTCTTACTTTCAAATAACTTACTGTCATCGTGAATCCTAATCATCACTAGAAGAACCAGCAGTCAGGATCTACTAAACTATTAAACTTATGTTGCATAACTGATACACAGTTTGAAGCTAATACTATAAATAACGTGACAATCAATCTCACAAATGAAACTTACCCTCTAAACTTTGCTGCAGAGCATCTGTCTGTGGCGTCCCTAGGTTGGTGGCAGGAGAAAGGTCATCCTTGATGTGCGGCAAGTGAAAGGTCATCCGTGACATGCGGCAGATGAAAGGTCATTGTAGTGGTATCCCTTGCTGTGTCTCAATTCAGGGTCTGAATCCTTCAGAGGTCACAGTTGAAGGCCAATTACATCACAATATCACGTGAATGCTTTCCTAATTCTAAGGCTCCTCCAAATACAGCCCACAAATGAGGCCTTCATTTCACTCTTTTTGGAGGATGGGCTGGCCTTCACAAATAATAAATAAAAATTAGACACACCCTGACAAAGGGGCACTTTGGACATCAAGGGACAAGTCACAAGCATGTGCATCTTGTCCATGAGCACAATGTCCCTTCACCTGTTTGTTAGTCACTGAAAATCAGAATAACTCTCAACATAATCATTCACAGTTGGGTCTGTTGGGTTATCATTATCCAAAATCATTTAAACTAAACATTATCTACAAAAAGGCAGCCAAAACTCAACTAAACGGGTGTGTCACATAAAGGTCAGATGGATGGCAAATCTGTCCCAAGTAGTTAACATAGAAATCAGTCCACAGAGAAAGTTGGCGTAGGTCTTTTTTTTTTACAACCAGCTTAAAAAGGGGAGGGTGTGTTCCAACTATCGGGGGATCACACTTCTCAGCCTCCCTGGGAAAGTCTATTCCAGGGTACTGGAGAGGAGAATTCGTCCGATAGTCAAACCTCAGATCCAGGAGAAACAATGCGGTTTTCGTCCGGGCCGCGGAACACTGGACCAGCTCCATACCCTCCGCAGGGTGCTCGAGGGTTCATGGGAGTTTGCCCAACCAGTCCACATGTGTTTTGTGGACTTGGAGAAAGAATTTGACCGTGTCCCTCGTGGCATTCTGTGGGAGGTGTTCGAGGAGTACGGGGTCGGAGGCCCTCTGTTAAGGGCCGTATGGTCCCTGTACGACCGGAGCAGGAGCTTGGTTCGCATTGCCGGCAGTAAGTCAGACCTGTTGCCGGTGCATGTTGGACTCCGGCAGGGCTGCTCTTTGTCACCAGTTCTGTTCATTATTTTTATGGACAGAATTTCTAGGCGCAGCCATGGACCAGAGGGGATCTGGTTCAGGAGCCACAGGATTTCATCTCTGCTTTTCGCGGATGATGTGGTCCTGTTGGCTCCTTCGAGCCAGGACCTCCAGCATGTCCTGGGATGGTTTGCAGCTGAGTGTGAAGCGGCTGGGATGAGAATCAGCACCTCCAAGTCCGAGGCCATGGTTCTCGACTGGAAAAAATTGGCTTGTCCCCTCCGGGTTGGGGGAGAGCTACTGCCTCAGGTGGAGGAGTTTAAGTATCTTGGGGTCTTGTTCACGAGTGAGGGAAGGATGGAGCGTGAGATTAACAGGTGGATCAGTGCAGCGGCCGCAGTAATGCGGTCGTTGTATCGGTCTGTCGTGGTGAAGAGAGAGCTGAGTCGAAAGGCGAAGCTCTCGATTTACCGGTCAATCTGTGTTCCTACCCTCACCTATGGTCATGAACTTTGGGTCTCGGGAGGTGTTCCTGGCATGTCCCACCGGGAGGAGACCCCAAGGAAGACCCAGGACACACTGGAGTGACTATGTCACCCAGCTGGCCTGGGAACACCTTGGGATCCTCCCGGAAGAGCTGGAGGAAGTGTCCGGGGAGAGGGAAGTCTGGGTGTCCCTGCTCAAGCAGCTGCCCCCGTGACCCAGTCGGATAAGCGGATGAGAATGGATGGATGGATGGTACAACCAGTTCACAAATTGGCAATACAAAGTGTTTTATACATATATAGCACCTTATCACCGAGAACTGATTTTTCTTTAGGGCCATAGGGCTGTTATGATATGAAATGCAGTTTATGATGTGCATGGATGCATCAGTCAAAGTGAGTGCTGTTGTAGTGGCATAAACATATTATCTTTCACTAAGAAAGAAGACTGTTAGAGAAGGCCTCGGGATAAGACTGACACACTCTGGTGGATTCCAACCTTGCCTCCAGTACCAGACATTGCAGAATAATCCAGCATGTGACAGAAACTGAGAATCCCAGACCTGTGACTGAAGAAAAAAGTTCTGAACTTGTGCCCACAAACAGTGACTCAGACACTTCCTTTGATAGTCAGTCAACGCCACTTGAAATCATAAATCAGGGAGCAAGTTCAAACCACACCTCAACAACTAGCTCATCTGTGAATTTCTATGCGAATCCAGAGAACATATTTGAGAAACAGACAATTACTATTCACTCAGTGCATTGTGTTAATGACAAGATCAAGGCATTTTCAGATGAAAATACACTAGATGCCAACACTGGATTTAGGTGTGTGCTGGAAAATGGTGAGTTGGAAGTGGAGTGGGAAGTGGGCTTGCTATGGACTGTATCACTGATTTCTGGAGCAAATTCTATGCATCAAGAACCTCTGGAACCACATACAAGATCCCCACTTTGCATCATGCCTTTCAAGAAAGGAAGTGGAAAGCTGTTGCCCATTGTGTGGCCTTTGGATGGGAGAGATTTAAATCCTTACCTATTCAGCTGGCTGCCCCATTTCTTAACAAAGCCCTTTCCATATCTTCAAAAACTGCAGCCTTATGGAGGCATTTTTCAACTATGTAAGCCCCACTGAGATGGATGCACCTACAAAGGCTTTGACTGATTTCAAGGTAGCTGATATGGAAGAGCTTCTCACCATTTTGAGAAGTCACAACTGCACCACTCTAGCAACAGAACAAAACTTACCCAGATCGTTGGAAGAAATCTCACACAAGAGTTGGTGCAACAGCCAGCATTTATAATAAAGTGCTGGAAGCCAGTCCTGGAAACTATTGGAGATTCTCTCAGTTGTATGGTGTACATTTTAGGACACCCTCAGGATCAGGCTTCGGCATCAGACCTTAGATGAGAAGGTATAAGGTCACCAAACAGCCACATGAAAAATAGTCATCGGACCAAAAGGCCTGAGAAAAAAAACCTGTCACACTGAACTGCCTCAGGATAAAAATGGTCACACTGAACACATCAGTAACTTGTTACACTGAATGGTATCAGGAAAAAAATTATCACATTGAACGGTATCAGGAAAAAACATTGTCAGACTGAATGGCATCAGAAACTATGTTGTCACACTGAACAGCATCAGCACAAAAGTTGTCACACTGAATGGTATCAGGAAAATCAGTGTCATACAGAGGTTGCATACTACTGTGGCCGGCAAAGGCAAACGCGCAGCAACGGCCAAACCTTGGAAATAGGCCTACATAAACGATGCAGAACCAAGGGCATGTAAAACACATGCAACAACAAAACTAGAAGGGCCTGAACTCCAACACTACTAGAACAGCCATATGCGGTCATTGTGACAGCTAGATATTCAGCTCTATAATCTCTGATGTAAATACCCAACTGAGTGATGAATGCATTCATTGTGTCATGATATTTTTAAAAAAAAAACTATATTACACCAGCATGTGCATTTTAACACGCTAATCATACATTTATCAATATTCATATCATGCACATAGTAAACTGTAATTATTGCTTATATTTACACCCGATTTTAATAGAGAAAACTCAGAAAAAGAAAATTAACAATTAAAAATAACTAATTTGACACTTAACACTTGAAAAAAAACAAAAAAACAAAAATAATAATAATAATAATAATAATAATAATAATAATAATAATAATAATAATAGAAAAAAGCTTGAAAGGAGCTGATCTAAAACGAAAAAATTGCCGTTGTGATCACTGGTCACAGTCTGCAGATTACCTCCGCTCTCCTCACAGTTACCTCACACGGGCTTGTGGCATTTCAAGTGTCCGACGCTTGGTTTCCGTTTGCAGCTCTTTCGGACCGGCACCGCCTCCGTGTCTGCTGCTGCTGCGGTGGTCGCTTCCGCTGCTGCCCACCTTGTGCCGACTGCCGCGGCTCCTTTCCCCCCATGTATTCAGCCCTCAGCTCTGCTTTTTTAATAAAATGCGGGCACTGATCCCAGCCAGGTCGAGGATGTTGCAGAAGACGCCACTGACCATCTTCCGTGCCGCCTTTGACGGAGTACGCCCTCGCATCTGGTCCGGGATGTCCACGCAGTATTGGTGATGTTATAGCACATCACAGACTCTGATTCGTGCTGTCACAAGCTGGCAGAGGAGCTGAGAGCAGAATACATGGAGGGGAAAGGAGCCAACTACCGACTGCCGCGGCAGTCGGCACAAGGTGGGCAGCAGCGGAAGTGACCACCGCAGCAGCAGACACGGAAGCACCGGTCCGAAAGAACTTTTTTTTTTTTTTCATTAGAGCAGCTCATTTTCAGATTTTTTTCCCAATATAAATTAAGTATTAAAATAAACTGTCTCATAATCAAATAAGTTTCTTTTAGTTATTAATTTTCGTATTCAGATTTTATCTCTATTAAATTTTTGTGTAAATATACAATGGTTTACTATGTGCGATTATATGAATATTGATAAATGTATAATTTATTTTGTGAAAATGTACATTTTGGTGTTGTTTCGTTTTTAAAAAAAAAATCACAACACAATGTGTGCATTCATCATTCAATTGGGTATTTACATGAGAGAATATAGAGTTTATTATCTAGCGGTCCAAATCACCGCTTACGGCCGTTCTAGTAGTGTTTGAATTCCGGCCCTTCTGAAGTCCAACTGACACTTTGGTCCCATCAAAAACATACAATTTGACCGGATCTAACCCTAGGGTTGTGGAAAGCACACTGTTAAGATCGACTGGATCAGATCTGACTGGAACGAACCTGCCACAGTGGCTGGTGCTGATTTCCATCCTTCTTTCACACAGCACACACGTAGCAATACTGTGCTAGGTACTCTTTTCCTGGTTCTTGGTTAGAAATATTGTTGCGGCATTCATGGCAATAAAGCGAGCCTTTTAGATTCCTGCCTATAGACTGATAGGTGTTGGGTTTACAAATGAGCAATACGTCCAGATTTCTTCATATTTGTATTGCCAATGGAAAATTTAAATTTAAATGTCCGGCGCTCTGAAGAGCTCCTGGTAGTGACTTTGGGGCAGACTGAAGTCACACAGTCAGATCTGTGAAAATTACGATACATTAACAGCAGTTATTCCCGTTAATAGACTGAAGGTATCACGCAGGTATGCGTCCGGATTTCAAAGTAAAGGACGAAAGAAAAAACTTAAGGATGTTTGACCCAACTGTGATGTGGAATAAAACGTTTATTTTCCATAAGCAGTCTATGATTAGTATACTGCTGACCTTAATGCTTTCTAGGCTACTTGCATGCACAATATGAAGTACATTTACTGTGTACTTCTTTAGTAATCCTCTATGAAAATCCTGACCAGATCACAACATTAAGGATTTTCACCCCAATTTGATGTGGAATAAAAAGCTTATTTTCCATAAGTGGTCTATGATTCATATACTGCTGAACTAACTACTTTCTAGACTACTTACATGCACAATATGAAGTACTTTTATTATGTACTTTTTGAGTAATCCTCTGTGAAAATCCAGACCAGATCACAACATTAGGGATATTTCACCCAAATTTGATGTGGAATAAAAAGCTTATTTTCCATACCGTTCAGTGTGACAACTTTTGTCCTGATACCGTTCAAGTGTGACAACTTTTGTCCTGATGCCGTTCAGTGCGACAATTTTTTTTCCTGATGCCATTCAGTGTGATCATTTTTTTCCTAATACCATTCAGTGTAACAAACTTAGTTACTGATGTGTTCAGTGTGATTTTTATCCTGAGGCAGTTCAAGCGTGACAAGTTTTTTTTCTCAAGCCTTTTGGTCCGATCACTATTTTTCAGGTGGCTGTTTGGTGAGAGTGTGACAGAGCTTTTTCTGAGACCTTATACCTTTTCATCTGAGGTCTGATGCTGAAGCCTGATCCTGAGGATGTCTTAAAATGTACACCGTACAGTGGTGGAGTGCTGGACAAGATCACTGCTGATCTTCAACCAAAGGGAAGAAGTATCACAAAATACATTCAGTTTCCAAACTCAGTGTCACCAGCGGAGACAACCACTTCTCCTTGTCTTCTGAGATTTGTCAGAGAAATTGATCAGAGAGAGATTGGACAGTTCCATTGATTCTGCACAGAATCTGACCTTTTACAGATGACAAGAAAGTCTTGGCTTTTCTTTCTTTCTTTTGTTTGCGCATATTGAGCCCTCAGCCACTGTATGACACGGTGCATGCAAGCCTGGGTGATTTTGGCTGCCGTCTTGGTTAAAGCATGTGTGTGTTTCAGATATAGTGTCTTCAGTGCGCGCTCACAACCCAGCCCAACACGACACCGTAGCGGCACTCATTCAGTGCGACACACTTGTTTTTTCATGCACGTCCGCGACGGACCTGGTTCTCCCTCAGGTGTTGTGTCTGTGTCTCTCCTACTGTTTCTCATGGAGCTCTACCCCGTTTGAAAAGAGAAGGGGTCCTATGTGTAGAGACGTCGCCTCCGAGATGTAGAATGTGTTTCATAGAAGAGAAACACACATTTCAGGACAGAGCAGACATGTCCTGTGATTTTCAGCCTCCTTTGGGGGGGCGCAATGCCTGAGAGTATTATTCTCAGCTGTCAGAATGTGCAGTATGGTACTGTTCCAGGGCTGATATTAATCTAATCTTATTTTTGTGTTCATGGGTTTGAAAACAATATATAAAATTGATCAACTATGCAATTACTTATTGACTAACCACCCTCTTCTGTTTACTGCATCTACAGATATGAAGAATACATTCATACAAACTACTTGTGACTTGTTTGACCTTAGCCATCACTCGACTTGACTTGCTTGAGTAATCGCAATGACTTGACTTGACTTGTTTGATTTTGATCACAGTAACTTGGGACTTGCTTGAGACTTGAAGGTTAAGACTTGAGACTTGCTCATGATTTGCACGTATGTGACTTACTCCCACCTCTGGAATTTGTGTTTTATTTTACAGGAGGAGCTACATACTGTGGTAAAAATGGGGAACACCCATCTGATCCGGCCAGAAACAATACAATATCCTGCACCAGAGCTTTAACAAGCACGGGACTACTTCCATCCAGTGGATTATTAGAGACTGAACATCATTCTAGAAGAAGATTTTAGCCTTTGGAAAACTGACATTACCTGTGACTCAGACCTTTATTGGCTTTCAGCTGATGGTCTTATTTCAGATGTAGGACTGTAGGCTGTTGAAGCCCCAGAGCGACAAGCACTCCAGCAACTCCCCCATAAGCCACAATGTTAATTTTCATCCTGAATTTCTGGAAGAGAGCAGACGGTACCTGTTTTGTCTCTTGCTCCGCCGCCCCTATTTTTCACTCTACAGAAAGAAGAAATAAGACATCATAAAGTTCAGTAACGTCTCCTGTTACTCAATATATAAATATTTTTGTGATAACCATTACATTTTTTTCTAAAATGGCAGGAGTTTGGGAGGCGTTTTCCCATTTATTCTTATGGGGACATTTTCATCTTTGGCTCTGCTGCTGCTCCAGCATATGTGTAGCCAGAGAAACTGTTCACCTTTTTAAGCTCTGTCAGGCCTCTTACTTTTCAGCTTTTCTGCCTTTGTCAAATATTCAGCTTTATGTTTACTTGGAGAAACTGTTTGGCTTTCAAACTGTTCACCTTTTTTAGCTGTTCAAACTGTTGACTTTTTAAAGATGTTTCAGCCCTTACTTTTCAGCTTCACTATCTGCAAATGCATCCCAGTGGGAGCAAGCCACCTTCTCAACGGAAGGTGTTGCATGAAGAAGCCCCGTCGTCAGCATGCCACAACAGCTGCACAACCCAATGGCTGCATGCGCCGATGTGCGTGGACTGTGAACAGGGGCGCCACCAGGGATTTTGGGCCCCATGAAAAGAAATCTAACTGGGCCCTTGTATTACATGGCAAAAAAAATTATGCTGTTTTCTATAATACTATGCACTTTAATGATATTTTTTACTATCACTCCCATATTTGTGAAAAGAACAACATGACAGTTACTTGGTTACTGCTCACTGTCCCCCTTGTAGTCCTGCATGCAGGTCTAATTTATCTCTGCAACTAAAGACTCATAAGTGGTGGCTTTGGATTTGGGATGAAAAAATACATATATGAGGCTATGTGGTTGTTGCGATTTCATCCTCTGATTTCCAGAAAATGTATACAATTCTCTGATTGTACTGAGAGTTGTATTGAGTCACACAGTCTGCATGCAGCAGGAATGTTCTCCTCTGTTCCTACTGCAAAGCAGGAAGGTGAGAGTCCCAAACTATACTGACCAAACACTCTATTGGCTGAATTTGAACTATATTATACACATACACATGCTCTTTTGATTTCAGAACTGTTTTTAATACATGAAAATCATTCTGAAATAAATATGGATTATAGGCTATTTTTATTATATAACTCTCTTTTAACCCTCTGAAAATGACATAACTGTCCTCTGAAGGCCATCACAGGCTCAGTTTTTTTATTTAAGCCATAAGCATCATAGAAATACTGGTATTAGAATGAATCCTCTGATCTCAAACCTGCCCCTCAAAAAGCTAATATTGCTCCAAATTTGACCCGTTTTCACCGCAAGGTCCGCGACCTCAATGTGAAATGATGACTTGTAATAATAACTTTCAGTCAGCACTTAATGAGGGATGAGATGAGGATGCTGCTGCTCAAACTGAGAAACTAGATTCATGGCTGTCTTTACAACTGCTGACAGCTTTAACTGTTCTTAAACTGTGCTCACCTTTCTTTTGAAAGAAATGTGTGAGGAGTTGTCTTCCCTCTCCTTGTTTTCTGTCCCTTTCTGCCTTTTCCTTTCATTTAAGACTCCCTGATTTTGCTTTCTTGGGTAACGACATGTTGATGAGCAGCACCCACTTTGCTTGTTAAGCTGTTTGGAGAGGAATCTTCCTGCTCTTTAAGCTGCAGGGGTGGATTGAACCATTATGTATTGTGAGGGGGGAGAGGGGCCTCAGACAGCCTCCACTGTTTTTTTTCATACAGAGTAAAGCCTCTCATCCAATTTATTCTGCCAATTTTAAGTTAGTTATGACACTAATTATGTTGAAATAAAAAATAATAATAATAATAAAGTAAAAATGACACTTTTATTTCAGGCTATTCAAGGGCCCCCTCCCCCATTGGGGCCGTGGTAATCAGTCCTACATTTCCCCCCAGTTCGATGCCCCTGACTGGGAGGGCCCATTCATCGCTGCTTGCAGCTTTAATTTCATTTGCATTTTTCATTTGTTTTGTAAGCATGAATGTTGCAAGGTGGCAACATTTTTCTGTCCTGGTCTGCTGTTGATTCAAGAGAATTTAATAAAATTGAGAACGTGAAGTGTGTCCTGATTGTTTAAGAGCTGTTGTTGTAAGCTAAATCTCACCATTGTTTAATTTGTCAAAAAAACACAATGTCGAATTGGAGGCTAAATGTTTTCTCTAATTTTAAATAAGTGACATTTTCAAATGGTGTGTGAGGTTTTACATTAATACTAGATTTTTTTAGAATTATAAACCTAAATATCAGGTATGAAAGTATATGAAAGAAGGTATATGCAATGTTATAGGTCAGTACAGTGCTCAGCATAAATGAGTACACCCCCTTTGAAAAGTACCATTTTGAACACACATACATACACATACACATATATATATATACATATATATATACATATACATATATATATATATACATACATATATATATATATATATACATACATATATATATATATATATACATACACATATATACACATATATATATATATATATATATATATATATATATATATATATATATATATATATATATATATATATATATATATATATATATATATATATATATATATATATATATATATATATATATATATACATATATATATATAACATCTGTTAAACTTATAACATGAAAGTAAGGTCAATAACATAACTTAGATTACACATTTTTCAGTTTTACTCAAATAAGGACGATGCAAAAATGAGTACACCCCACAACAGAAACTACTAAATCTAGTACTTTGTATGGCCTCCATGAGTTAATGACATCAATCTGTTTCCAATCTTCATGAATTATCTCTTTTAGAGTCTGGATGCTGGATGGAGAGTGATACTCAACTTGTCTCTTCAGAACTCCCCATAGGTGTTCAATTGGGTTCAGATCAGGAGACATACTTGGCCACTGAATCACTTTCACCCAGTTCTTCTTCAGAAATCCAACAGTAGCTTTCGATGTGTGTTTAGGATCATTGTCATGTTGGAAAAGTGCACGACGACCAAGGGCACGGAGCAGGGCATGTGAGCAGAGTGCAGAGCGCGGAGTGAGCGGGGAACGGAGCATGCGAAATATAGTCGGAGCACAGAGTGGGTTTTAATCCAAAGGCCAGAGCAATGGTTCTGTTTCTGACAGAACACAGAAAGAGCACGAGGTGACAACCCAAAACAATCTACTGTTCTTTACAAACTGAAAAGGGTTCAACAGGACATCAGTCAGTGTCAGGAATTGCTCCCTCTTTTAAATTTGAGCGTGCGTGGGGCAATTTCACCGGTGCCGAATGAAATTTTAGGTGAGCAGAGAGTGGTCTTTGAGCGGAGCTGTCTGATATAACTTTGAGAGATGGAGCGATGAAGCGAAGGAGCGAACACCCACATAAGTGGGGAGTGGAAATTCTCGCCTCTCAGCTTCGCTCACATGCTCTGGCACGGAGTGATGGTAGCATCTTTTCTTTCAGTATAGAGCAATACATCTGTGAATTCATGATGCCATCATTGAAACGCAGCTCCCTGACACCAGCAGCACTCATGCAACCCCACATAAGGACACTGCCACCACCATGTTTCACTGTAGGCACCATGCATTTTTCTTTGTATTCCTCACCGCTGTGACGCCATACAGTTTTGAAGCCATCAGTTCCAAAAACATTTACCTTGGTCTCATCATTTCAAAGTATAGAGTCCCAGTAGTCTTCATCTTTGTCAGCATGGGCCCTGGCAAACTCTAGGCGGGCTTTTATGTGCCTGGGCTTTAGGAGAGGCTTCCGTCGGGGACGGCACCCATGCATGCCATTCCTCTGCAGTGTACAGTATACTGTGTCACCGGAAATAGTCACCCCAGTTTGGCTTTCTACTTCCTTGGATAACTGCAGTGAATTTGCATGCCGATTTTCTTCGACCATTCTCATCAGAAGATGCTCCTGTCTAGGTGTTAACTTCTGTGGACGACCTGGAAGTCTCAGTGAGATGGTTGCAGTTCCATTTTGTTTAAGTTTTTGTACTACTTTTGCTACAGCATTCTGAATGATAAGTAAAGCTTTGCTGATCTTGTTGTAACCTTCACCTTTGCAGTGTAAAGAAATTATTTCTTTCTCAGGTCTTGAGACATTTCTCTTCCATGTGGTGCCATTGCTAACAACATGAAATGGGAAGGGGTTTTCCACACCCTTTTATAGTCAACTGTCTGCTGGACACCTGTGTAATGACTAATTAGACTCACCTGTGGTTGATTATTGTTAAATTAAACATTTGTAGTCTAGAATTTAGCCTTGCTCCATAGACTTTCAGTGGCGTGTACTCATTTTTGCATTACCCTAATTTGAGTAAAATGGAACATCTAAGTCATATTATTAATCTTACTTTCATGTTATAAGTTAAGCAGATGTTATATAAAACTTAGTCTTGTCAACATTTTGGAAATCGTTTTTGTGTGCATTGAGATATTATTTAAAATATTATTTTTCAAAGGGGGTGTACTCATTTACGCTGAGCACTATATATCCTTTTTGAGATTACATATCCATTAAATTTGCAAGATTTTATGTAAAATTGCATACAAAGCCCACACATTATGCATACGGCCTCAGATTTACTGCAGGATATTGTAAATGTGGTAATCTGTATCACAGCAGTATTCTGACATGTTTTGAAATCAATCCATTGATTTTATAGGTGGGCATACTTTTTTTTTAAAGAACGTTAAATATCTATTAAATATACAAGATTTGTATATAATTTTACATGTAAATATTGTTGTAATTAGAACCCATTTACCATCATTTAAGAATATAAATCAATCCTTTTATGGGTGGTATATCATTTTACTACATTAAATATTGATTAAATATACATGATTTTTATGCAAAATTATCTAATAAAACCCAACTAAGCACTTTTCTGTAATTTTAAGCCTGATTATTTGTGTTACTGCAGTGTTCTGCCATATTTTTAGGTAATTTCACTGTTTTTACAGGTGCAAAACATTGCAACATTAAAAATACAAACAAATTAAAAGTGAAATTTATTTTGAAGTTATTAACTGTTTTTTTAATAATAGGAAATTACTGTATTTTTAGTAGACCGTTATTTTCCATTATTTTACAGATTTTTTTGGCACCCCATTTTTATACAGTAAATCCACCACCAGGTGATATTTTTTTAATTGGAATTTTGAAAATCAGTCTTTGTAGCAAATACAAGTTTATGACACTTACTCTTCACAGATGAACAGAAATATCACTGAGGTCAGGGATTGTAGCTGGGTAGAGCCCACACAGGACATAAACACAGGACTCTCAGGTGAGAGCCCTGTGTTTATGTCCAGTGAGGGGTCAAAAGTAAATGATGAGTTATTGTAATGTATGAACATAATGAACACCACATACTTAAGAGAAATTAAGTCATGTATGTATTGTATGTTATTTTTACTCTAACCACAGTGTTTGTCTAAACTTAACTGTTATTAAATGTTATTATCGTGTCCCCAGGACACACTGGTGGTCATTTGAGTGGGTCCCCGGGAAATTTAGTGGGCCCCCAATTCAATGAGACTCTGTCTTCCCAGCTCCCAAGCACCAACTAACCTAACCAACAAAGTATTATGGCCATTTTACAGGTTTATCTAAAAACACAGAAGAATCCACAGGAACTTCGACGAGATGGCCTTAGAACAGAAAACATCATGTCAATATGACTGAGATATGCACACAGCACATGGATGGTTGGAAACGGTGATGAGCGGATTTTGTTGACAATATGATTTCCACCATATTCTCTCTCTGACTGCATCTTCCATACTATATGTGTATCCTAAAGATGCTTTTGGCTATGCACTAAGTCTATTATGCACCATTATCTTGATACATATTAAGATAGCCATTTATGTGGCTAATGACTTGCTGTCGGTTTTGGTGTGTGGTAGAAATGCTGCTTATGTCTTATGGGACAGTGCTGCAAGTTTTTTTACACTATGATGTACATATCTTGTTCCTTTAGATTAATGGTGCACTCCTGGGATTAAGTATTGCATTTTTGATCAAGTTTGGGAACACATAACAAACATTCATTAAAGAGAACAGACAAAATCAAAGCATTAAAGCAATGCAAGCCTGTGAAGGCATGAGACTGCACATCTGATTGTATGGTATTTTATATTAATCTCATCATATAAACATAATAATGTAAGAAAGTGCACTCTTACCTCTGCCCACTGTCAGAAAGCTTCCATCCATCCAAGCAGCAGAAGTGGAGATATTAGAGCTTTAGATCCCTAGTTGGATGGAGCTTAAAAAAAAAACTGGACTCTGCACTTCCCATAATGCAAGTGGAGAGCATGAATGTATCATAGGCTGCCATCAATGCAAGCGTGTGAAGGCATGAAAGACATACCTATAGACTACACTAATAAAGTGCATGTTGATGACCTCTATACACTATATTGCCAAAAGTATTAGCTCACCTGACTTGACTCGCATATGAACTTAAGTGACATCCCATTCTTAATCCATAGGGTTTAATATGATGTCGGTCCACCCTTTGCAGCCATAACAGCTTCAACTCTTGTGGGAAGGCTTTCCACAAGGTTTAGGAGTGTGTTTATGGGGATATTTGACCATTTTTCCAGAAGTGCATTTGCGCAACATCTTTCGGTATGCTGAAGCATTCAGAATTCCTTTTACTGGAACTAAGGGGCCAGGCCTTAGCTCCTGAAAAACCAGTCAGACAAGTACTGTTCTCCTGGCAACCGCCAAACCCAGACTCCAGACCCATCAGATTGCCAGATGGAGAAGCGCAATTCGTCACTCCAGAGAACGTGACTCCACCACTCTAGAGTCCAGTGGTGGCATGCTGTGTGGTGTAAACCACTGCATCCTATACTTTGCATTGCACTTGCTGATGTATGGCTTGGATGCAGCTGCTCGGCCATGGAAACCCATTCCATGAAGCCCTCTACGCACTGTTGCACAGATGGCATCCTATCACAGTACCATGCTGCAATTCACTGAGCTCCTGAGAGCCACCCATTCTTTCACAAATGTTTGTAGAAACAGTCTGCATGCTTAGGTGCTTGCTTTCATATATCTGTGGCCATGGAGGTGATTCGAACACCTGATTTAAATATTTGGATGGGTGAGTGAATACTTTTGGCAATATAGTGTATGTCTGTAACTTGATATGGCTGAATATTATTTCTGGCCTGCATGATTCAAGTAACATTTCAATAAAGTCACTGTTTTTTTTTATCTTCACAAAAAGTTCTTTCTTTGTTTGTTCAGTTGCCAACTGATAAAAGTACAATGTCACATTGTATTGCAGTGAATTGTGCTGACTTAGATGAGTGAAATCTCGGAAAGAAAATTCACCCTTACTCTCTAAAAGCCTAAAGAAAATCTGTTTGATGGCCCTTGTGGACTGGATTACCTGTGAGTTTGGAGCTATAGGGGTGGATATGTCCTCTCAGTCATGCTTCCCATTTTGCCCATTGGCCACTTGCAATATTGCAGCGAATGCCTCCCCTGGGGTCCAAAACGGATTTTACACATAGACAGCCATTACAAAATAGAAGTGTGTAAAACTGTTGACAGGTCATCTCCAATTCTCTTTTCTCTAAACATTTAAGGACTAGTTGTCCTTGTTCTAAAACTGATTTTGTCTATAAATGATTAAAAAAAAAATAAATGTATTGATAAAAATAATACATTTAAAACATGAAAATAATCTGCTTGGGTGACATCATTTCACCAATTTTTTGGATACAAGTTCAGTGACCTGCGTTTTTTCCTCAGAAAAACCTTGCAACATGTTCCGTTCCTTTTTCTTCCACTTTCCGTGAGGGTCGTGGGGATGTTACTGCTTTTATCCCCCTTTTTCAAGGGGTTGCAGGGGTTACTGGGACCAAATCCAGTTGACTCTATGGGCGAAGGCAAGGGTACACCCTGGATGAGTCACCAAGTTCATCGCAGGACTGTGACAAATGTACTTATTGTAAGTTGTTTTGGACAAAAATGTCTGCTAAATGCCATAAATGTAAATATGCCTTAGCTTGATATACTGACATATATTGTTTAGACAATTTCTGTTTTCCTTTTTCATTCTTATTGTATGGTATTTTATTTTAATCTCATCATATAAAACATAATAATGGAAGAAGGTGCACTATTACCTCTGCCCACTGCTTCCATCCATCCATCCATCGTCTGTTATCCCTTTCATGGGGTCACAGGGTTTTTTGCTGGAGCCAATCCCAGCTGTCCCTGGGTGAGGGCAGGGTACTCCCTGGACTCCAGCTCATCACAGGGCTCTTCACTGATGGCAGAGGCCGCCATGCAAGGTGTCAACGGCAATTTGGGGTTTAGTATCTTGCTCAAGGACACTTCAACAAGCAGCTCAGCTCATCCCAGAGCTGGGATTTGAACCAGCGACCTTCCAATCACTAGCCTACCTGCTCTACCCGCTAAGCTACAGCCACCCCGTCAGAAAGCTTCCTTGCTTCCAAAATGGGCTCTAAGACTGAACCTGAGACCAACTCACACGGAGGCTTTTACAGCATAAAACGGGAGAACTACAGCAAAGAGCCAGAAAACTAGTGCTGCTTGATTTGATTTGTACCTGCCCCAAAAACATCACATATGTAAATGAATATACTTCATGTTCATATCCAGATCATACAGCAGAACCAGATGTGAGCAATAAAAGCTACTGAGCAGAGTAGGCCTATGAGCCCCCGACCCCCCCCGCCCACAGCTTCAGTTTGAACGGACACGACTGCAGAAAAATTTCCACTGCTGAACACTTACAGTGTTTACTACCCTCTGTCTCACTGTCTTTCTCCCACCACTGATGTGAAAGTCCATGTGGGAGATGGAGCTGACAAAAAGCTTGTTGCAGATGCCATACCATAAAACTCATGATAAGCTTGTAAAAAACACTGACTGACTCACCATGACAAACACACTGATAGTTCACTATCACTGTGTCAAAAATAAGTCAGTTCCTAACAAAGAAGGCCATTCTTCACAGTTGTCATATGCATACGACAATCCATGACAGAACTCACAGGAGCTGTGTGGCGCGAAGGAGCAGCCTGGGACAGTAACTGCTGCAGCTGCCCCATGAGTAGGGCTGCTACACGAGGGTCAAAAGCTTTTACATAGCTTGAATTATTATTGTGAGGTCTTATACAGATTAGGCTACATTCCAGAGATGCAGGCGATGAGTCAAAAAACAGTTTGATTTGAGCTGAAATGTAGAACAAAAATAGCTTGAGGTCCTTCATTTTATGCTCTTTCCTTGTAGTATGTTTCATATTCCTTTTAGCTTGTTTGCTTAATCATTCAGGGTCAGATGAGAAGATTAAATTATCAATTTCATCTGTGTGTTTAATACAGATACTGTTGCTCTGGGTCTAGCTAAGTTTAGTACAGATACTGGGAGCACTTCACTACACTCTTATATTGTATTTATGTATTGTCTCAGAGCATCTCAATAGGCCTGACTTTTTTCACCAAGTCCCATGAATTGAAAGTCCCTGAAATGAAAATGTTGACAAATGTCCCATCGCACAATGTTCAAGAAAATGAGAAAAAAAAAATCCATATAGATATATGGATTTTTATTTTTTCTCATTTTATGTTTATATTAGGGCTGTCAGTATAGCGCGTTAATTAGATTAATTAACACGTTATAAATATTCACGCAATTAATTCTGAGAATCTGAGTGGCACATCAATGCGCGAGCATTTTAAATTTCGCCCACTGAATGACCCGTAGGCTACTTGGCAGCGGCACGTCAGGGTAGCACTAGCACTGAGGAACTTGTCCGGACGTCACTTCCCACCTGCGTCGCTAGTCAAAGCAGCGTGACAACAGACATGAGCCGTTTTTAGACAGAGCACCACGCTGCATATTTGCCTGTCCTTTTGGCAGCTTGGTCCGCGGTTTTAGACAGAGGCCGGCAAATTGGGGGTCTGTCTTGGTCAGTTCTAAATGCGGTGCAATGTAAAGCTCTTATCTTGAAGACAAATTCTGTCACTGTTCACAGCCTTATACTTCTACTATTCATTTTGAATTGCCATATTTAGTCAGTTTTGGTATTCATTTTGAATTGAGAGTCTGTTTAAGTGCCTATTTGAGACTCGGCCTTATTTTATTTCTGAATTTTATTTACTTGTATTTGTATTGCATTTTTGAATAATGCACCTGGCCTAATTGGTTTGCTGGGATGTGCTTGACCATTTTCTTTCAAATTTCATTTATGAAACACACTTCACCAAAAAAAAAAATGTGGATTTCAAATCTTCTCTTCTTAGTGTATTCAATTGATTAGTCATGCAATACAATTTTATAATGTCCTAGAATTTGCATTCGTTATTCTGGTACCTTTGGCAGATATGAGATTAAAATGTGATTAATTAGATTAATCAATTACAAATCCTGTAATTAATTAGTACAGAAACTACAAGATGACATCATGGCCATGGGTTTCTGCTCATGTTCTCATTTGCTTTATGGCAATGAAGGATTGGTTTACAGTTTTATACATTGTAAGAGGTGGTTGCTCTTATTTTTCCTTCCTCACACACTTTCAACATGTGTACTAAGGTAGACTGGAAGCGTGATCATTTTCAGGAAAAAAAAATACATTTTACAAAGGTTTGACAGTTGCAATGGTGTGATTGTTTATATATATATATATATATATATATATATATATATATATATATATATATATATATATATATATATATATATATATATAATGTAATATTTTCTAAAAATATAAAGGTTCTCTTCATAGCAAAATGGGAAAGGAAATTACTTCAAAGCTGTGACTATTGTAGAGCCATCAACACAATGAAACAATTATTATGAACTGGAAGCACCATGTTGAGGAGCATTTGACAAGAACACAAGTCATGATGTGTGCTAGTGTACGTGAGAGCCGAGGCGCACCGACAGCAGCCACACTGCATGTCAACACAAGGCTTCCTTTCTCCTGCAGTGTAAATGTAAGCTGCTGGTTACTCTTCAGTCCCACAGTGCAGACATGCAGCTATGTTCACGAGGATCCAATTACTCTGCAGAACAACCTGAGTCTCCTCTCAACAATCAAAAATATGTTTTGTTACATTTCTGATATAGCATGACAAACAGCGTCTCACAATGACTGAACCATGTAACAGTGCTATGTTGAAGCTTGGACACCCTTTAAGCTTTTCAACAAGGTGTTGTTGTACTGAAGAATTCTGCCGATTCTAAAGAAGTCACAAACATTTCAAAAATAAGTAACCAAATCAAATATCCCTTGTTCCATCAGGATTTACATATTGATAATCAGAATCAAACAAACACATGAAATCACATTTACTGCTCATCTTAGCTTCTGCCTCTGCTCATATTTAGGGCTGAACAATATGCAATATACGTCATAGGGTAAGTAATTTAACAGCTATTCCAGTATCAGTCATGATTTTTGTGTAAATCGTCATTTTTGCATAATATTTTACTGAAAAAAGATGATGACGAAGATGATGCCATTTTTTCTAGGGTTTTTACTTCTGGAGAATCTGATTTTAATTTGTAGGACGAGGCGTCTCTGCACTATTGCAATGCCTCATTTATAACCTTTTTGAAGGTCCTGTGATTTTGCCATCTTGCGATTTGAATAATATTTCTGTCAATCATCTCATAGTACCTCTGACATTCTCTCAGATAAAAAGGGGGATTTGATCATTTACTTTTCCTTTTAAAAAACCTGAAATATCTCAGCCCTGAAGTTGTTGATTTGCCTCGCATTCCTAAATATACTTGTGTTTTCTGAAACTGAACCCATGCAACATTATAAATTCATTAGAATTCTGTTCAGGTTACATCTTAGCTTCTGCTGCCACTATAGGTCAAAATGAATTGTGGTGAAACCTGCAGTTTCATCGTGAACATGACGTGATGTTTCAGAGTACATATTTGTAATCAAATTTGGTCTCTAGTGTAGGTATGCAACCATTATTTTGTATCATTATTTAATAATTATGTATAATAATAATAATAATAATAATAATAACAATAATAATAACAATAATAATAATAATAATAATAATAATAATAATAATAATAATAATAATAATAATAATAATATATGTTTTCCCTTTGTAAATTACCATTCAAAATTTTCAAGGTCATGTTTTGAAATGTACTTTTTTAATCTCACAAGAAGACAAGACTCTCATATATAACCAAAACCATCCAATGCCACATTAGAACATTTGGAACCTGCACGTTGTTGTGGGACAAATCAGTTATCAGTACAGGCTACACATAAAAACAAACACAACAAACTGTAAAGGCTCAAAGGGTGTCCAAGGAACTGCCACAGAACTGGAGACAGAAAATGGGTTTAAATACAGAAATCTGATTACACACACACACACACACACACACACACACACACACACACACTGTTCTCGCTGTTCTGAATATTAACACCACAAGCATTTTTGCATGTTCAAACCCTTGTAGCACATGACTTGCATTACGGTTGGCCATTTTAAAACTCATTTTCCTTCTACCAGGCAGCCCCTAGTTTGAGTTAATTTAGCCACAGATGAAATCAACTTGCAGTCTTGAAACCTGTCAGTTAAATATAAGTGAAGATTTTATCTGCTTTCATTTCATGAAAGTTTGGAAATCAATGCATCATAATGCGAGGACTGCACATACACCTGCATCATGTCCACCATCATCACTTCACACGTCACTGTCCATTATGGGTTTAACTCTAGCACGTTTTAAGGGCCTGTAAGTTGACTTAGGAGCTGAGCTCTCAATAAAAGCTAAACTGTCTCCAGGACATGAGGAGAAATGCAACTAGCCTGCACTGCCTAAAAGAAGGTAAAAGTGTAAAATAAACAATTTTCCAAACTGAGACTTATAAAAACACCAGTATGGTCCTTTAAGCTCACATGTATGTGTGCCTTATTTGGAAGGGAATGTTAGAACTGTCAGGGCCGAGCTGCAGGCCAGACCATCTGTCACTGTGACTCTCATTCACAACCTGCCGCTGTTTCTTGTCCCACACTGCTGATATTTCCCTTCAGAACCGAGCAACTGCTGCTCAAGAGAACAGACACAGACTACAGCTGGTTAATCAGGATAAGTGGGAGCCACGAGGAAGCACTTGGGTTTCACGGGACTCTGCTTAGAATAGACCCACTGCTCCCCAGCAGTTCACTGATCAAAGACACACACTCTCAATGTGAAATACTCCCAGTGGTGTCCACATTAAACCGGGTCATGAGACCTGAATCCTTGATGGTCAGCTGGCTCTGATAATTACCTACAATTCTATTAAGTCCAAAGTATGAAAAAAACAAAGTGTTTTTTTTTTTTTTTAAGAGATAATTTTTTTAAAAAAATCTTTAAATACAAATATATACTTAAAAAAAATCTCACACATGTATATGTACATTAAAAAATATATCAAGCGTCTGCTGTAAGTCCATAGTGGGAAAAGGAAATAATAAAGAGGATTATCATTCAGTCTGTCACTATGCAGTCTGTTGGAGGGCCGAGGCTGAGCCATATCACACTGTGGTCTCACCCTGTTTACTGTTGGCCAGTCTTGTGTAAAACCTCCTCCAGGAGTTAAGGGTCTTCCCAGACCAGATCCAGAAGCCAGAAGTGATGCCCACAATGAGAGTCATTAGATACTTTATCATGAAGACTGTGAAGTCAGGACTCATGTTGGGGTGGTTCTGTGCCGGACACGGCACAGCATACGTCTTACACGTCTGGCTGATCCACGTCCTCTCCCACTGCTCCCTGAAGGCCTGCTCATAGAAGTAGCAGGCGATGACTATGGTGGCCGGCACAGTGTAGAGCACACTGAAGATCCCTATCCTCACCATCAGCTTCTCCAGCTTCTCCGTCTTGGTGCCGTCATGCTTCATGATGGTCCGAATGCGAAATAGAGACACGAAGCCCGCCAAGAGGAAGGAGGTTCCGATGAATAAATAAACAAACAGCGGGGCCAAGACAAAGCCCCGCAGTGCATCCACACTGTTGATGCCCACAAAGCAAACCCCGCTCAACACATCTCCATCCACCTGCCCCACAGCGAGGATGGTGATTGTCTTGATGGCCGGGACGGCCCAGGCTGCCAGGTGGAAGTACTGAGAGTTTGCCTCGATGGCCTCGTGGCCCCACTTCATCCCTGCAGCCAGGAACCAGGTGAGAGCCAGAATGACCCACCAGATTGAGCTGGCCATGCTGAAGAAGTACAACATCATGAAGAGGATGGTGCAGCCCTCCTTCTTAGTGCCCTGCACCACCGTGCTTATGTCATTGTCAAACCGGTCATTACAAACTACCTTGTCCTCCAGTAAAAATCCAGCAATGTATGCGATGGACACCATGGTGTAGCAGCCGGACAGGAAGACGATGGGCCGCTCTGGGTAGCTGAAGCGTTTCATGTCCACTAGGTATGTCAGCACGGTGAATAAGGTGGAAGCACAACACAACACGGACCAGATACCGATCCATATCCTCGCGAATTTGAGCTCCTCCTCGGTGAAGTACATCATCCCATGAGACCTCTTTGGCTCACATGGAGCGCCACAGTTCTCCTGACCGAGGAATCGGTAGTTTAGGTAGGGAGGCACCCTGAGCGAGGCCGGGCACCTGAACTGACCGCTAATGGGGTCTGAGATTGTGCGCTCGGTGGGGTAAGGGCCGGAGCCGTCGGGCTCCGTGCGGTCCGACATGTTTTGCCCGACGCACAGCTCTCCCGCACCGTGGACCGGGAAGGAGTCGCATGCGAGGCTGTCGGGCCACTGGAAGCCGAACTTGTTCATGAGCGCCTCGCAGCCCTGCCGAGCGCGCTCACACAGAGAGCGGCACGGAGGCAGCGCCTGCTCGAGCACCGTGCACACAGGCGCGTACATGGAGCACAGGAAAAACTTTAAGTCCGGGGAGCACTGAACTTTAACCAGCGGGTAGAACTGGTGGACCTCCAGCCCCGCGTCCTCTTGGTTGGTGTGACCGAGCAGGTTTGGCATGATAGTCTCGTTGTACGCGATGTCCGTACACAGCGGAATGGAGATCGGCTGGCAGAAACCGTGCTCCGGTATAGACATTCCTCGGTCGCCGCCACCGTACTGCCCATGAACCCGAAAAACCCCCACGTCCACGCACAGAAGAAACAACAGTGAGATGAGAGCAGCCCGGAGTAGTCTGCGGTCAGCCATGGTGAGCAGGTCCTGCTGCCTCACTTCGTCTGCTGCCTCGGCAGGCAGCAACCTACTTCCTTGAATCCTCTTTGTTATCGTGTCTTTGCTGCTTCCAGTCCCCGTCCCTCTGCTTCAAGTCACTGTCCCCGTCCTCCGGAGACTCAGTGCGCCAGGTTGATGACACAGTGTGATCTAGAGACCAGGTTCTACACACAAACCGAGCTGCTCATGTTGAAATCCACCGAAATACAGCGTCCACCTCCAGAGCAGGGACAGCTCGGTCATCACTCCGCCAGACGTCGCGTCAGTCTGCAGATCAAACCTGTTCTGCTCTCCCACTCACGTCCCGGTCTGTCAGCCGCACCAGCACCTTGTCAGGCTTCCGGTGAAAACTTTCAACATAAAAGTCATCATGCAGCATCACACGTCATTATTTTGCAAAACATACACTGAAAACTCAGAAAATAATTGTTGCATTTGCGATGTTTAAGAGATGAAAATGAAGAATAAAAATGTGTCAAAATAAAATAAAGTAATACAATACAAGATGTCAGGTTAGACAGGATTAAACGTTACACCATATAAGGGCCCTGCTATGGCCCTAAACAGGCCTCCACTAAAACACAAACAGAGCAGGCATCTACTATTACAGTATACATCTATCATTTTTCAGCTTCATTTCTATCAGTGTAATAGTTACTCCAGTAACATTAACTACAATTTCACTGACATACTTCCTGTTTCCCCCGTCTCACTTTGACTGACTTTACATCTCTCTCTCTCTCTCTCTCTCTCTCTCTCTCTCTCTCTCTCTCTCTCTCTCTCTCACACACACACACACACACACACACACACACACACACACTCTATTTCAATTCAATTCACTTCAATTCAAGTGGCTTCATTGGCATGCATACAATGCTATGTTGCCAAAGCATCTTAATACAAACTATAACAGTAATAATAAACATAAACAGACAAAATAAACAATAACAAAATAAAGAGGCCTGGAGAAGAGGGACTATGGAAGGTAGGTAAGTGTAACATAAGATATAAATATGTTTAACAAATTGTTTATTAGTTAATAAACATTAATTATTTTTCATTATTTCAATACTATTTTTGATTATTTTTGCAAAATATTGCTCTCTGTGACTTTCATATTGGTTGCAGTGAGTTAGGAAGTGCAGCTCTGTCTCTACTGTTCCCTGGTCACAGTAAGAACACAACCTCTCCTCTCTGGGCAGCCAGGTCTGTCTGTGCTGGCCTACCTCCACTGCCAGGTTGTGCTCACTCAGTCTGTAATTAGTCAGTGTTCTCCTCAGTTTGGTATCAGACACTGTGGTCAGGTAGGCTGTCACAGTGTACTGTCTGTTTGGGCTACGTATGTTTCCATTTTGCTGTGGGATTCTATTAGTTCTGTCCAATAATCTATGTATTTTTCTTTTTCTTTCATCATAATTTGGTTGGGTCTTATGTTCTGAGTGCTTGTGTCCTGAGGCCGAGGCGGTTGTGGTGTAATGATCTGAGTGGCTGATGGTTCGCTCAGCCTCAGGGCCAGTAGGCAGAGGGGACTCCTTTGTGGGTTCGACTCCTGGTATAGGGCTTTGTAAGAAAAGGAGAGTGGGTCAATTGTTTTAATATGATTCCAGAAATTTAGGAATTGTTTTTGAATATTTAACAGTAAAGGATATTCAGCTCTGCATGCATAGTTGGTAGCTCTTTCTCTCTGTCTCTCTTTCCCTATCTCTGTTTGTCTGTCTCTCTCTCTATGTCTTTCTCTCCCTCTCTCTCTGTCTGTCTATCTCTCCCTGTCTCTCTCTCTGTCTCTCTCTCTATGTCTTTCTCTCCCTCTGTCTCTGTCTGTCTATCTCTCCCTGTCTCTCTCTCTGTCTTTCTCTCTATGTCTTTGACCTGACAGATGGAGGACTGTGTCCTGATGTACCTTCTGGACTGCAGAGGTTAATTTCTGCTCTTCTCTTGCCGTGCCAACAGGATGTAGAGTGAATATTACATTCAATTTCTGCCCCCTTAAATCCTACACACTGAGCCTTTAATTCTGCTTTATTTAAAACAAATGACCACTGTGCTCTACTTATGAGCGTTGTGTTGAACTACCATTAAAAGAAAGGACATTCTCCTATATTAATGGATGGAGGGCTATAGAAAATCCTAGTGTATTTCTACAATTCTTCTCTGACATAAATCCTCCCACCAATAATGAACTATACAAATAGAGTATAATGCTGGGTAGATAGGAACTTAAAGAAACCTATAAAGCTAAAGACAAACCGTAACTGGATACAGTAGTTAACAAAGCTCTAGTACGAAAGCTTGACTCTGCTATGGTCACAAAAAACAGATTTTATCATAGCTTATAAAGTTGGTATGTCCTCTGATGATAACAAACGTTTTTTTTTTTCCCTCATTATCTGAAGAAAAGTTGCTTAGATTCTAAAATAAGCTGTCCACAAAAAAAGGACTGCTATCCCAAGATACCAAGATATCTCACTTGCTCTAGCTCACGATTAACGAGTTATACTAATGTTGTCACATCGCAGTGAGGGATGTCCTGTCTTGGGTTTTTTGTCTTATGAATTTCATGTTTTATTTTGCAAGGTATCTCTCCTCTCGTTTCAGGTCACTTGCCCTTCCTCTTGTGTCACTGGTCTGGCATCATCCCTAATCCTTGATTGTTTCCACCTGTGTTCCCCTCCCCCATGTGTATATAGTCTTTGTCTTCCCCTGTCTGTGTTGCCAGAGTATTTCGTATTTCATCTTGTCGAGTACATCCAGCCCTGTTCACAGCCTTGATCTTCACGTATGTTAAGTATTGTCAAGTTTTGTTTTCTGTATTGGTTCCTTTTTTTTTTTTGATTTTTTTTTTTTTTTTTTTTAAGTTTTTTTTGGTTAAGAGATTTGAGCTTCAATTTGAACTTTACATAGCATTTTGTTTTCCTCCTTTTGGAGCACTTTCTGTTCTAAGTTTTGTAAATATAGAGTAGATCATTTTTATAGCCTGAGTGCCCTCATCTTCGGAGTGTTTTTTGGTTTATTAAATTTCATAGTTCTTAGTATTAAGATTAGAGTAGCCTTTTCCTCCTTCAGGAGCGCCTTTTTGTTATTTCTTTGTATTGTCCGTTGGACCCATAGATTTTCATAGCCTGTTCTGTTGTCATTCTGTCATAATTTCTGCCAACCTGCATCTGAGTCCTCTTTTTCTGCCCAAGCCTGACAGTATACTCTGGCCAGTTATGGACTCAGCAGAGGCAGTGCGACTTTCGGAGATCCAGGAGGCTCGTCTCAATAGCCAGGAGGAGTTTCAAACAGCCATGACAGCCAATATGGGTCACTTCTCCTCTCAGCTGCAAGAGCTACTGGGACAGCTCAATCGGCCGAGCACCGCAGCTCTGACTCCGACTGCCCCAGCTTCCCCGGAGACTCCCATGCACACCGGTGGAGCTTCCTGCAAACGGGTGCCACCTACTCTGTACATGGGGGAGCCTGGGCTTTGCAAAGCTTTCTTAATTGATTGCTCAATTCATTTCGAGCTACTGCCGCACGCCTTCCCCACCGAGCGAGCGAAAGTAGCGCCCACTTGACGGGTCGGGCCAAAGCTTGGGCTTCCGCCGAGTAGGGCAGGGGGTCCACGATCTGTGACACAGTAACGGGATTTCAAACAGCTCTCACCAAGACCTTTGATCCCGTAAGCTCTTGCTGAGAAAAAGCCCAGGAATTAAGCACTTTGAAACAAGGTAAAAACTTTGACTACGCCATTCACTTCCGCACTCTGGCTGCTGAGAGCGGATGGAACAACTCCGCCTTGTATAACATTTTTCTAAAAGGCTTGGCACCCGCAATTCAAGATCTCCTCATTCCCCTGGATTTACCGACTGGTCTGGATGCACTCATCGCACTTGCCATTCGTACTGACAATCGACGATCTCAACTCCAAGGACAGCGTGAACCGAAGCAGAGTCTCGGGAGGAGTTACTACTGCACCGGAGTTAAGATGGCCGACATCTCATCGATCACCGCCTGAAACTCCTTCTCACCTGCAAACAGCACCAGACGACGAGGCCATGCAACTGGGCAGAGCTCAGTTGATGCAGGAGGAATGACAGATGGCAATAGGAGGGAAGGTGCTTCTATTGTGGCGGCGTTGGTCATCTTGTCAGCTCCTGTCTGACCAAGAAACCTCAATCGGTGAGTTCCAACCAGGTTTCTAAGACCATATCTCATACATTCACTAAGATTAACTTGAACTCAATTCATGATCCGGAAGCATTAAAACAGTCTTATGGACTGGGGATTGGCTAAGAAATTGGGAATTGAGTGAGCCACTAGCGAATTGCTGAAATTAATTCATTCTCTGCCAACCCTGCCACAGATTCAGAATTTCCAGACCTGACTGCAGTTCACCCTGTTATCATCTGAAGGAAGTATTTAACAAAACTAAAGCTCTGTCTTCCTCCGCATCGCCCGTATGACTGCTATTGATTTTAATTCAAGGATCTACCATTTCCAAAGGTCGTCTCTACTCCTCCATTTCAGGGCCTGAGAGAGGCTATGAACTACATCACCGGCTCACTGGAAGCAGGATTGATCCGCTCCTCATCTTCACCCACTGAAGCAGGATTCTTCTTCGTGGGGGAGAAAGGACGGCTCTCTATGCTCCTGCATTGACTACAGTCCTCTGAACGACATCGCCATCAAAAACCGGTATCCACTCCCTCTCATGACCTCCTGTATTTGACCAACTCAAACAAGCCAAGATATTCACTAAACTCGATCTTCACAATGCTTATTTGGTCCGCATTAGAGAGGGGGATGAGTGGGGAAAACTGGTTTTAACACACCCAACGGACACTGAGTATCGAGTGATTCCATTCGGGCTCACCAAAGCACCTGCTGTTTTCCAGGCTATGATCAGCGACATTTTGAGGGACTTTTTGGATCATTTTGTGTATGTGTATTTGGATGACATTTTTGATATACTCTCCTGACCTTGCTACACACAAGACCATGTCAATAAAGTGCTTAAGAGATTACTAGAGAATCATTTGTATGTCAAAGCAGGAAAAAAGTGTGTTTCATGCCAAAACTGTCTCATTCCTGGGCTTCATTGTAGCTCCTGGAAGAGTACAGATGGATCTGGCTAAAGTGAGCGCTGTTGCAGAATGGCCTACTCCAGACAGCCACAACGGTTCAGCAATTCTTGGGATTTGCAAACTTTCATAGGCGGTTTGTCAGGGGCTTCAGCGCAATAGCTGCTCTTCTCCATGCTCTTACCTCCACTCGGGTACAATTTCGCTGGTCTCGAAGGCATTCCAGAACCTCAAGCACCAAGGCCCCCATCCTCACTCTGCCAGATCCACAGCGCCAGTTCGTTGTGGAGGTGGATTCATCCAACGAAGGAGTAGGAGCAGTGTTATCCCAGCGGTCAGAAGGACGGCAAGATGCATCCTTGTGCCTTCCTGTCAAGACGGTTGTCCAGAGCTGAACGAAACTATGACATCGTCAACCAAGAACTACTGGCAGTAAAACTCACTCTGGAAGAATGGAAACACTAGCTGGAGGGGGGCCGAACAGCCATTCATTGTCTGGACAGATCACAAATTTAGAATTCATTAGAAAGGCTAAGAGGCTTAACTCTCACCAGGCCAGATGGGCACTGTTTAACCGTTTTTCTTTCACTCTCTCTTTCAGGCCGGGATCCCGAAACATCAAACCAGATGTCTTGTCATGCCTATTCGATCCCGAGCCTAAGACCAAGCAAACGGAAACTATCCTTCCTCTGAATTGTGTGGTTGGAGTGGTGACTTGGCCTATAGAAAACGAGGTAAAGCAAGCTAATGGTGGAGCCCCATCACCACAGTTGTCCCAACAACTGTCTTTTGTCCCTGCTGCGCTACAACCACAGGTGATTCATTGGGCCTACACCTCGCTGCTTTCGTGTCATCCGGGAGTCAAAAGAACCATGTTCGTCATTTCCCAGAGGTCATGGTGGCCCACGATGGAGCCGGAGGTCCGGGAGTACATCGAGGCTTGTCCGGTCTGTGCACAAAATAAGACATCTTCCAAGGCACGCATGGGGCTACTTCAACCACTCCCCATTCCCTCCAGATCATATCCATTGACAAGGAAAAACACCAAGGAAACACCACAGTCCTCACTGTGGTCGATCAAAGTGTGTTTTTCCTTTTTTTTTTTTTTTTTTTCTTTTTTTTCCCCACTTTGAACTTTTCATAGCATTTTGTTTTCCTCCTTTTGGGGCACTTTCTGTTCTAAGTTTTGTAAATGCAGTAGATAATTGTTATAGCCTGAGCTCTCTTTGGAATGTTTTTTGGTTTATTAAATTTCATAGCTCTTATTAAGATTAGAGTAGCCTTTTCCTCAGGAGCGGGTTTTTTTTTTTTTTTTTTTTTTTTTTGTTCTTTGTGTTTGTCTTTGTCTTGTCCATTGGACCCATAGATCTTCATAGCCTGTTCTGTTATCATTCTGTCTGGAGTGTTTCAATTCAGAGAATAAAGCCTGTCATTATTTCTGCCAACCTGCATTGGAGTCCTCTTTTTCTGCCCAAGCCTGACAAATGTTGCTTAAAGGACTTTGAGAAGTTTTTGCAACATCTGGAATTGATGACAGAAGATTGGCCTGTCTTATTCAGATTAGTTATTAGAAGGTATTTAACTGTCCTTTTGAGCTACTTAGTAAAATGTTAGTCAGTCAAATGTCAGTCACAGTAGATCATGACTGACTTTGAGTGAATTTATCCTTTTAAAATGTATACACTATACTGAGAATATTTTGTCATTTCCAGTACCAGTTAACTTCCTGTAATCTGTCTGTAAGCAGGAGGACAGAAGATGGGTATAAAATGCACACTGACGTAGGCATGTTAGATTTTCTTTCGTGGGTTGTGCAGAGGAAAGAAGAATAACAACTCCAACTAAACTAGTGTATCCAGAACATGTAAACAGGCTCTACTTAAACCTTGGTGCTATGTGATGTGCTTTACAGTTTAGGGGGCAAACTGAGACTGAACACTGTGTAATGTTTTAATGTTAGGAATTCCTTAAAGGTCAATATTACTTGAGCTTATTATGCTATAAATGATGTATCCTGTACATAATCACAGCTGATGTCATCTGACACTACCTTTGAGTAAAGCAAAGTTAACATACACAAGTATTTTGTCATACCCAACTAATAAAACGTTACTGGAACTGTTTTATCTCTCAGCTTTGAACATTTTACCTGTAACACCTGTGCTTTTCATGCATATGAAACATGCATGAAAACCACAGCTGCAACACCATGCAAATACATACACAACACCATAACCAGGCATTCAGTGAACAATAATAGATTTCTTGCTCATACTGAAGGTTGATGCTTAGCCTTGGGTTGTAACCTAATGCACCTAGTGTACTGTGCATTTTAGGTCTTGGGCTAAAGTTTCGTCTGAAATTTGCACCAGAACGAGCAGAATACTTATTTTAGCTGGAAGAGCAGGAGCTAATGAATTGCTGTTGTCAAATTGTTCTCATTTGTTAGTTTATATTTCTTAATGCAAGCTATTTTAAAGATTTTTAACAGGGCTGGGCAACAATTAAAAGTTTTAATCATGATTAATCACGATTAATCACATTTGTATATGCAAAATGCAATGATGAATTCAAAAGTAGTGTATACCTCACTTTTATTTTAAATGTACTGCCATGTGAAAGTTCCATAACATTTGTTGTGCAAACACATGTTTAACATCAGTATTTTTAAATGCAGCTAAATAAAACATTTAGTGTAAATTTCAACTTAAACCATGTTATCAAAGCAAATACAAAATTAAAGCATGCCATTAACGTTCTCCTGTTCGTTATGAAAAATAAAAAAAAAACTGCCCACAAAATCCTGAGCCACAATCATAACATTAAAACAGGTCATTTCTGAGGCAAACACTTAACATCAGCTATTTTTATACAGTAGCAGTTAAATAAAATAAATATCTTGTGTAAATCTCAACGTAAACAATGTTATCAAAACAAATACAAAACTAAAGCTTATTGCCACAGGGCATTAATGTCAGAATGAGGTGAAGCACATAAAAGTTCACAGCTGGGATTTACTGTGCAGGGGACTAGTCTATACAGTCCATGTTTATACTGGGATTCCTTTGGTCAAAAAAGAACCAGAAAACACTGCCAGTGCAGATCCCTAAAACTTTTTTTTTTTACCCCTCTGCACTAAGCCAGTTGCTAGGGCACACAAGATTGTTTACATTTTCAGATGATAAAGAAGCTCTCTTCTTCTGGACGGCAAGAGAAAAGCAAGAGAAAACAACCTTTCACAGTGGACAGACGTTGCAGTTGTGGCCAAGTACTTCTGTGCATAGCGGCCAGCCTGCTGTGTGGGGCTGCATGTTTGGACCACCACTCTAATGGACAGGCTCTGCTCTGTATCGACGCACACTGTTCTCAATTGAGTCTTCTTCCTGTTCAGAATCAGACTAAGATGAAGCAGCCAATAGGGTTAACTTTTTATTTGGTGGCTCTGAGGTTTTTTCTTCTATAGGTTTCCCTGCAATAACCATCTGTTCCTTGCCTAAGTTGGTGACTAAGGCCCACACCTCACTCTTCTCAGCTCTGGGTATACACTTGAGGTCCTTGAATCTAGGATCCAGTGCAGTAGCAATCGTCAGATATGCAATGTTGGCATTTCCCTTGCGTGTCTCCAGGTCTTTTCTGAATGTAGTCTTGAACTTGGCCACGTAAGCAGGGTCATCATCTGAGCTTTCCATCACCCGGGAGAGATGGCAAAAAGCAGGCAGAGCCACAGAGCATGAGATATTTTTCTCCTCCCAAAAGTTCAGTCAAATACCTGCAACAGAAAATCAACTCCACTATAGTCAAAATAAATTAAACTGCATTCACTTGTACACAAAAAATATCCTCTACATATTCATGCTGCATTTACACATTTACACTATTTTTCTCTTACATGCACTCAGACAGGATAGTGAGAAATATTATGTAAAACATACCTGCAAGGCTCCAGTAGCATTTCCAACCTCTGCAGTTTCTCCATTCCAGCTGTAGTTGGCATGACAATCTTGGTGTTTGTGGTGAGGACGTCCCTCAGTGGCTGTTCGTCTCTGCAGATGCTTTTTTATCATGTCTATAGAGTTGAATTCCATCTGGTTGGAACATCTTGCATAAGCGACTCCTTCTTCTGTCCATGTTCAACTTGTTGTTGTCTAATTATGCTGCACTTGCTGGACTGTGTTTAAAGTGTCCCACGACTTTTCTGCACTTGGCCAGGACATTGTCAAACGCACTGTTATGCATTGATTCTGGGACAGAACGCCGAGACTGTGCGCGAAACAGGGGAGGTGATCAAAAGGCAGTTGTCTTGCAGCAGCGATCATATTTCGTGCACTATGTGTGCTAACTGTGGTGACTTTATTTGACAAATTCCACTGCTGTGCAACTTCAGTAAAGTGTCCTGCGTACGATTCAGCATAATGTCTCTCGTCTGTTTTCATCACACTGCCGTGACTGCCTCAGAGAACTGTCACATAGGATGTGATTCTCATTTGCGCTGCGATTCGTTCATGATTCACGAACCTACTGCACACAGAGAACTGACGCTGAGGACGTGATTCTCATTCAGGTACTGTGCTGAAAATGGCGCTGTGTCACTCACCCAGGGCAGAGGAGATGATTCACATTCAGTAACCGTACTGCTAAAATTAGCGCTGTGTTGCTAACATCCGTGTAGCATCATCTTAAGTGATTTTACTGCACAGTAAAAGCCACGTTCGCGAACATGATTCTCAGCAGTTCCCATCAATCAAGTTCGCGAACGTTATTCACGTACACATTGTTTCAGTGACAGCGCGAACGTGATTCACGTCCTCAGCAGGTCGTTCGCGAACGAGGGACGCTAGGACGTGAATCACGTTCGCGCTCTGATTCATTCATGATTCGCGAACCTCCTGCAAGCAGAAAACTGACGCTGAGGACGTGATTCTCGTTCATGCACTGTGCTGAAAATGGCGCTGTGTCTCTCACTCAGCCAGGGCAGAGGAGATGATTCACGTTCAGTGACCGTAAAATTAGCACTGTGTTGCTAACATCCGTGTAGCATCATGTTAAGTGATTTTACTGTGCATGTATACCACTCAGAGCAGCGCTGCGTCTCCCGCGAATGATTGCGCACCGTCCATCAGTAAGTGAACATGAACCTCAGGGCTGAATTATTAACTGAATGACGGATCGTTTGGCTGCTTATCAGTTCAGGGAGTTGGAGAGCACTGAACAATTCAGTGAACAAATCTTTTGAACGAATCATTTTACTGAAGATAAAGAGATTCAGTTCAGTAAAAAGAACTGCCGTCCCCATCACTATATTCTTCGTGTGATGGTGTGCCTTGAGGGCATCTCATCCCTGCCGTCATTAGTTGCGATTCTCAGAATGTTTCTCAGACCGACGTCTTCCACAACACTAATGGGCCATCAGTCTGTAGCTATCAGCTTCACTATGGCATTTGTTAGCTTCTCATGCCTTTGTTTATCTATACTTCTCCCACACGCTGCATCTAACTTGGTCTGCCAAAGCCTCCCTCCACTGTTCGTTTTGTTAAATGATTTGCTGGTATCAACATAGACGGATTACAGCATGGGCAAAGTGGGCGTGTGCCCAAAGCCCCAGAGCCAATAGGGGCCCTGGGCCTTCAGAGCTGTTTTTTTTTTTTTTTTTTTTTTGGTACAATTTCCCCCCAAAAATGAATAAATATTGGAATGAACATGATTTTGAAAATGTAGTATGATAATAAAATCATTTGAATGTTTTAGAAATTATAAGATTAAATCAGTGATGTGTGATGACACAATGACGTATGTCAGTATGGGGTTGCTGCCCACTTCAAACGTAACGCGATTTCCCACTCATAACCATAACGTTTGTGGGGACATGAAAATCTTTATTGTAATAACTTATCACAAATGTAATAACATGATGAATAATGTTTGTGGTGATTGTATTACCATGGGTGCAAAATCCAGCTGCTGACTCTCTGCCATCACACAACGGATCCCCCGCCCGCCATCTCTCTCTCTCTTAAGTGTTTTATGGGACATAGCCTAAATATCTAGTTTAAACAGATTTATTTCTCTGCATAAGCAAAATGCTTCTTGTTAATGAGGATCATCTCTCTTTCTCACTGCTGTCCGCGGTGCTGAACCAAAGAAGCCCTGAGGCATCACTACCTGCCAAGTCTATTGATTTCCCCCCTCCACTCAAAAATGTGTTTTTCATATTGTTCCTACTCTTGAATGTTTGAGTTTCACGCTTTTGGGGTGCCATATTTCACATGTCTTGATTCTGGAATTTTTAATGATGGCCTACTTATATATTAAACTGTATCAGTCACCTTATTATTCAAAGAAAAGTATTTATAGGCTACACCTTGAAACATGTCTAGTTCCAGAAGAGCCGGAACTCCAACACTACCCCATAAGTGGTCATTTTGACCGCTAGATTTAAACTCTATACCAATTGAGTGATGAATGTATTCATTGTGTCATGATGTTTTTTTAAAAAAACAAACAAACAAACAAACAAAACACGAAATAACACCAACATGTATATTCTAACAAGTTCAATTATACATTTATCAATATTCATTGTCACACACAGTAAATCGTAATTATTGCATATTTGCACACAATTTTAATAGAGAAAACTCAGAACAAGGAAATAAACGTATTTGATTATGAAACATCACAAATTGATTACTTGATTGTGATAATGTTCAAAGTTATTATTATTATTATTATTATTATTATTATTATTATTATTATTATTATTCAGTAGTAGGTCAGTGGTATTAGTAGGTGTACAAACAAGCAAACTACAACCACCATGACCATTATTCATTGTATTATTACATTTGTGGGAAGTTATTGTAATAAAGATTTTCACGTCCCCGCAAATGTAATAGATATAGTTATTACGTTTGTGGGAATTCGCGTGTGACGTTTGTAGTAGGCAACCGCTATTACGTTTGTGGAAAATGTATTACATTTGTGGCTTTATTACATTAAATGCTGCAGATTTTAATTATGTTTGTAGTTTATCACGTTTGGGGACATTATTATTATTGGCGTGCATTACAGCGCCTTGGCATACGCACTGTTTGCGTGTGTAGGCAGGGGCCGGTGGCGAGTTTGTGTCCAGGGCCCGTGGCTATGATAATCCGTCTATGGGTATCAACTGTGTGTTTTGCATTTAGGTGATATTTTAGACTGGAAGTACTCTGGTGATATGAAAATTCAACTTGGCAGTGGCTACAAATTACTTTGGTTCCGCCATCTGGAAGAACTTTGAAATGAAAATGGCCATGTAAAAGTTCCATACCCTTCTCCGTGTGTATGTTCATCCACCAATTCTTTTCTTTTCCAGTTCTGCAGCAGTCAGCGACGTACTTTTACAAAATAAAAGCCTATGTGCAACAGACTTTTACAATAATAAAAGAAATAATAAAACAGTGATGGGGACAAAATTGTCCAAAATTGTCCATTTCAAAACATGCTGGGGACAGTGTAAAGGAAACCTCGGCTCCAAGAGGTTGTTATGCCGTAACTCAACCATTCATATGCAGCAGCCTTGTCATACAACATACAATCAAAAACTAAAGCTAAGAAAAGGGAAAGTTTGAAACCTGCTGGTTTGCAAAAGCGTCCGCATTGATTCAGGCAGTTGGTTTACTGAGCTGGTAACACTGACACCCTATTCATATACTATGAGATGGATGGAAGATTTCCATGTTGCCACAAGCACGTTTTTACTTAATGAGACACCAGGACACAGAGTTATACACGTGTGAGTTGAATAACAAGTTCTTTGACATGACACTTTATGTTGAGCCGCCTGGGATCAGGTATGCCCTGCATCCTTTTTTCGAGTAGGCAGCTGGAGACATTTAGAGTATGTTGTGGTCTCTTAGGCTGGGTCAGCCATAAAGCTTGGTTGTAATTAAATCTGTCCAGCCCAGGCAATAGAGCATTTTACAGTGATAAGTGTACCCTGACACTATTCTTGTGTAAATATATGGACAGAACCACAGAGAGCACAGTCAAAGTAGGACTTTCACAAACACAACTGAAGCATTAATAAATTTTATTTCCAGTAAAACAACATTTAACAACATTTACAGAAGGACATTACATCTTCCATAATAACATTACATATAAGTTGTAACAAATAATGCAACAGCTTTTCTACTGTATACTATATTGTTTCACACTTCTGTTTTCCAGACCACCTGTGAAAATGATGTATCATCAGTGCAGCATACAAAATAAAGAAAACACAAGAGAAGCTTTGTTGAAAAAAATTGCAAATACAGATCCATTGTTCAGCACAGCAAGGATGCACACTGGATCCAACCTATATGTTTTTCCTACCAGTACCACTTCTTACCACATGATAAAGAATGCCAAAAATAGATGCCTTATATTTATATTAATCATATATGTATATCCATGATTTTGTATGATTTCTCATTGATAGCATTAAGGGGACATTTGCAACCCTTTTCACAAATATAGTGGAAGCCTCACTTTTTCATTTGTTACAAGGTGTCACCACCTCATCCATTTCCACCATTAACATTTGTACTGGTATTATTTCACATGTGTCAAGTCACAGTGCTAAATGTGCAATTCCACCCAATCGTTCCATCTCTGGACTTTATTTGAAATATATGTAGAACATTCAAGTTTGAACAGAGTGCCTTAAGGGGCTCTGCCCACACAGGACACAAAAATATAAGGTTTTTTTTTACAGGACTGCAGGCTGCCAAAGCCCCACAGAAGTACAAGTGTTGAGGGGGAAATAAAGTGATGTGTGCCACACCAAAAGTGAGCACAAGAAGAAACATCCCAAAAATAATTATTCAGTTGTTAATACTGCCTGCAATCCCTTAAAGCCACATGAGTCTGGGCAATCTTAGCTCGATGGTAATAACACTCTTCTGTCACGCCATTTTACTGGCATTACCCATCCCCTCTCCTCCCCTTCTTTTCTGCCACACAATCACAGCCTGGGGATGACATTGAAGAGCTGTAAGATAACTTCAAGTACAGCAATTTTACAAGCTCTTGTCAATCTCTGGCAAAGATTTCAAAGGAGGGACAATTTGTTAGAAGGCCTGGTTTGCATCCTGTCAAGCAAAGTATGTGTGTGTGTGCGTGTGTGTGTGTCCAAACTGTTTGGTTCATAGGCATGTGCAACTTCTTTTTCTTATTTACTTACAAGGCGAAGCATGTACACTCCAGAGCAGCAGGTGGTGGTACTGAGCTGGGTGCCAACCGCCAGTAAACAAGAAAAGCGAAGTGGTGTAGCAGATAGAGTATCTTTGGGTCAGTTTTGGAAACTTTTGTGGGCAATGCGATTGGAAGAAAGTTGGAGCTAGAAGATGTGCCAGCAGCACTGTGAAGGTCTGCAATATGGGACCACTTTGCATTAGTAGAGTGATCCATGATGACGGCAGTAAGGAAGTTGTTGACAAAAGTGCGATAGTTTGCAAGCATTGTGCAACATGTGTGGTTCATGCTAACAGTAACACGACTAACATGTCAGCTCATCTGCAGAGACATCATCCCAGTGAGACAGTTGGCTGCGCAAGGAGGAAAGGGAGAGAGTCGAGAGTACAACCTCTGCCCCCCGCAGCTTTTAAACAGTCTTACAGTGACGAGTTAGACAGGGCAAAATGCATAACAAAAAGAGTGGGGTATTTCATAGCCAACGATATGCAGCCTTTTGCTGTGGCGGCGGGTGCAACATTTAGTTGTATGATTAGAACACTATAGCCACAATATAAAATCCCCTCCAGCAAACACTTCAGCAGCATGATAGTTCCTGCACTTTATGAAGGGACCTGACGAGGAATTGGTAAAAAGTTGTCTGACACAGCCTATGTAGCACTTACTAGTGATGGATGGACCTCCAGGGCTACTGAAAGTAGCTTTAAGTAGGCTTTAAGAGCCATTTTTACTTTTATATTTCATTTAAGAACCACAATTGATAAATGTAGGTTATATATTTCATTCAGTTCAGTATTTGTGTCCTGTATGCACAAAAGATTCAACTGCATTTTAATGACAGCAAATAACAATGTGTTCTTACCATTTGTTAAAGATAACTTTCTTTGCCAAATAAATGAAAAGCATGTTGGAACCAGCAATGTCTCCTCTCTTGCTGTGCCTGGATCTGACTACTTTTAACCTAAGACTGTCACAATGATGTATCAAATGTCAGACTGCCTCATTCTTTCAGCTTTAACCTGACTAAAACAAGACATAATTGCTTTTTCTAACGATCAACATATACCGAACCAAACCGAAAAACTGTGACCACAAAACTGTGATATGAACCGAACCGGATATACATATACATACATACCACATATTACATGTAGCACGTGAGAAGTGGTCAGAATTCAAAGGTATCTCCAAAACTATAGGGGGCAGCATAACTGCTAACTGCTGCTCATTATACTCATTACTGTAGCTATCTTTGGCTGTAGCATCTAGCTGCCATTAGCAAGTAGCAAGTTAGCCGTCAAGCTAAGTGGCCCTATTAGCTGGCAGGAATCTGGCGGGAGTCTGCTGGAATTGCTACCATTTCAGGCAGAGAACAGGGAAGACTATCACCTCTTCAGTTACATAATGTCAACACTGCTGTTACTACTCTTTCTGTTGATAACAGTAGGTCAGTTACCTAAATTCTGGCCATATCTCACAGATTGCCCCTTTACCGCAGAATGTACTCGTGTATATCACATGTATGCTGAAAGATGTACAATATGCGTTATTATAATCATCACTCCACCCTGCAGTGGTTGTGAAATGACCCCTTTATCGAGTGACTACACTATAAAAGATCAGGGACAAATTCCACAGTCCTTGTTATGACCTTAAGTATTCCAAAATTCAATTGGAACTAATGTTAAAATTCCACCCAAAATGTAAAAAATGTCCAGATCATCGGCACAAGGATGAATTAGCTATTCAAATATTCAGAGTTGCACGTACAAAGATAACCAGTTGTCGGCACTGAGTCTCCTGTCTGGCGCCATTCACAAACAAACAAAAAACTTTGCACAGAATTTGTTGATTTTTTTTTCATGCCAGATGACAGATTTATTTAAACATTGTACTTGACTTGGCAAACCCAACTTTCTGTAACTCAGTACTGGCCAGTCAGCATATTAGTAATAAGTATATTGCTTTGGGCTGCTGCATGTCATTTAAGCTCTGCTTTGGTCACACAGCTCTTTCAGCAAACTCAGACTGCTGAAGCCTCATAATATCTACAACTGAACTTTGGAATGCATTTTGGTATGATTCCTTATATTGCAGTCACTATATGACAATATCAGTTAATGGCTATTATGGAGAAGAGGGATGATTACATTAAATGAGCGTGTTATTAAGATAGACTTTAAAAAATCCAAACCTGTCCCTGAATGTGTCAGACTGCAGAGCAAAGCTGGAAGGGAGCCTTGAGGGGTTGTGGGTACTGTTCTGTAGGACTAGTGGGGTTCAGGATGTTGATCACAGGCAAGACACATATATTATTAGTGTGAGTACACACAGTATTTGTGTGTGTGTGTGTGTGTGTGTGTGTGTGTGTGTGTGTGTGTGTGTGTGTGTGTGTGTGTGTGTCTATGTGCGTGCGTGCGTGCATGTGTGTGAGATAGAGAGACAGAAAGAGAGAGTGTGTTTAACAGGTAGTGAAGTGACATTATCAATCACCACTCTAATTCTGCCTCTACTCTTCAGCTAATCAACATTGCAGGGCCAACATTATTGTTAAGTTGATTCCAAGACTGATTGAGGTTAAAGAGGAAGCCATTGTATTGATAGTACTTCACAAATTTCACCATATGTCTAAGCTTTAATATTCAGTTATTTTCACACAAAACATCAAAAGAAAGACTAATCCATATAACCATCTTTGTAGATGTTACTGTGTCATACAGCTGACCTCCGTATGGTGTTAGAAAAAGTTCCAAAACATTTTATACATGTAGGTTATTGAGGAGCACACGTATGGGAAGTCTTTGCATGACAGCACATGTTGCTGGTGAAGAGATGGATCACCACCTACAGTACAAGTACTGTACACAAACTACAAAGCACTCATCCCTACACTTGCTTAATTTGTCACATAAAGAAAGTCCCCGGACAATCTAACATTTGACAATTATTGACCAGATCATCTGTTTCCAACTGGATATCGCGGATCTTGTGACATATCCGATAAACAGAAAGGGAGGATTGTCGTTGGGATAAGCCAATAGGCCACACAGCCTATTGCCCTTGTGTTTTGCCTTTTGTACTTTAGCTCATATGCATGGATGGAAGCACCAATGCTTTAGCTATTGCCCATATTTTATACACTCACACACAAGAACACACACACCACGCTATCAGACACACACTTACAGCTGTATCACGCCTGTATTCTTCCCTGTTGTTTAATGTGTGCACTGTCGACATCTCAAGCAGAGATCATTTTTGTCAGAGCGGCTTTTGAGATGCAACACAAAACTCATATGGAGCATGTATGGTTCCATCATGGAGGTCCTTTTGAAAAATTAGAGGGGAATTATTATTATTACTGGTATCGTTCTACAACTAGGCCCTTAGTTATGGAGTTTTAACCATCATTCTAACAGATTATGAAAACATCTTTCTTACAAACTTTTATGAAGTTACAGAAATATTGAAAAGTCCACTTTAATCATCCATTAGGCTTACACTGCATTGCAAATATTTTAACCCAAGGCAAGGCACTGACACACAGGAGCAATATGCACCAATGATTGAAATATAATAACTGGACATCAGACTCCAAGATGGCTCCTAGCTCATGTTGTATCTCTTTAGGTCTGTGTGCCCTAATGTGCATGCATAGAAATAGCCTTCTATCATCTGGGAAATATTGACCAATGACCAGAGTCCCAAAACAAAGAATAATATTGACCTTGTTCGCAGTGTGAAGATGCCTCTTTTATAATCATGGTCAATGGGGAAAATGCCCTTTAGATCACAGAGGATATGTTTTATTGCAGTACCTACATTGGCCACTGGGTGAAAATGGCAGCAGAGCTAAAGCTACATTTACTTTTCTGCAAGGATGCATGCTAATGTTTCTACAAAACTTTAAAAAGCAGGGTGGAATGCAGTAGGTAACTGTAGTTTACAAAAGCTTGTAAAGATACCTCTGAACTCACAAATTTCAAAAACCCATTGTGTAACTTGTTTAGTTGAATTAGGAGGAAAAATAAAGCATCATCAACATTAATTAAGATAATGAGATCAACATTAATCGAGTTTTACATGTGAGAATAAAATGAACAGCCATATAAATGTCTCCAAACGATACCTATGCACATTGGCCAAGGAGTAGCCTGGATTGCACCCCTAACTCGCCATACTGCATTAAGTTTAATATGTCAACATATTGCTCAGCAATGCTATTTGTGAATGAAATGCCCTGATAACTGATGAGAATGATGGTAAAAACTACAAAAATAAGGATGCATCTCCTTTCAAACAATTCAGCATTAACTCAACAACCAGCATTTTAGCTACCAAAGAACAGAGGACCTCCAACATGGCTGACCGAGGATGTGTTGCACCAACTGAAAGCCCTACATTATTATTCATATCATCTGCGGTTCAGCAAATAAGAGCTGCATTTGGTTAGAAACAAACTCTTTAGGATTTTTCTTGCCTTTGAAGTCACTGCAACATTTTTTTTCTATAGGTGTTTGCTGTTTGCTTGTATGCATATCTCCTGTATGTGTTTGTTGAGTTTGTGTGTTGGCATGAGCAGTATAGTGGTGAGAAGATTAAGCTGTGATAAGATTGACCATTAAATAGTTTCTAGATGAGTATATCATACATACAAATATACATTCTTAAATAGGATAGTTGCAAACACAAAACACAATATGTACCAATAGTAAATGTTGTTTATACTGTGACAATGATATATGAGTTATTTGAACCTTATAAAAAGTAAACAAAATTTGGAAATGATAGCCTGAAATCTTAGGTACCTTACATTATGCACACATGCGTTCATATCTACTCTCAATGCTCACACGCATTGTTATGCACATGTCACGCACACATACACCCACGCTCACATGTATTGTGAAGGTAATAAATAAAGAGAACTGGGGCTCTTTCACTTGTCTGGATCCTCCGTCTTGACATCTCTGTCTTCATCTTTTTTTCTCTTTACACAGCCACCTGAAACGCAGACAAAGAAACATAATGCAAATGTGTCAGTGACTCACTCTATACTTGAGCAGTTACATGTTTTTACATTTTTCCTGTTTTATTTCAAGTTGAAATCAACAGTTAGCTGACATGGTAATAAGCGTATTGCTTTTACATTCATTACAGGGTAACACCATCATAAAAAGTGTGTTTACAGGTATTGGGGAATACTACTGCATACGTGAAACAAAGTAAATCTTTTTGTAGCTCCAGAGGAAGCTGCATATATATCTGTTGAATTTACACTTAATGTCAGTTGCATTGTGGGTAGTGTGGGTGCCAGTTTTGAAAAAGGAGAAAAATGCATGGAATAGATATTCAATATATATGGTGATTTATTTTACATTATACAATGCAGGATTCCATCAGAAAATATAAGTTTGTTAACTCATTCTTGCTGCACAAACAAAGAGCCAAATACAGTTATTTAAATGAATATATACATGAACATGTCAGGCACTGAATTTGCATTGGGGTCAATGGGTCAACAGCAGCAACATAGTGGCGATGATAACATGGTCAGCACATTTATCTGAAAAGTTCAACATCTGGGAAACACTGTCCATCCGCTTTGACAGCATGTGAGCACCAAGCATCAACAAAGCAAACACAGTCCTCCTCTGTAGTCTTGCGATCTGGGTTGCTGTGGTGGGAAACCAACATTTAGAAGAAATCTGAAGGATCTGTTGCCTTGATGAGACATTGAGTTGGACTCTCTGGAGGCTGTGACAGAGAAGACAATACTGTCCAAGCTGGTTAGCATGTCTCCCACAACCTCTTCACAACTTGCTGATGGGGGTGTGAAGTGTCCTCAGTCAAAGACTTTCAAGCAAAACATGGCAGAGAGCAGCAGAGGACATCATCCCTGCCGGTGGCCATCAAACTGTTTTAACTCACCCCTTGGTGGCTGTTGAGGCCACTTGCTGACTGGACTTTATTATCAAACTGTCCATAACTTTCATAACGGTGCAATACACCTCTTTAACTTATAACATACATTAATTTTGCACACCTCACTGCAATTTGCACACTTGTATGCATGCACATACCATCGTCTATGACTCAAGAATGGTGTCATCACAGGTGACTTGTTGATGTCAGACTTGTCTTGGTCTTGGCCAGTGGTCTCTCTCATCAGTCAAGTTAAAAGAAGGATTCAACATTTTGAATTTGCTAATTGTTTTGTTTTACCAGATGTAGGATAAAAATACTGATATGTAACTATGAGTTTAGAGTCAGGACATGATCAGCGTAGCTTAGCCTGACTATCAACAATCATTTGAGTTCAAGCTAACACTTTACAGTATGATATCTTGATAATATGATAGACAGTACCATCAAAACAACAACTTGGAAACTATCTTAAGGGCCAGCCAGGGGAAATTGAAGAACACTGGGAGATGAAGACAGAATTGACGATTGAAGGGGGTGAAGAGGAGGAGGAAGTGGAAGTTGACCAAGAGGGAGTAGGGGATGAAGAGGAGGAGAAACAGGGAGTACAAGATGAAAGGGAAGGACTAGAGGATGCTGAACAAGAGGGATAGGGGATGGAGAGGTGGGAGAGTACAAGAGAAAGAGGAGGAGAGGATGAAGAGGAAGCTGAAGCAGAGGAACAAGAGGAGTAAGAAGAGAAAGAGGAGGAGGAGTGAAGGATAAAGAAGAGGAGGATGCTGTGGACTGATAAATAATTCATTGCCTCTCTTAGGTCCCTTTCTACCCTGACTTTCCTCTTTACCGCCTCATATCCCCCTTCTCCCTCTACTTCTCCCTGTCTCCATCATTCGCCCAGCTTTTGGCAGTCAGTTCCCAGTGGAAGTAGGCTGCATATGCCAGGAATCTCTAATGCTGGATGAGCACCTCATTAATCTGATGCTCCCATAGCTTTCTGACTCCAAACGTACATATATTATGTGTCTGTGTACATTCATTTCGTGTGATGTTCATGTGTTTTTGGACTGAATGTATATGCATATAAATGGTCAGTCCAAGATAAAATCATTTGACTCTGACTTTTTGCAACTGCAGTCATCTGGAGGCAGGTGGTTTACCTGCAACTTGGCTCACCGTCAGCAGTAGCGCTCTGCTGATTCTGTTTGTTACATTTTAGTTAAACACAGATTTATTGAGGAATATGAAACTTGTACTGGGATCAAAATAAAATATGTTAAAACAACATTTTCACATACATGATATATGTAGTGTCTCTTCAAAACAAGACCAATAAAAGAGGAACATTGAGGTCAGGTCAAAGTACATGGGGTGCTGCTCTTCCAGGTGAGTTAACAGGGCACACACCAACAAATTTGTAATAACCGTTGGTGCTAGCTGGCTTATGTCAGCCAGTTACTGGCCAATTGAACATGTAGAATAGGCTTTAATTGGCTGTTCTGTTAAGTGAATGCCTCAGTGCCAGTGCCATTTGGAACTTTTTATCAAACATTTCCTTCATTAGAGGTGCATTTCCTTTCATGCAGGTGCAGAATGTACAAGCTATTTGGCCATCAGCTGCAGTCTTTGCAGTGCATTCAAGGGCAGCTTTTTGGCCGAGGCACAGACATAGGATATGGCTATTTTCAAATGTATTAAAGTATATTTGTCCCTTTGTGGATTACTATTGACATATGGGAATACTTTTACAGAACATCTTGTTGCTTATAGTTGGGTTTTTTGCTTGTTCTTCCTTTCTAAATGCAGATGAACAGGATTAACTACAGCTTAACAGCTTGTTCTGTGAAAACAGTTAAAAGCTAAAGCCCAGCTGTTAAGGTCACTTAAGTACTGTACTTCTGAGACACAGTACGTAGGTAAGAATGATTGTGAAAGTGTCATCACTCCTCACTCAGCTGTCATACACTCTGCAAGCCCACAAGACAAACATTATTTCAGATGGATTTCATGTACACATGTAGGTTTATGCTCTCTTGGGATGAAAGAGCACCAAGTAGGTATGTGTGTGTGAGTCAGGGGGTTCCACTTGGGAAGCAGATGGAGCTGGTGGGTGGGTTTTGTGGGGAGGATTTAGCAGGCGTGGCCAGCTGCCCGCTGTCCTTTTGTAGAGACAGTCTTACCATCCCCCCAAAATGAAATCCTTAAGGTCTATGTTGGAACACACAGATCCACCACAACAGAAAGAGATGCTGCTCAGAAAGGGGGAAAATGAAATGAAGAGAACAAAAGTGGCAAGTTACTGATTTGCATTTTTGAAACCTGTAAGAGGTGCCAATTGTTTTGGGTAAAACCATTAATAGCAGTTATCTAAAATACATTTCTTTAAAATTGTCTCACAGTACCCCAAAAACACACATTTTATGCACAAAATTCTGATGCAAACATTATCTTGATTTTTTTCCACCAAAAAATGTTTTGGGCTCCAGTTTTGAAAAACCCCAACGGTTTAATTCTGCAGCTACTTCTTCTAAACCACTTCCTGTATAGCAATGGCCTTACTTGGGATGTTCCACGAATACATATAATTGTTTATGCAGATAACAGTGATACTATTTACCTCCCTAATCTTTACCAAGATTTGTATCCATGCGTCATGGCTCCAGCAGAGGCAGTATCAGTCATTAATTTCACCATGTTGATCCAGACTAAAATATCTCACCACCTCTCTGTGTCTTTGGTGCTAGTTAGCAAATGTTAGCAATGTGACTTAATGCCTAACTACAGGTGGTGAACATAGCAAACTATATCACATGTTAATATCAGCATGTTAGCATTGTCGCTGTGAGACAGCCTCACAAATCTGCTGTAGATGCATTGTCTTGCCAATCCACCATATGTCTGACTAAAACCAGAAAAGCAGTAAGTATCAGGCTGTTTTTGATCGTTATACCAAAAATGATGACATAATTCTATTTCTATGATTCTATAATTCTATGCATGTCCTGAAACAGGCAGAGAGATGCATTTTTATTAGATCATTCCAGCATGAACAGTTTCTTATAACCCATTCTGCTAAAAGAAAATGCTTCGATTTTTTTAATTGAATCCACGTTTTAACTGCCAAATGTACCCTGTTCTCTGCTGTTTGGTTTAAACACAGCGGGCAGTTTTGGATCGAACTGTATCGAGAAGTGTCTCCGGTCTGACCTGAGGACATGGCAGGTCATTTGAGAGCTAAAACTTGACAGATAGATATTTTTGAATCCAAACACTATGTTGTAAATGTTTTAAATAAAATAAAATAACAGACCAGAGAGGAAATCTGCAACATGAACTAGTCTGTGAGTGAAATTGGATTTTAATTTAGAGGTAGAGTAGGGTGGGTCTTGCGAGATGAATTTCCAGCCAAAAAATTCTATATCGTGTGGGCCTGTCCCACAAAGCTTAAGGAATCTAGATTAGTCATCAAATGTATTTTCTTTACTTTTACATTTTTCGTATGTTCAAATATGTGATCTGTATGTACTTATAATGTTTCGCATGCTCCTCTGAAATGTGTGAGGTGTGAGTGGAGAACCGCCAATTCAAATGCTTCCTAAGTGTGTAACCCCAACCATCATTAGCCTCAACATCTATTCAACCATTATTAGTAACATAATCAACATATTCACTGATGTTGATTTTAACAAAGGATAAGTGACAATATGCAATACAAGAGTTGCTCAAGAATCTATTGACTATTTTGACCTGACACTGAGACTCTTTGTGGTGCCTTTTCTTTTTGCAAGGTCGTCAATCATAAACCTAATTTCCAGAAGCAACAGGCAGCTTTTAGTGATAAATCTCTGTTAAACCTCTGTTCTCTGTTAAACCTATGTCCACTTGCCCATGTTCAGATTTATTAATCAAGTCAATGAATTGTGTGGCATTATGGTATACAGTATAACAGACCACACAAATAAGTTTTGCAAATAGAATGTTGAGATGCTTTATCTTGTAGGCCTTCAGCAGCAGCAGCAGCAGCAGCAGCAGCAGCCACTGGGCCAGCTTAAAGACGAGAGAGTACCAAGTGCCAGCCGTGAGCCCATAGCTCCAGTGGGCAGGTCAGATTGATCACTCAATCTTTATATCCTAGGGAGTACGGGCTAGACTCTATGAATAGTGCCCACAGATAACTTTATGATTTGGTACTATATGAATAAAACTGACTCGACTTGAAGATGCTCAGATCACTTTTGTAAGGAGGGGAGACTTGTGCTGAAGATTCAGACATGATTTTAGATTTGACTACATGTCAGAAGCAGTGCCAGGTTTGTGTCCATGGCTGTTCTAGTTTTTCTGATTATACATGGTAATTGCGAAGATGAACTAAACTGAGATTATGACATTTCAGGAAAATACACTGAATAACACGGTCACAGACAACAGTAAACTATAACAGGCTGACATAGACTATAGGCTATAATCAAATATCTCCAGTAGAATGGGTTGAGAATTAAAGTGGGCTGATCTGAGCCATGAATTTCCTGGGCTGAAAATGAGTCCCACTCCAGCCCTACTTGCCCAGCTCCAAACAGCTGACGGGAACAAGCAACTAGTGAACACACTTGAGCAGTTAGCAGCTAAAGATGCCCATATTTTACTCAGGAGTTGGAAAAAACCAAACCAGAGCTAAAAGGAGATTAAACATTAGACATACATTATTCAAGTGGACACAAACACAATGTTGCACTCTTTCTGTTGGGTGTGTTCACATGCAACTTCTTGCCACTTGAAACCATTTTTTTTTTGTGTGGCTGGAACAACCTTCTGGTTTGGAAGGCTAATTATAGGGCTTAAACAAAGACATCTGTCGGATCAATTATTTTGTGATGTGGAAGGCTATCTGAGATACACAAAATGTGAAAACCAGACACACCACTTAACAAAAGGATACTGATGGCACTGATTGAGTTGGTTTCAATGTGAGACAACAAAACATAAGCAGGAGGATTTGTGACTAACTGATAAGTCGGGGAGCAGCCGACACACCTTGGGGGCCTCCCCCTACATGAGGAGGAGATTTCACAGAGGCTCTGCCCGTTGATGTGCATTCTGCTGTTTCAGCTGGGAAAGTTGTTTTAGTTTGATGCTCATGGCTTACAGCCCTAACATGCCATGTCTGAGCGCCACCACAGAAGCTGTGGACACATGAACTTCATTCAATGAGCTTTTGCAGTCTTAATGAAATACTGTATATGGATTTAAAGTCACCAAAATCTGTAGAAATTCTACCATTTTACCATTTTCATGCCACAACCTTGCCTTTAAAGGGGACAGCAATGTAAAGCAAAGACACATCTTAAGAGTTAAGCAAACGGTGGCTCCTCAGTAACTTGACTGTGAAATATCGTATTGACCCGAATATTGGAAGAGGTTTTTTTTGGATGAAAATAATGTGAAAAAGTGGGGTTGTCTTATAACCAGGGTCTAACCGTTGACACTTGCTGATAGTTGTCTGTGGTCGCTACACGACCGCAACGGCAGAGGGTGCCAGCTTATTGTGGAGACGTCAGTGACTGTGGCTGAGGTTATCTGTCAATCACAGCGGGGAAGAAGTGACAGGAGATGAAAAATGGAGAGGTGATTGTACAGAGCAAAGTTGATCAAAAGTGGGGCAAGTTAACGGACATTTGAGGCAGAGCTATGATACTAATTTTAATATAATGGTGGTCAATGCAGCAGAGGTGTCAAACAACTGTCAAGAAAGCCAAGAAATATGGAGGTACGGAGTGTAACATCCGAAGATGGCGGGTCCAAAAAGACTGTCTGAAAAATGCTAACAGTAAGAGAAAAGCTTATCGTGGTCCTCAAAGTCAGTTTTGGTTATCAGAGTCTTTTTCTGAAGATTAGTCTTGTAAAGATGGGTCGTCTTATAATCAGGGTCATCCTATATTCAGGTCAATACGGTAATAGCTGTCCAGATACAGCGGGTAGAAAAAGGGAAAAAGAGCACTCAGCTCTACAGCATGCAGGCGTGCCACCTCCCTCTGGTTTAATACAAGTACTTTCTCCTTTTTTATTCTTGCTTCAGTTGTGTGGACCAGACTCAGTGAATATCAGTCTCTAAAGCATGCATACACACCATTCCAGCACACACACACACACACACACACACACACACACACACACACACACACACACACACACACACACACACACACACACACACACAATTATGCACCACAGACAACCTACACTGTGCTGCACATTCATGTGTTTCCTATTACCGCAGCATAGTCTCTCTGTTCACTCACTTTCACCAGAATCAGCACTTATTAGCATGAAACACATCTCCCAACAAATTATGCACACAGAAAAAGAAATTCATGCACACTCACAATCATACACTAAGATGCAAACATTAACTCATCAGGATTTCTTACTTTGTACCAAACAGACTACAGGTCAGAGACCTGGCTCTTTTTGTGCAGGTGAAAATTATCATACATCCATTCTGAGGTTGTTGGTTTGAAAGGCAATGACAATTACCGTTCTCTCAATCAACACTGATCTAGAGTGATACACTGACCCACAGCACAGCAAGTTACAATCTCACTTAAGTTGCAGTTAGAACTAAACCATCGCCTTTCCTCAGCTCAGCATGTGTTCCGCTCTGTGGAGCTGTGGTGAAGAGTAAAGAGTGTACACTGAAGGTCAAAGAATACCCCGGGTGGAAATGCCTTCATCCAGGAACTAGCAAACACATGTGTGTGTGTGTGTGTGTGTGTGTGTGTGTGTGTGTGTGTGTGTGTGTGTGTGTGTGTCCAAAGTCTCTAGCCTAAAAAATATGTCATCGTCAGTACAGTGCATTTTGATTGATAAATTGGTTTTCCACTACAAACATGGAATCTAGCTAGCCTTACTTGCTAGTCTAGTAACCTCAGCACGTCTTACATTCATCTGTGGGGGTCACCATCCCAGGAAACATTTACAGATTCTGTAAGATAACCCCACCTCAACCCTTTCTTTAACGCCCCCACAACCATTTGACCTTCTGCTACCAGAAAGTCTTTTTTCATTAAATAACATGAATATGTCTTTGATTCACACTCTCTGTGCTTCTAAATACAGGTAGGTGTTTACATACAAACATTTTGCATACCTGTGATTTAGCTTTAGAATATGTTTTCAAAAATATGTCTTTAGGCTATCTTTATCTTTTTTTTCAAAGACCATGAGTCTAAAAACATGCTGGCAGCTCTGTGTGGCTATGCAGACACACCTGCATAATATCTAACATAATCACTGTGTACAAGTATAGCTTGTAAGCATGCTAACATTTGCAAAAACAAAACAAAATCATAGCTGAGGCTGATGGGGATTTCATTGGTTCTTCAAAATTGAAATATGGATTGGATGATAGTGCTAGATGAAACATCAGGATCAGGATCAAGATCATCTGAACGTCTATACCAAATTTCACGAAAGTCAGTCCCTGGTGCGGTGACATTTTTGTCCAACCTAAAAAGGTCAACATGCTCATGGCACTAAGGTAACAAGCAGAGGTCATTGGGATTCCTCATCCAGAAACCATGGATGTCTGACCCAAAATTATGTATCAAGTAGATCTTGAAATATTTTACTGGATCAGTAAAAACTATGATATTGCCACCCTTAGAGCTATACTGCCAAGTATAGGTGAGTGACTAAAACATTTGTCAGATGTTCCCTTTCAAAAATGTATTCACTTCATTCATACTTCTATCTTATCAATGTATGCATTGTATGGACAGAATCAAAAGCCTTGTATATTGTAAATCAAGCAGGCTTGTACGTATGAGTAATTTGTATTAGTAGGTTGCTCATGTAGGACACATTAAACATCAAAACAAGACCACTGATATTAGATGTATGTGTAGCATCACTGGTGAATAGAAAAGTATAACATGAAAAACATTATTCACATGAATCTCTGTAGGAAGCCAACTGTAATGTAAGGGATGTTATGGAATGTGCTATGTTAACATTAACATCAACATCAATGTTCGACCCCACTATGTGCACAGTCCAGCAGACTTGATATTAAGACATGTCTTACATCGTCTCAGCATAGATGTTTCCAAACCAAGTCTCTGACATACAATAGTTTCAGTTTTTGTTAATTCATCACATGAATATCTGGCAAAGTGTATCAAGAAAAACAGAAGCAAGACAAAGTCCAAAGCCCTGCTAGCAGCCCATTAAGGCAGCAATGTTCATCATACTGCAGACGACGAAAGTCAACAAACTGAAAATGTTGCAATAGTCCTACCATTAGTGTGGCTAAACATGTAAAGTGTGGCAGCCGCTGTATGTTACTTATGAACCATTATGCAGCAGGTAGCCTTGCTGGGAGGAGGAACATCAAAAAAAATCTGTCCTCAAAGTGGCTCAATGAAAGGGTTGATTAAAATTGTATAGGTGTATCCTCTCGGGAGCAGAACGGGGCTTAATAAGGTACCTGGAATCGGACAGTTAGTTTAGGATGTACAGTATTTTGTGCCCAAACCTCAGATTATGGTATGAGGGTGGCATTAGAAGAAAACTTGCATTGCATTCTGACCTTGGCAATTGTGGCCTTATGGTGGAAATACAGAGAGGATGCATGGTGAGCAAAAACAATAGGATTCATCCTTAGAGGACAATGAACACCCACAGCTACTTTTGTAAATGTCAGGACATTAAAAGTACCACATCACAGACCAAAGCCAATGGATTGTCCAAAATGTTGCTGTTCATCCTCTATACTCAGCAATGCTCTCAGTTATTTTGTCTGACATATCGTAAGTGGGTGATGAACATTGAGAGCTAATTTTAACATGATACCCAGTTATACAAATAAGCTCATGATTGTTAATGATGGTTCATCCTCTGAGGCACATCAATGTGCTCAGTATATCTCATGGCACATGGACTGTCATGGTTAAAACTGGAAATTTTGACTTGGTGATGCCAGCTAGTCATGAAAACCACGGACGTGCACAGGTACTATTGCTCGGGGAACAGCCCGTTTGCCCTTTGTAGCTGAGTTGCCCCTTTTGAGAGAGTCCCTTTCATTTATTTATTTATTTATTTATTTATTTATTTATTTATTTATATTTTTGCTGTTGTGTGTGCATCAATACAATGAGCCCATATTTGGTAAAGTAGAAGTCTTAAAACAAATGAAATCACCATATAATTTGAACTTTTTTTCTGTAATCAAAAAGTTATTTTATCTTGACAATGTCAGCGAAGCCCTCTGCCCCTCGTCACGTGACTCGTCGTGGTGCCCTTTTTCCAGGTTAGAGCAAGAGCCCCTCTAAATGTCTGTGCACATACCTGATGAAAACAATGACGGAACACATTTTTACCAAATTGTGTTAGACAGACCAGAACAATGAAAAGGACAGAAAGATTTAACTATGTTTTATCAGAAGATCTCAGTAGGCAGCTGTACCTCTGCAAACATTCAGTATACTGACAGCGCCTGCTGAAACAACACTGTCATTCGACTGTATGACAAATCAACTGATGGTTTATTCATCAGCAGAGCAGAGGGGGACACACTGCTAAAACCCTGTGATAAAATCCCATCTCCATATACATTGCTGTTCTCTGATTGACCATTGGGGGAAATATCAATGCCTTTGCTGGCATACATTTATCTGTTCCAACCTCTATATCCCTATGACTTACACTGCAGCTCTCTTCCCTCTCCCATTAACCTGTATCATTCAATCACCAGTCTGTATACATGGTATCAGGAGGTTCCCCATGTCAAAATTTTCAAGCTGCAAGGAAGTGGAATTGTGGCTGTGGCCACTAAAGTGAAGTAACAGAGTGCGTGAAAGCACCCTCTTTAGTATAATGTGATTTATCCAAAGTTGAATAAGTTAACTTGCTCTATGCACAAACCCAGTGGTGGTTCTAGACCAGTTTTAATAGGGGGGCCAGGTTGGGGCCGGCTTTTTTTTTTTTCGGGGGGCAAATACAACCCGGAAAAAAAGACAAATCCTCATTCAGACAGGGGATAAATGGGACTTAAAACAGAATTTACAATTTCAACAATTTTGATTGGGTAGTAAACTGCTGAGACACTTTATTCCATTGCAGGAAATCTGACTGACCACAAGACATTGTCTATCCTTAGACTCAGATCAATTGGAAGGAATAACCTTGTGAATATTTTCTTTCTCTATAACCAGTTAACATATTAAAGCCTGAACATTGCAAAACACTGCGCAGTTTGATCTCTTTGACAGGCTATTTATACAGCTTAAACCCTCACCCAACTGAGGCTCACGATGAAGACATCAACACACCGCAATGAGCCTAATCACTCTCAAGATAAGTCTGTCAAGAAAATGATAGTAGAATAAAGAGATTTGTATTACTTTTAAATCCTGTTCTCCATCCTGTTTTATCTTTTTTAGGGTCACCAACCATTCCCTGCATTGAGAGACTCATTTATAATCAATGACAACTGGTCTTAAAACAGTGCCGCAGGAGTCACAGTAAGGCACACTATATCACATACAGGGTACGTTCATGAAGTCTGGAGGATAGTTATATAGAATTTGATTCAAGAGCAGTGATGTCTAACATTCTTTGTCTGTGCTGGTGATATAGCATCATTTGCCTAATGTAGCCAATTATGTTGCTCTTCACTGCATGCAGTAGGGTGTGCTAGTCTGGTGTTATGAGTTCAATTCATTGATTCTTTAACTTCATATTTTACACAATGATTTTTAGGGCTTTTTTAAAGCTATAAAACTAGATCAGATTTTGTCTCTGCATGGCAGTATATTAGAATGAAGGAAGTTAGGCCCATATAAATCAGGCCTTTACAGAACAGGTAAACAAATATCCAAATATTTTCATTCCTTGATTGCTGATGTATGCTCTCAAGGGACAATCCACACTACTTGGATAAAAGCTTAGGTGACGGGACGCACACCTCAGTCTGTGGTGTTAAATCAGATGGCAGAAATCCCAATTCACCATTCAGAAACTGTATTACTGTGGATATAGAAATCGCTGTAATGATAAACACCCCACCAAAAGGTGCAAATGGCACTCATGATGGGGCTGAGGCACAAAATGGGCAAAATCATGGATGTTTGTGCAACTGGACATGTGCCAATGGTGCAGAACACACGGGCCCCAACATTGATGGACATCTGGCCATTGGCTTGGTGTGTCAGCACCATAATCCCTGGTTTTCATTGGGCCTGTGTCTATGATATCACGTGTGCAATGTTATTTTGCTCCATCCTCCACGCTACTGCAGATCTGAGAGCATTGCAAGCGGAGTGAGCAGTTGGCTGACAGTAGACCTCCTGAGAGTTTGCTTATTTTGTCATATTTTTGTGCCTCTACCATGGGTGAGTGGGTTATTTACTTAATGGTCCCACATTATACTGTTTTTCATCAACTTCACACAGCTGTCAGAGGTCCAAAAACTCTGTATTTGATATGTATTGCCCCAAACCCATACGTGGTCCTGAATTTCAGCTGTCTAAAAGTTGCTCTACAGAGCTCTTTCCAGAGCAGTCTGTTTCTGTGTTTGCACTTTTAAATGCTAATGAGCTCCGTCTGTCAACACCTACTTGGGGAGCCCTGCCTGCTACCTCACTCTCAGGAATTCCCTTTGCATTAGCAGAAGCATGCACTAATGTTTATAGTGGATATAAGGCTATGGCTCGCGTAGATTTTTTCGTTCAACCATACCAGTTTGACCCAGAATCGGACCCTGAAGGAGAGGCTCCTGAAGAAATACAGACTCTGCAGCTGCAGCTGGACGTTTCAGAATGGTTAGTGTGTCAAAATAATGTTAGTTTGTTCATAGGTGTTGTTACATTTACAACCATTTACCAACAGTTAGTGAAAGCTGTGTTTGTCTCCAACATGGTCTCTAAACTCTTGGACACTGTTTGCATCGTCTCTGTCCCCAGTCTACACGTTCTCAGACTTTTTACTGTGACAACCAAGCTCCCTCATAATACTATTAACAATAGACTCACTTCAAATGCCATCGCATAGCGGACCGAAGCAAAGCTAACTAGTTAGCTGATTTCCAGTGGACTTCTCCATACTCGTAGGCAACTGTAAATACTATCAACACTTTTCGGTGGCTCGGGTGCAGTTGCTGGGTCCCGTATGGTTGGGACTGATCCTTTTACGAGGGTCAGTGTCGAGGCAAAGCCAGCTTTGTACTGTTACGTAACGAAAGGAGTAGATTCTGAACAGCCTGTCAGAGCTCCGTTTTACCAGTGGGTGGCCTGCAGAGACCACGCAGGACTCGCTTTGTGGGAGTTGGCAGGGGAAGAGAGGACCAGCTTATATATGTAGAGACCAGAGAAAACTTGTTTTTCATAATATGGGACCTTTAAATATATATGTACTTAAGTGTTTGACATAATGAAGTGAAACATGATCCCAAAATGGTACCGGGTGTTTTATTTTGAAAGTTGACCGGATTTACTATGCTGTTCCTGTGTGTGACTTCCTGCCTGGCACAATCTGCTCTATTCAGTTTGATGTGACTGCGGTCTGTGTCCGTAAAAAATAAACCTGACGCATAGAGCAAAGTGGTGAGCCACTTCTCGGACGCTGCTGAGACATACTGTGGTGCAGCTGGTGGAAACATACGCATTGACTACAGCCATGGCAATCGTATCGGGCCGTAAAGATGGAATATAGGGGTAAGAAACTGAGTAGTATTAAACAATGTCCTACCTCTGCACTGGGTTGTCAAGACAAAGTAAACATTGGACTTTAAGTGTTCTCATTTTTCTGATGAGTAAAGTTTTGATTGTACAGTTAAAAAACACAACACTTCACAAGAGGTGAACGTAAATACTGGGCTGTTGCATTCTGGGCTCCATAAAGCTTTGAAATGTCAGTGTGGAGAGCAGACTCCCACTGCAGCCAACTGTTGGGGTTGTACGGTCAAGTGAAAAGCCAAGAGGCCAGTAGGTTAATTTTAGAGCTCTGTGGTGTCAGTGGGAGTCTGCTGCTACCCCCTCTGTTTATGCTTCTTGCAAGCCTGCTTGGACCCTGCATACACACTCTGCATACATTTCATACATCGCTTTCTTCTCTGTCTCAGAAGTATGTAATAGGTGGTTGGTCTTCAGAGCTAAGATGCAAGATCATATAGTTGTGGTGGCATTCTGGCAGCTGTGATGTCACTTTCCTGTGAATTGCAGTTTGTGTTGAAAAGACTGGGTGTTGTCCACACTGGAACATGGACATTATCCTATTTCATTTGTCTGGAAAGCCACCCTGACATTTTGAATTGTTGGGCTGGAGACTGCATCGATGAGCCATTGTTCCTGCTTGAATGCACAGAGAAAATATACCTGAAACACGCAACACTGATTGTTCTGGTGTCAGAGAGAGTGTTTACATTTGAAATCATAACCATGGGATATTTTATACCAATTCTTGACTGAAGCAATAAAATTTTCAACTGCAAAACATTTTGTGCGCAATATTCAATCAAGCTTGAACTTGGTAAATGTGCAAAGATAAGGTAGCTATATTTCCAATATTACCATTCAAGGGCCTGTGAATTGTACCCAATACTAAATGGGCCATCTAAACTTGTTAGTCTTCCTCCATCACAGTGAAGGGGCTGCTTCTGCTGGCTGTGAAAGCTGCTTTATTGAGGCCTAAACAGCTGCATTTAGTGAGGTAATCAGCTTGAACATATCATTCTATTTCTGTACATTCTCTTCTCTCTTCCTAATGGGATTATAGGCAAATAGAGACAGAGAGGGCATGACAAATAGAGAAAATTTAGGCATGTAGGAGGTGGGAGAGACTGTGAGTAATCTACATGAATGTATGTGTATGTGTCTTTAATTGTCTGTGTCTGTTTTTGCAAGTTTGTTTGGGGATATGCGCAGTAGTGTTTGTTCTTATGTAGACAGTATGTGAACAGCAAAAAGCTCCACTTGTGACACCAAAAGTTAGGAGATTGCCCTGGAATGCATGCAACACACCTCAAAGGAAGAAGCCTTTTAATTTAGAATACTCCACAATGTTTTATGTAGTGCCACCTTGTAGTTTGCAGCTTTTTCCACTTTTCTAATATCATTAGACATTGTCCAGAGGGACAGTTCTGTACAACACAATGTATGCCAATGTCCAATGCCAGTACTGAAAGTAGTGGACCCTATGTAACAATATGTAAGGCGGTAGAAAATGGGACATTCAATGGGTGTGGATGGAGAGAGTACATAAATATCAGACTTATGCACTGACTTATTAAATGTACTTTTTTTGCAGGTCGATCAAAGTGAAATCGGACCAAATGTTACTGCATTACATTTTGAAAATGAGTGTGGGTGGCGTCCAAGCCTTCATGTCCATACTTTTAATACATTTAATTTGATATATTCTGTTGTTATTATAAAAATGTCACAATTACATTTAGGCACCAAAACTTTATGTTAGGTTTAAGAAAAGACTACATTTAGGGCTAAAATAACTATGTTCCATCTAACAAATAATGTGTCATTGTCATTTATTTACATTAGCTTTTAAAAGAAATCAGTTTTTACCACTGAACACAAACAGACACAAAGCATAGTCTCTGGGGCTAAAGTTGGTGTATGAACCATTCAACCACCCATCTACCCAGAACTTTGTGGCTCACTGCACTAGAGTGGTGTGTCAAACTGTGACATTATAGGAGTAACTACAGCGTCAAACTAAGAAATGTAGGGACACTGACCAGGCTGCTGTTTTTGAACTATAGGAATCATACGATTTGGCCTTCACAGCAACTAGATCTCAACCCATCTGAATATTAGCAGTATGTAAGATTTTGAAGTGCCATCATCAAAACATTAAATAGAGTTATATAGGGTACAGAAGGGTGCTGTTCATCCCCTAACCCTAACCCAGGAGAGCTCCAAAGACTTGTAAAAATGATAAGGAGGACCCTCTGGGATTGTTAAATAATTTCCCCCTGGGATTATTAAAATATTTCTGATTCTGATTCTAAAACCTGTTGGAGAGACAGTTGAACAAAAAATGACTAAGATTCCAGTATGTATTTTACATATTCAATCTGATGATATAGGGTGTAGTGATAGCTGGTTCTGTGGCTGTACACTGGTACACAGAGCTTCAAGTTCACAGTTCTATGACCTTGGGCTTTGGAGCAGACTTCATAATAACAATTAATGTACGGTTTGGCTATTCAGTGTCTTCCCTCTAGAAAACAAGGATAGCAACAGAGTTTGTTGATTTACATCAGATTCATGCTCTGTCCTCATTAGATTTTCACAAAGAGGGAAGAGAGTGAGATGGGATAGGAATGGTCATTTTAACAGGCTATGCAATTAGGCAGTCAACCCCCCTCCTCCCCACCAGCTGTACATTTCATAATCCATTTTCAAATGATGCGCTGACACAGAAACAGCAGTGTGAAGACCAAAGAGCACCACTGACACTGCTCAGCACTCGGTGCCGTCTTTTGTGATGTCTTGTTGGGTTTTTGGAGGAATCTGGAAGGGTAGGGACTGTAATTTGAAGGACCATTGGTTTGGATAATAAGCTCTTTATTGTTTTCTCTCTTACAGATAGAAATGCAGACAAACACAAAAACAACCAAATGAGAGACTGCAAAGCCGGTCTCCATGCAAATTCATTGCTCCATCTACTTTACATTCTCTAACTGTACAAGAAACACCATGTAATGAATAAATAGGAAAATATTCAGGTATGCCATCCTTTATTAAATCCTTCATCTTTTGTCCTCACACAGCTTCTGCAAGGGAGCAGCTCAGCCTGCTGCTGTCTGGCCTACGGTTTACAATTCTGTGTGATGAAGATTTAGTTCAGCATCGCCCCCTCTGGAGAACTCTATTGTCAAGTGTATTAATTAGCCTATTTTGTGTAAGTATAACGATCTGCATAGTTTAGTTAATTTACGAGGTATGCATAAGAATGACGGAGGAGGATTGCAGAGGAGGATATCTGCTTGGGAAATTTGTTTCATATTTACATAATTATTTAGAAGCTCCTGCTGATGCTGAAACTGAATTTTTGGGCTTTAATTTATCTCAAAAAGCTAGTGTTTGCTCAGGGATTTTGCACAGGGACTCAGCTGGTTAATCAAGAATATGTATAATTCATTTTTCAAGCATGGGGTCTGGCACTGAGGCTGTCAAGATGAGCTTTTTAAAGTGTAATATTTTTACTTGCTCCCTGTGAAGTTGAAGCCATATACTCTGAAGACTTAGACTATATCAATAGTGCCCAGCCTCAACATCATGTAATAGGAAGATTTTCTAAGGATGACAGTATGGGTCTAGTGCTGCCTCCTCCATCTCCCCTCCTACCTCCTGCTTCCATCTATGAGACCCCCACAAGTCAGTCTGAGGCTGCTTACACAAACAACAAAAAAAGAAATCACTTCGTAATCACGCCTCGTGTTAGAGGTTAGAGCAGCCACTTTGTTTCAAACCTGTTGCACTAAAACATGCACACACACGCACACCTGCAGACAAACAGACAGACAGTCAGACACGCACGTACACACACACACACACACACACACACACACACACACACACACACACACACACACACACACAGTACTGTAGATGAGCAGAGGCTGAAGAGCAAATCATCTCTATAAACCTTTAATTTACCTTTTTTGTGGCCCTTTCTACCACTATTTTTCTGGATATAGCTGGAAAGGAAGATGATATCCTCATTCTGTCTTACACTTAGAAAGCTGTATTGGATGATTGTTCCTTCACCAGCAGTTAATGAGCTCAACATCAGCCATGTTTGAATCTGTGATCATATGGGAGATTTGAGCAACGATTCCAGAATCTGGAACCAGATTGGATCTCTGGCTAAGATAACATAAGCTGCCCAAACCTAATAATACGTGGGATTGTTGGGTTCAGGATACTGATACAGGTTACTGATTCCAAGGATTCCGACCTCAGTCTCTTGAATCAAAGTCCTTTACTTGGTTTGCCAATCATTAAGCCAAATCCCCTCCCCTTGACTGTGCTTAGAGACAGTGATAAGGGCCACAACTACTGTACACTTTACTGTCCTGTCTTTGTGCTGATAGTGTGTTTTTGTTGCAGCCTCTCTGTCTGACGCAGATAATATGTGTTGTATGTGTTGATACAAACTGGACCCTCTTGTGCTTTGTACAATCGATCAAACAGCATCATACTGTATTTATTCAGAACAGAAGTAGGTCATACTGACTGGATCATATGACAAGATTATAAATAATACAGTAAAATAGCTAACATCAATGATGAGACAGTTTGTGGGTTAGAGACGAAATTCAGGCAGATGTGTGGTGTCCTGCTGAGAACAGACATATAGCTGCAACCACGTAAACACTGCAAAGGGTTAAAAAGCTGCCAAACACCCCCAGTGCTGGGCTTTACAAAAGCCTAAGCACTGCTGAGACTGGCAGCAGGGCTGGAGAGGGGAGTACACAGGAGGACATGGGACAATGCGGGAGGAGGAGGCTGTCCCACTGGGACAAAGTGAGCTCCACCACACCCTCCCCTCACTACCACTCGTCTCTGTCCCATAAGTTGATCTCCCAGGTAACACACACACATACAGCTGCAGACAGACAAACAGACAGACAGACAGACAGACACACACACACACACACACACACACACACACACACACACACACACATACTCTTAATAACAGACCCTGCAGTGCAGAAAGCGTAAGGCCTTGTTAGCCAACAACCAGGCGTAAAATCATTGCACTGTACTCCCACCACAATGAGTCAATCTATACCTCCTGTTTTTCTTTGTTTATGCCTATGTGTTTGTGCCTGTGCGTCTACTGAAGATAAGTGTGTTTGCTGGTTTCCTCCAGGCCACAGAGTTCTATCTTTGACTGGGTGTGCTGTCTTTTGTTTCGACTCTTCTACAGCTCAGCTCTGACACACACCTCATACTGTGCACCCTAAACACAACATAAGAGAATTAAGTACACTTTCCTGACTTTAATGAGAAGGTCTTTATGTCATACACCTGTTACTGCGCACATTTTCAATCTGTACGTTGAAATGCCGAGGGCAAACAAAGGCAACCAAAAACTAGGTGAGCAGATTCTATTGATATCTTATCATTAGCCTGTTGAAGAGAAAACAAGATAAAAGCTGATGGAATTCAAATAAAGCTATGATGTATGGCATGTTTCTGCTTACTGATGCTGTGACAGATTTCAGAATGTGAATCCTTCATGGATTTAATAGTACATCAATAGAACAACTATTGATTTGTTAGCATCCAAAAAAAACTAGCCTTGCCTGCAATACTCAATTTTAATGTAATTTTAAATCGTATAAATCTCTCGCAAGGTGACACACACTCATAACTCTTTACTGACTTCAGTCTGTCATTCTCTCTACGTTAACCCACAACAGCTTCAGGCTCATGGGACACAAATGTTTTTTAAAGGTGGTTGACGATGACCTTGTTAGGTTTTTCATGCTTTTTTCTACAAAAAGACTGTGGTTCAACAAGAGTTTTGTATCGACTTTGGGCTGGACTGGGATAGGCATTTTTGGATAATTTTTCATACATTTCCAGGAATAAGAGCAGGTGTTAATCCACCTCTGAAAATACTTCCTATTATTGTGCACATTCCTTCAACTTTGAGAACCGTTGATAAAAACTGTGGAACCAAACTGTACCAATTTAAAGAACAGTAATTATCTACTCACCCTAAAGTCAGGTGACATTTTGTAATCTACAAAACATTTCTGGAGCTTTAAAGCAAAAACAAAAAAGTGTAAAAAGGGTGTAAATAATGTCTTTTACAAATCAATCTTAGATTTTGGGGCTCCTAATACTTGGATTACGCTCGATGAGTCCCCAGCTATTGCAGTTATTTAGGAGAATGGTGCAATGCTGTTCTGCTGTGAAGAGCCAGATGCGTGTTTTTTGGACTACAAAACTTGATCTGATTTTCTGTCAGCAAGGCGGTAAAATACTAACTTTCATTTTTAGGTGAAATATTCCTTTTGGCTTTTGAGATCGCTGGTAGGAACAAATGAGCTTGTGGCTGAATGCCACAAAAAAAATCAGAAAGCATGAACAGACTGTTGGCTTTTTGTATTTTCATGGAATTTGTTGACAATAAGAAATCTTCCTTTAGGAACTGTGACGCAAAAAGCCTCAACTGAGTATTGCAACTGATAAAATTGTTTAAATATATTCCCGAAAGCAACATTAATGCAATAGCAGGCGCAAGGTAGCAATGAGGAGTACATTCACTTTTTAATATAATCTTTTTGTGCTCTCTTGACAGTTCTCACATAACACTAACTGATCAGATCTATTCATTGACAGGTCAGAATTCGGATGGAAACAAACACAGTGGTACCATCCAATGCCAGACAAAAACACTGCATCAACACATAAACACTTCCTGCTATAGCTGCCTATTTTGTGCCACTGGAATTCTTCACAGTGCCTAGCGAGAGCCAGCCACTGCTGAATTGAAGCTCTGTGCCGCGCATTCTCTTCCACTAATCACAAGGTTTTGGACTGTGGCATTATGCTAACTTACACTGGCAAAGGGGAGGGACCAAGGGGCTGCTTTGATAAGTCGAGCATGGTGAACATGAATGAGGCAGCGACAGGCGAGGCAAAACACACATTCATTCCTCTCACAATGCCGAGCAGCACTTTTAATTAAACCTTATCCAACATGATGAATAATGCAACAGCTTCCTTGCAATCTACCATCTCCTTTCAGTTTCTTACCACGCTGTGTTCAACCATCTCACCCAGTCACATGCATACATTAAGCAGAGGAATGGCAGAGAAGAAAGGCTCTGCTCTTTCTGCAGCACAACATAATGAATATACAAAATGTTTTTTATAGCTTTGCCAACAGGGAAAAATAAGTGCTAGTGCATAAATGAGCAGAAATGGTTTGGATTTCCTAATTTTGCAGTGCGCATAAAATATCTTGTTTCGTTGCTTTTTTGGAAAGTATCAGAACTGACATGGAAATATGTTGTATGAAGTTTACACATTGCTGTTCAAAAAGCTCTCGTACTCTGAACTGAAAAGCAGGTAGAACTTTAGAACTCAATTCAGCCTCTATTGCAAGGGCAAAGGGCTCAGTGTGACCTTCATGGAGACAAAGTCCAACATAGCATGTTCCCCATGGGAGAGAGATGGCCTCACTGCATCAGACAAGACCAGCCGCTGAGAAACACATCAGTCCCCCTCTTCTAAACTCATGGACACGCTCCTAAAGGGATAGAGAAAAGGGGTGGAGGAAGTGTGAGAGGGCTAGGGGGAGGGGGAGGGGCTGCTGGTCAGAGAGAAAGGCAGCAAAAGGGATATTCAGAGCATTGAGGAGTGAAAGGATTGTATGGGAGAGTGAACCCATTACAGGGCAGACTGGCTGGGGCATGGGAAGACAGAGAGGGTGGTAGGGAGGTGCTGGGTTGTATTTAGTCCACAGAGGATCAGCTGAGGGAGGCTTTGCCAGGAACCTCTGGCCTCAGAGACTCTACTAAAGCAGGCTACAGAGAACCAGGAGGACTGCTGAAGTGGAAACTGCAATATATTGTCAACATGTCTCAAAATTAACATTACTATAAACAAACAGAGTGTTAGCTCTTTAGGCAAGTGGGCTCTGTATCTAAATCTACAATGGATATTCAATGAATCTATTTAATTATGTATGTAGGGCTTGGCAATCTGGCATTAAAATAACACTGTGTTTGAAGATGTATTACAGTACACAATATATTATAAAATCACTTCAGAAACACTTCATACATTTTATTTTTCTGTTTCTCACTGGCGGGCTCTGCCCCAGATTCAATGTACTCAGTTGAAACACTGCAGCAACCAGGGCCCCAGACCTTCATCGATGGCTACGACATTGGCCTACGGCCATTTGTCGGTCTGGAGTGTCGGGCCCTTAGACCATGTTATTGAAGAATATTAACAAAAATCTAACAATATAACACTGAGCCAAAGATACAGGGCTGTGTCGTTTCAATTTTCAGGTAAGAGAAAAGGTGTCGTTGAGTGACCTTTTTAAGATAATTATTTTTCAGTGGATGTGGGGAATTTTCAGTTCAATAAAGCACGTGATAAAGTTGTTGTTCAGAAGTTTTAAAGGTCCCTTATTATACCGTTTTTCATCAATGTCACAAAGCTGTCAGAGGTCCAATCCTGTATTCGATGTGCATTGCCCCAAACCCATCTGTGGTCCTGAATTTCAACTGTCTAAAAGTTGCTCAAGTGAGCTCTGCTGAGGTCTCATTAGAGCAGGCTGTTTCTGTGCCTGCACCTTTAAATGCTAATTACTCCATCTGTCAACGCCTACTTGGAGAGCCTTGCCTGCTCTTACGCTAGCAGTAGCATGCGCTAATGTTATGGTGGATGCATATATATGTATTTCTATTGCTTGTGGAGATGCTTTCGTTTAACCATACCATTTTGACCCAGAATCTGACCCAGGAGAGGCTCCTGAAGAAGTACAGACTCTGCAGCTACAGCAGGATGTTTCAGAATTGTTAGTGTGATTGAATAATGTTAGTTTGTTCTATGTGTTGTTATAGTTACTACCATGTAGCTAATGGCCAGTGTTGTGCCTGAATGCGTTCAGTGAATGATCGTTAATGAACTCATTCATATTTTGGGTGAATGTAAACTGAATGTACTGTATTCTGCCTGATAAACATTATTGTGAACATGTTCATTCTGGCATTTGTAAAAGGTGCTCTCACAAAGTTTTACCTTGTAGCAGAAAATCACCCTGGCAACACCAGCCACCACAGAGGTGCACCACTGCATGCATCATCAAAATACGAAGCATGGAGGCAAAAACAAATGAAGGATATATATATATATATATATATATATATATATATATATATATATATATATATATATATATGCAACATAAGTCCATAGCAAAGACTATTAAAGGTCCCATACTGTTTTTCATCAATTTGACACAGCTGTCAGTGGTCCATAAACTCTGTATTCGATATGCATGGTCCTGAATTTCAGCTGTCTAAATGTCGCTCCACAGAGCTCTATTCAGAGGAGTCTGTTTCTGTGCCTGCACCTTTAAATGCTAATAAGCTCTGTTTGTCAACGCCTACTTGGAGAGCCCTACCTGCTACATCACTCTCAGGGAGAAGATTCCCCTTGCGTTAGCAGTAACACGCACTAATGTTTACATTGGATATAAGGCTATGGCTTGCTGAGATTTTTTTGTTCAACCATATCAATTTGACCCAGAATGGGACCCAGAAGGAGAGGCTCCCGAAGAAGAACAGACTCTGTGGCTGTAGCAGGACGTTTCAGAATGGTTAGTGAGTCTGAATAATGTTAGTTTGTTCGTATATGTTGTTACAGTTACTGCCATGTAGCTAATAGCTAACAGCTAGTGAAAGCTGTGTTTGTCCCCAACACAGTCTACAACTCTTGGACACTGTTTGCCTCATCTCTGTCTCCAGTCTGCACATGTTTCCAGATGTTTTACTCTGACAACCAAGCTCCATCGGAGTATTATTAACAGGGCATATAGATCTCCCCTATCCCCTCTTTATATCCACATATAAGCCCTATATAAAATAATAAAAATAATAATAATAATAATAATAAAATTCCACGCAGAAACAGCATATATAATAATATATGCCACATATATCGAGGGATTGGAGACAGAGGGGCGTAAGTGAGGCGAATATGAGTTCTATATATCAAAATAAAGGTCTTGATGAGCTTTATCCAATGGTGATCAAACTGTATTGAACAAAGCAACAAGCACAATAAAGACCTAACACAAAATTGTGAATAATGTTTGGACCCAGAAGGGCGTAAGTCCACTTACTCCCCGCTGGCTCCAAGCCCTCGATATATGGCATATATGCATATATATGCCACATATATGCTGCATGTAGGCTGCATATAGGCCAAATTTAGGTGCATATATGTGCATATACAGGGCATATAGGTCTCCTATATCGCTTCTTCAAATCCACATATAAGCCCTATATGTACATACAAGGTATGTCTCCTATATAGCTCATATACCCAGTGGAAGGTTCTGTTTGTCATACCTATTGTATAGCTCATACCTCACTTTTGCAACTCTCATACATGATGCCTTGCTCATATTTTAATTGTTAAAGGGACAGTTCGGGTTTTTTGAAGTGGGGTCATATAAAGTACATATCTATAGTCGATCTGTTCCCTACTGTAATCACCGATCAGTGCAGCCTCAGTTTGGAGAAGTAGAGAGTCGCTCCATCCCAGACGCTCAGCTTTGTACTGCAGTGAACGGGGTCCAGAGAAAAAGCAAAGTAAACCACCTAAAACAAGACTCACCTTAAAAAATCTATATCAATTCAAGTGTACGTTGGGGAAAATTCACACCGATTTACATTGCCGTCAGACCTGCCTTTCTTTTGGCACTACATTTTAGTCAACCGTAGAACCTCCATATCCCAGTGACAGTACAGTAAGCAGAAGCAGACTGAGAAAGCTTCGAAGAAAAAGGTAAGTGACTGCACCAATTGTTGGTTTTCTTATACAATAGCTAAAGAGCAGATCGGCACATCCATTAATGCCAAGCTCACCGAGCTTAGAAGAGCAAAGAGAGGAAAATAATTTTTTGTTTTTTCTATTCATTTTTTGATTTTTAATTTACTATTTTTTGCTCTTGTTCTTGTTTTATTTGATTGTTTTAATGTGAATACATTATTAAGTTCTACATTTTGAGTTTTTATTTGTGTAGGCTATGTAGCTATGGATTTTCATTTTAATAAAATTGATTTTATGTATGTCGCATATATTCGAAAACTATATATACCTTTATGTATATGTACATATAGGTACCTATATGTACATATAATAAATGAAACCGGCCAATGTTATGTATGTTGCATATATTTGAAACCTATATGTACCTATATGTATATGTACATGTAGGTACCTATATTGCATATATTCAAAACCTATATTAAAACATGTAAGACCATATATAACCATATATAACCTATATGTTATTTCTGTGTGGATCTACCTCAGCACAGCAGAAAGACACAGCATCAGGACTAAAGGCTGCACCAAAAGACTCTGCTGACTGGCCATCTACTCTAACTGACATAGTAAGATGAGAGCTAGTTCACAGAGGACCATTTCAAATAAAAAAGATGGGAGAGTGTCAGCATGACTTTTGTAACAGAGTCTTAGTCAGTGGGGAAAAAAATCAAAAGAAGCTGGCTGATGTACTCAAACAGAAATGATAGCTCACACTGCTTCTGCTACTAAATGTTTTCTCCAAAACAATACAAACTTAATAAGGAAGGACTAAAGGACAAGAAAAATGTAAGCCACTTGCTGAAGGTTCTTGAGGATAGCCAGGGGCACAATACCCACATGGCAACATGGAAGGAGTTGGAGGTCGTTTTGCAAAGCGGCTGACAATAGATAAGTGAGAGATGGCACTTGTTGAGGCTGAGAGATAATATGTTTGCACACTGCCTTATTTATAATATATTTTTATTACTTGCTTTCTTCAGTTTTTATTCAGTGTGATATTTTTGACTTAAAAGAAATAACATTTTGAATACATACACGCAGTTTCTGTGTGAGTGTATAAAAATTGATTGTGAAATTGACTGCAATGTAGTCCAGCTAAGATCTTGCCTAGGGCACCAAACTTCTCAGGGCCGGCACTGTTTTTAACAATTCCCAGCCCTACTCTGCCTCCACCGTTAATACGGCATCTTTGTATGACTACTTAAAACAACTGTATGAAAAGGTCTGTGATAATCCAGGTGGGAAAAATGTGACCTTTTTGTGTAAACTTTGCTTGCCGGGTTTCAAGAAGCAACTCTGTACATCAACAACAGCAAACCTGAAACCTTTCAAGATATGTGCAAGTGAAAAAAAAATCAGAAGACACGGCAACAGCAAGCCAAAACATATCCTCTACCACCCAAATCACGTTAACGGCATACAGTAGTGGCTCCGCTGTCTTCCTCTCCCAGCCGCAGTTGGACAACCTGGTTTTGCAGCACATTGTCGGAGAGCTGCAGTTTCAGTGTTAAAACTGATAAAATAATTGCTGTCAGTGGTTCTATATGGGCTGTGGCAATAATTTTGAAAAATAATGCTTGCAGCAGTATATTGAAAAAAAAAAGAGCTGTGAACTAGTTCATTTTTGGAACTGTGAACCAGAGGTCATGTACGTGCAAGTCATAAGCAAGTCTCAAGTCTTAACCTTCAAGTCTCAAGCAAGTCCCAAGTTACTGTGATCAAAATCAAGCAGGTCAAGTCAAGTCACTGCTATTACTCAAGCAAGTCAAGTCGAGTCATGGCTAAGGTCAAACAAGTCACCAGTAGTTTGTATGAATGTATTCTTCATATCTGTAGACGCAGTAAACCAAAGAGGGTGGTTAGTCAATAATATTATGTAACTGCATGGTTGATCAATTTTATATATTCTTTTTCAAACCCATGAACACAAGAATAACATTAGATTAATATCAGCCCTGGAACTGCAGCATACTGCACATCCTGACAGCTGAGAATATTAGTCTCAGGCATTGCGCCCCCCTCTCTATAAAAGAAGGCTGAAAAACACAGGACATGTCTGTTCTGTCCTGAAATGTGTGTTCCTCTTCTATAAAACACATTCAACATCTCAGAAGCGACGTCTTTACACATACAGCCCCTTCTCCTTTCAAACGGGGCAGAGCTCCGTGAGAAACAGCAGGAGAGTCAGACACAACACGTGAGTGAGAAGCAGGTCCATCGCAGACGTGCACGAAAAAACAAGTGCGTCGCACCCAGTGTGTGCCGGTACGGTGTCATGGTGGTTTGTGAGCACTTTGTGTGCACTGAAGATGCTATATCTGAAACACACACGCGCTTTAACCAAGACAGCGGCCAAAATCACTGCATGCACCATGTCATACAGTGGCTGAGGGCTCAATATGCACATAAAAAAGAAAGAAAAGAACCAAGACTTTCGAGTCATCCACGTCAAGTCTAAGTCAAGTCTCAAGTTATGAATGCCAAGTCAAAGTCAAGTCGAGTCTTTCATCAGTGCTAGACAAGTAAGTCTCAAATCCTCAAATTTGCGACTTGAGTCCGACCAGACTGCTAATGGCTAACAGCTAGCAAAAGCTGTGTTTGTCTCCAACACAGTCTCCAAACTCTTGGACACTGTTCGCATCGTCTCTGTCTCCAGTCTGCACGTTTCCAGACATTTTACTGTGACAACCAAGCTCCATTGTAATATTATTAACATTAAACTCACTTCAAATTCCATTGCATAGCTGACCGAAGCTAAGCTAACTAGTTAGCCAATTTCCAGCTGACTTCACCATACTCGTAGGCAACTATAAATACTATCAAAACTTGGCGACACTTACCTGTGGCTCAGGTGCAGTTGCTGGGTCCTGTATGGTTGGGACTGATCCTTTTACAAGGGTCATTGTTGAGGCAAAGCCAGCTTTGTACTGACCCTTGTTACTGAAGCAGTCCGATGTGAAGTGGTTAGCACACACAAACTAACACGAACCGCAGCCGGCACGTTGTCATTAAAAATGTAACACAACCACTGTCTCTTATGTTGTTCTGTAAGTGGGACACAATATAGGCACTGATGTTGATTTTTACAACGAACAACAGAGCAATTTGCATATCTAGCTCTGAGCAATGACATTGCGAAACACTGCTATCTTACGGCTGGACACACCGAACATCCCCTTGGGGATGAATACCCACATCTTGGTTATTTCCTATCATCGAGCAGAGGAGGCTGGCCTATTAAAATGACTATTTTGTTACATAACTAAAGGAGCTGAATCTGAACAGCCTGCAGGAGCGCCGTTTTACCAGCGGGTGGGCTGCAGAGACAATGCAGGGTTCGTTTGCTTTCCTGATTCTGGGATTTGGTAGGCTCAGGGAGGACCAGTTTATATGTAGTAGACACCAGAGAAAACTTGTTTTTCATAATATGGGACCTTTAAAGAAGAGCCCAGAAACTGACTGAGCACAAACAACAAGCAATCACGATGAAGCATTTTGAGGAGAGCACAAGACAAGTAAAGAGAGCAAAGTAATGGAGGAGGGGGTGGAGGAGTAGTAGAAGCGGGGTGTTTTTTGGAGAGCAATGTGTTGCTATAGCAGAGCTAACTAGCTGGCCGTGTGTTGTAGTTGCCATTACCAAAGCCCTGCATGGCCCTGATAAAGCTCTGTACTGTCAGGCTGATCCTTAGACACTATGCTGGAGTAGTGCAGAGGGATTGGGTGCAGGCAGGTAACTGAAGTCTGGCGCTCAATGTAGCACTTTTTCTGTTCAGTCTTTTATAGCACAGGGTTGCAGATGAATTCAATCAAGATTAATCTGCCAGTTATTTATATGACGGTAAGGTTAAAATGTCCTCATCACAAATTGCTTTAAAAATTATGTCTTCTACATTTTTATCACCAACCTACAATTCAGTACTGAGTTCTCTCCCAGATAGTTTAACAACCATTCACACCTGAGCTCACCTAACCTTAGAAACCCACATGAAGGCTGGTTTGACCAATGATGAGTGGTCCCAACAACTCTGAAACTCAGAGCTCACATGGGTCCTTAACAACTCTGTAAGGACACTCCAGTTAGATAGAACTGAAGAAGCTTCTTGGATGAGAGAAGTCCAGTTGCCTACAATGCAGCACAACAAATACAGAGAGCCTGAAGTCTACCTGCCACATGGCCTCAGTGGAAAAAATTGTTTTAAGGCTCATCAGCACTTAAGAAGATAGAACACTTACCTAACTGCAGGGGCAAGTCAACTGAATGTCAACACAGATCAAACAGATATCAATAATCATTGCATTCCTCACTCAAAGTTTTTCTAAATATTCCGAATAGAGGGGAAGCTTTCCCCCTGCTTCCCCTTTAACACTCCATCCTTTCATGAACTGACATTAATTTCATTGCCACTCTGTTCCTGTGCAGTTTGGGCTCATGTATACTGGGCCCAGTGTTTCCATTCCACTGATATACAGGGATGCAGTGTGCTGTTAATATGCAGACTCCTGGACAGCGTATAATTTGTGAGTCATGTCCAGTTCGGATTGAGTAAGTCTCCTGCTGACTTCCTGACGTGGCTCGCTGATGGATTCTGGGAAAACAGATCTAGTACAGTGCAGTCACAAGACCTTCTTGCTTGAGCCAAAAAACAGTGTGACATGCAAAACTGAATGACACATCTCTTTTTGATGGGTACCAAAGTATTGGTCGCCATTTTTACAGTTTTTACTCAGATTTCTATCCACGTCATGGTGGAAACATGCTTCCTTATACTGACTAACAAAAACTATATGCCTTTAGGACTAATTCAAGGCTGTTAAAATATACAAACAGAAAACTTGTCAAGTTGAATGAAAACTGAGAAAACCTCCTCCGCAGATGAGGGCTGTGCGACAGTGTTGTATATAAGTACCCAAAAGTCAAACTTGAGTAAAATCAAAAATACGCTGTTAAAATATTACTTTGATGAAGGTAAAAATCACACACTTGAATATTACCTGAGCCTTAAAGAATCTGAAGTGATATGTACTTAAGTATTAACAGTTAAAAGTGAATTATACATATATTTACATGTAAGGGCGAATCCATTATTGGATCCAAAATTCAGCATTTTTCTAATTATCAGAATGAATTCAGACAAGCCTGTTCTCATTTCTAATGTCACTACTTGGAGCGCCCTTCTAGTGCATTTTATAAGATTGAGAAAACTCAGTCGAAGAGTGACGTCACTAACATCACCTGTCACAGTTATTCAATAACCCTAAACAACAATTTATAACTGACTGGGTTATTTTAACCCACAGTGTGATCTTAGGTCCTAAACTTAACCAAATAGTTTTTCGACCTAAACTTAAAGAAATTATTTTTCCCCTTAAAACTAACCAACTAACTTGACTGCCGAGCCCTTCATGCATAAACAGACACTAGAGAGGTAGGTAGAGCATCAGAAGCTTAAGGCCTCTGAACAAGCTGCTGTATTTGATGTGTTGGGAATGAGAACATGTCGTTTCAGACACAAAATGGCATTGTGTTGAGAAAAGCAACACTGTTTTGGTTGGGGGCATGTTGCATCAGTTATCAATTAGATGATGAACAATAATCCTGAAATGCAGGTTTGAGTGATAGATCTGAAACACTGGTACTGTTGAAAATAGGAATAAGAATTTTGGAAGCCATGTCATTTTAAAATAAATTGATTCTTCCTGTGAGATCTGGGAAGGGCTAGGTTATTTGACAAATATCTTGTCATTTGAATGAATAGGGGAGCTAGTTTGCTCCAAAATGTTGAATACAATTCAACAGGGAATCCATCCATACCTGGGGCCTTTGATAGGGAAAATGTTTTTATTGTTTGTACTATTTCTCCCTCACATATTTCTGATTTTATTAGAATGTTTTTTAGTGGGAAAGTTGTTTTAGTTCTACTGTATCCAAGAATACATTGTAAAGCACAGATAAAGAAATAAAAACGAATTCTAGAATAGCTCTTCTTGCTTTGTAAGTAAAAAGTATAGTCTTTCATAGTTGGAAATAGCAATCTCCATGTATCTTCTAAGTTGTTTGTTGAAATGAAATTCGTCAACTTTTTTGTAGAGTCTTTGTGTTTTCTGTTTTTAGACTATGCCGGTCATGTTAGTCAAAAGTATGATTAAAGTCCCCCCCTATAAAATCACAATTCTGTCTGATTGTCTGATTGTTATCTAGTGTATTCTGAATGTTATCTAAAACTGCTAGGTTGGCTCCTGGAGGAACATACAAAAAGATGCTAGCATATACCTTTCTCCGTATATAGTACAAGTTATGAGATAATGGCCATATTGATCTTTGTGTAATGCTATCAAAGAGAATGGTATATTTTTATTAATTAGAATTCCTGTTCCCCTACTATTGATGCAATAAGTGGCAGCATAAGCCTCTCCCACCCAGTCTCTCTTCAAATTTTACCTTTCCTAAATGTACTATCATATAATTAACTTATCAAAAAATTAACCACCGGGGGAGCCGTGAGAGCACATCCTCCTACAAGTTATGAGATAATGGCCATATTGATCTTTGTGTAATGCTATCAAAGAGAATGGTATATTTTTATTAATTAGAATTCCTGTTCCCCTACTATTGATGCAATAAGTGGCAGCATAAGCCTCTCCCACCCAGTCTCTCTTCAAATTTTACCTTTCCTAAATGTACTATCATATAATTAACTTATCAAAAAATTAACCACCGGGGGAGCCGTGAGAGCACATCCTCCTCTTCTGACTAGCCTCGCCATTAGACCCAAACAATTTTTATAAGGATTGGTCAACTTTCTGTTCACTCTGCAGCTCACTGAGAGACACAGACAAAGAAAATTCCGGTAGACATGGAAAAGTAGTCTCAACCTCCCCGTCTGCCCCCTTCAATTCAGGAAAGTGCCCCACACTTTCATCTGGCTGTTCTGAGCCTGAAGGACAGAAAGTGACTACCAGAGGTGGTGACTCATTCGCCCTCACGCGACTGCCAGCCAAGTTGTTGCCCAAAATGATATCAACTCATTCTATTGCTAACTCTGGTCTTACACCAATAGGTACCTCGCCTTGCACCGAGTCACAATCCAGGTTCATCCTCTGCACCGTAACAGGCAACACCTTCAATCCCATTCTTAGCATTCTTAGCATAAGGATATCATCCCCAGTCTCATACGAAAAAGGCAAAATGGACTCCAGGACATGTGATTTGTCAGCACCAGTATCTCTCAAAGTCGTAACAGGCACCTTAGCATCTCTACCAGCCTGTGTTAAAAACCCTTCCAAGACAAAAGGCCGAAAGGACTCACTGAGGCCACCAACCACGCCGGAGTCTGCATGCCCCCGTTGCCACACTCCCGCATTCACAGGACCAGGAACACTTGCAGCCAGTGCAGCAGGTTTTAGCCTCCCGTCTCCAGCATAATGCTCCTTAGCCCTACGCATTGGGCAGCCTGCCTTCCAGTGGCCTTCATCACTGCAGTAGTGGCACGCATTCTCTCCACTTTCCCAAGACCTCTCATATGCAAAACCCCTAAAGCAAATAGGGACCTACCACCATCACTGTGCAGAACAGGCTTCTGCACAGGTTCACTGGGCCAGCTTTTATGAATGAATAAGTACTCATCCACCAATCCTGCAGCCTCAGTAGCAGTTGTAACAAGGGATGTCCCAATCCGATCATGTGATGGGAATCGGATGTTCCCTCTCTCTCTCTCTCTCTCTCTCTCTAGCTTTATTGGCATGAATGTTACGAGAACTACGTTGCCAAAGCATCAAGAGTCAATTAAACAAGACAAAAAATACACTTCATAGGTTAAAATACAAATAAATGAAATGAAATTTAAAAAATAAAGAGAATAATGTGTATGTGAAAGGATTAATAAGACTGGGTATCATTAGGCAATTACAAGTTGTCATATACAATGAAAAACATATCCACATACAGTTCATATTTATTAATAATAATAATAATAATAATAATAATAATAATAATAATAATAATAATAATAATAATACAAACAACAATATCAAACTACCATAAATTACCAAATTATAGCCGGGTTTCAATTAACCACACTTTAAACGCCGGGTGCCATGCAGGGTTCTCCCCAGAAATTTTTAGTGTAGCGGCGCATCATCGGGGGGTTGCTGCCATCGGACCTGGGGAGGGGGGGGCACAGTTAGTTGCTATTGTCGGACGGACGCTCGTCACCCTCACCCGCTATCGCTATTGTCGTACCCTGGGGGGAGGGGTCACTACCATCGGACGAGGGGGGAAACGGTCGCAATCATCGGACCGGGGGGGCTGATGGACAGACGCTCGCTTGTCATCCTCACCCACTACAAAGCAGCTAATATTGAAAATTAGTATAGTGGTGCGGCGCCACCATTCCAATGTCTGGGAGAACCCTGACATGAATTTATATGCAGAGGAAAACTCGGGAGAAGCAGCTACTAGACGTTTCTCTGGTGACCCCAAGAGAGTGAGAGACTGGCGAAAAAAATCAAACTGAGCTTCAGCGTCTGTCCAAGGAGGACAGCAACAGGGCCAGGCTGCCTGGTGGAGGGAGAAAGAAGGCTAGAGAGGAGCTTGAGATAAACATGCAGGGTTGGGTTATCAGCAAATGGGCACGCCACGAGAGAGTGTCCCGTAAAATGATCAGGGCGATGGAGAAACAAATGTGCGCCACCATGAGTGACAGCAGAGATGAGGAGTTTGCCATGAGTGCTGGTCGGCTGAATCGTTTCCTTCGCCATAACAACTTCACTTGCAGAATGTCATGACTCCTGTTTGTGTTGTTCTTTGTTTCTGGTTTTTGGTTTTTGGGTTATGATTCATGTCCTTTTTTCTATGTCTTGTGTTCTGTGTTTTGTTTTTTCCATGTCTTGTGTCTCATGTTCTGATTTTTCCATGCCCTCATGTGTCCTTTAAGTTCTCCTATGTTCTCCCCTCTGGCTCCCTCTGTCTGTTGTCTTGTTCCCTCCTGGTCTGTTCCTCTGTGCTCCTCCCCCTCATTATCACACCTGGCTTCCTTCCTCCTGTCTCCTCACCTGTTCCTCGTCATGTCATTAGTGTCTGTGTATTTAGTCTCTGTGTTCCCCTCACTCCTCGCCCAGTCATTGTTTTCTGTTTGCTGTTTTCTGTCTCCTGTTCCTTGCTCCTTGCTCCTTGCTCCTGTCCATGCTCCTGTCCATGCTCCTGTCCCGTTTGGTATGTTTTTGGTTTTGAGTTTTCTATGATTGAGTTGGACTTTGATTTTTTTTTATTTGTACTTTGTCTAGTTGTTTTCTTTGCTACTTTGTCTGGTTTTTGTTTGCTACTTTGCCTTTTGATCTGCTTTTGGTTTTTGTAACAGCTTTAAATAAAGCTCGCCTTTTGTTCTCCTGATTTTGCCTCCGGTGTTACTGCATTTGGGTCCACCCTTCCCTTCCATAGTTTTCCCTTTTACCCCGACCTGACACAGAAGACGTACAACTATTGCCCAGAAGGATGCCAGAGATTTAACCGAGAAGCTGGAGAAGTTTGTGACATTTTCATCTTGGATTTTTGAGTGGAAGAAATTAAATGCCTGTCCCAAATTGCTGCCTGGTCCCAAAAAAACGCTTGGTTTGTTAAATGATTGAAACAAATAAACACCCCGTCTATTATTTGGTATTTTACGGTATAGCAATAATGGTTCTGATCAGCATTCATGTGTTTCTCTAGCATCATGGCAGAGTGTTACATAGTGTGCAGCTAATTTTATAAATTGTGGATCTTCTCCCAGATATACTTTTAACAGTTCATCACATTTTGTTCCCTGATATGATGGATCTGCTGCAGTTATCTGCTGGTGGAAAGCCTCTCTCTCAGTTTGGTACAGGGGGCAGGAGAGGAGAAAATGGGCCTCAGTCTCTATTTCTCCTGAAGAACAGTGTTTACATACTCTTAATTCTCTGGGCTTCCATTCTTTCTGATGCCGACCTTTTTCAACCTGTAGTTGATAGTCGTGAGTCTTTACATTGTTAATGTGCGTCTCTGTTTGGTTTTTTTTATGCTGACCTTATATTGTGCTGGAGAATATTCCCTATCCAGTAAGCGATAGCAATCTAATTTATTGATGGATTTAATTTCATTCTTCCAATTGTCAATGTAAGTCATTTAGTTGTTGTTGTCTATAGATGCCAGGTGAGTTTTTGAGAGATTTTGGAGGTCTTGGACTCTGTCTCTGGACAGAGGGGGGTGTCAAGGTGTGTTAGAACATGGATTAAACTTACACTGGAATATCCCTTTAATGCAGCTGTGCTATCCAGGAAAATATTAGTTAAGGCTGAGTATCGGATCGGGACTCCGTATCGGCAGATACTAAATATTAAAGGACTCGGATCGGATCAGGGTAAAAAAAAAAACCTGATCGACCTGACTGATTTCTCGCCTGTACAATTCGCTCAAACAGAGAGAAGAAAAACATCAGGGTCATTCTCACTTAACTTGGGCAAGAGATACAAGTTACTCACAACATCAGGAGACCTTGACGCCGAAGATGAAGTTTCTTTCCCCTCGCAAAACATCCCCAGAAAGCTTACCATCTCTGACTAACTCCAACCTAGCAGTCGCTCTATTGCCACCTGCTTTTCCATCATAATAAATGCAATTCTTTTTGCTGCTCAAAGGTTCCTGACAGAACTGAAAATGACTGCGCCCCTATTTACTGACCAGGTTCCTCTTGCTTAGCGACTAGCACCCCTTTCTCAATTAATTGCAATTTAACCATAGACTTCACATCTTTTTTAAGCTGTCTATCACCAAGACCAGCAAGGTCAATGTCAAAACTTTCTGCCAGGAGCTGATCTTTCATGCAGTGATCGAGAAATTCCTCAACGGCGCAACAGAATTCTCTATTCCTGCCATAGGCCTAAGTCTAAATGCCTCAACAGAAGATAACAAACCAACAGAACCAACAGACACTGGTGCCAAGGTCAATAGTGCAGAAGAGACAAAAATAGTGTCGTCCAATTTAATGTGGAAGTCCCCCTCTACCTAAACTGATCTGCAGTCTTCATGCAGATTTGCGAAGGGCTATTTAAACACTTTACCCAGTAGCCCGGTTAGGCCCCCCGCAAGCTGGTTACTCACCTGACAGCCATGGATGTGTCCCTGAACTGCACACCACACAAAACAAACAAAACTGAACAAAACAAAAAATGAACCCAAATGGACCACATCGCTATACCTACACAGGGAAATCCACAAAAGCAAAAACTTAGCACACTAGAGGACCAAGCAATCACTGACAATAGCTCAGATCTGCCCACTCATGTCAACACACGTTGACTGCAGAACCAAATCTCCCGACTGAAAAAAAATGATAATAATAAAAAATAAATGTTTATTTTTTACCAGTGCCATTATTACTATTATTTCAAAATATTATATAAGCCCACAGCAACATAATGTCATAGGAAAGACTACTAAAAAAACGGAGAGGCCTTTTTTCTGGGTTCCTGGCTCATTGCACTGTACCTGCCCTCTGTGAGGGAGGCGGGTTGAGAGGTGAGCTGCCTGAAGCTGACTGGACCGAGGCCCCAAGACCAAGAGAGAGATTTACTGATACTGTAGCGGAATCACAATGTCTCAAAGACTGAAGCCATCCAGTGCCCAGTGAAGGAAAAGAAGGGAAGAAGATACAGGTGCAGTAATGTCAATGTGATGAGGCGAAAGGAAATTAATAGTTTAATGCATCGTAGTTGCCGTTGTTGGAGCAGAGTGTTAACTTGCTAGCTTACTTTGGATGATGGCAGCATTGTATTGTAACCAATGACTGGGGTCGACATGTGTTGCTGTTACTCCACCTTAAATTCATCAGGGACATTTGGAAAGTTGACGTTAGGCCTGTTCAGGTGTTATTTTACGGGGTCTTTCCTGCTCGATGAAGGATCAGAGCGGCTGTCAGCCTGGGCGCCAATGGAGAGTTGCTGGCGGCTGGCAGCTTGGGAGCCGACGGAGAGTCGCTGGCGGCTGTTGGCCTGGGAGCTGATGAAGAATCGCTGAAAGCTGGACTCAGCCAGGCCTCTGACTGAGGAACAGGAACCGGTGTCAGTCAGACCTCTGATTGAGAAACAAGAACTGGTGTCTATCGGGCCTCCAACTGGGAGCCCCCTCCAGGTGTCAGCTGGACCGCCAATGAAGCAACACCGGCAGGTATCGGCAGGACCCCTACCAAGGAGCAGGGACAAGACTTGGCCTGACCTCCGACCGAGGGACTGGCATAGGACTGGGTCGGACCTCCGACTGAGGAGCAGGCACAGGACTCGGCTGGGCCTCCAACTGAGGAGCAGGGACAGGACCCGGCCGGGGCTCTGACCGAGGAGCAAGAATAGGTGCTGTCTGGACCACCGACTGAGAACCACTGGCAGGTGTCGACTGGGCTGTTGACTGAGAGCCATTGGCAGGTGTCAACCAGGCTGCTGACTGAGAACCACTGGCAGGTGTCGTCTGGGCCACCGACTCAGGGACACTGGCAGTTGTCGGTCTGGGTGTCAGCCACGCCATCAGCAGAGCAAACCCGTCAAGCACCGACTGGGCAGCTGACAATGGACCGCCTGTGAGTTAGCTATAGAGGTTGGCAACCAAAGCCTTTCTGAGGTTAGCCACCTCTGCAATAAAATGTGTGGCACATGGGATTACCTTCAACCAAGGCCTAAAAAAAACAGTTCCCTGTCAAAAATTGACAGGGTCTTTAGCTTCTCCCCCATGTCGGCCTTGCCATCCAAACATCCCATAAGTTATCCCCAATGTCCAAAAATTGCCTGCTGTAGTCCATGCTGGGTCCATTTTTATGGTCAGTTCGTTCTGACACAATTTAGAGAAAACTAAAAGGGTGGACCCAAATACAGACACACAGGAGGCGAGATAAGAGAACAAAAAGCGAGCTTTAATATTACTAAAGCACAATCACACAAGGAGCAAGACACAAAATACTAGCCAAAAGGACAAAAATCAAAGTAGCACCCAAAAGCAAAGTTCAAATCAAACTGCAGAAATAACAAATCAAAATCCAAAACATACCATCAGGAAACAGGAGACACGGGAGAAGACACAGGATACATATGGGGAATCACACACAACGAACTGACATGGAGTTAATGCGGAACAAAGGCTTAAATACACAGACTAATGAGGGGTCGAGGAGCAGGTGAGGAGACAGAGGAGGGAAGAGGACAGGTGAGATAACGAGGGGAAGGCACAGAGGAGAAAGCTTGGAAGGAACAATATTGACATACAGGGGGAGACAAACATGCAAGGAGGAAGGGGAGAAGTCACCCTCCAAGTGTTCAAGCTGTTTTTCCAAATAGTTGATTCTCTTTTCTTGTGAATCAATACGCACACCTTGGCCATCAGAGGCAATAGATTCCATTTTCTTTTCAAGTGATTCTATTTGATTTTCAATGCATTCTGCGCATGTGCACCCACTGTTATCCATTTTAAAGATTCAGTGATCTTCAGTATTGCACCATCCTTAGGCTCATCATTGAACACAAGATTAGGATTTAAAAGACAAATCATAGATATTTAAAGCTCACATTAGCCGACAAACCCTCTTCATTTAAATGAACTTATAACTTTTTTCACTTGGTGAACAGGCTTACATACATGTGGACACACAGACAGAACCAGACTATGCCTAGTGGACCGGAAAAGAAGGCCTTTCCAATCTGCTGAAAACTTAAAGAAGAACACTGGATAAATCAAAACAACACAGACCGACAAATGAAGTTAATGAAAATGTTTGAGGCACTCGTAATATATCTCCATGGGCTGTTCAAAATTCTCAGACGACATGGACAGAGCCAGCTTATACAACTGGAGATGAGGAAAAAGGAAGCAAAAGAGTAGCCGCGTGTTTCGTCTCTGCTCTGATAGCCACAAAACCCGAGAGGAGATTTTGGATGCATGCAAGAAGTCAAGACTGGTGAGACAGAATAGTAAATGGGACATACTTATATTTTATATACTGCTACTACTTCTACTAAGTTTTGGTGCAGACAGCCTTAGCTGCTAACGTTAAGGGCAGCTTGAGAACAAGCACATTTTTACAGAAGCAGGGGTCAGATTGTTCAATGCAGTAGACTTTAAGTTCACATCAGTTTGTTATAAAAGTCACAATCGTCATGTCATCCACTCGACTGTAGCATCAGCATTCATTGTGGAATTGAGAGACTCCTCTGACTCACAAGAGCCCAACATGTCTCCTTCCTGTGGTGCACAGAGGTGAATTCATCATTCGATGTCGAGATTCAGTTCCCGTTGTTCGGTTCGGCTGGAAGAATCGTTCATATCATTTGTTCGTTCAGTCGCGTTTCCCACACAATGTCATTTAGCGGTGAATCATGTAATGCACAGTTCTCAGCTCTTCGTTCTCAACGGTGCTATTGGTCAACATAACACTGTAGTTCAAGGCAAATACATAGTTTCAACTTCATGATTATGTGTACTTTTAGGCAACACAACAGTGGGTAATATGTATATTCACCTTGAGATTAAATTGACATGTATTGAAGGTAAGCCAAGGGTGACTGACTGACTGAACGAGAATGAAAATGATGAGCTACAAATGAAATGATTGTTTGTTTTTTTCATGAAAATGGTTGCTATGCTTTCCTGTTTCTCATTGGCTAAAATTCAATGACACTGTCCTAGACTCAGCATACAATTGGCTGGCTCTCAGTCCTCTTCAGCACTCTGACAACTGAGGGAAGTGAAACGTGGAATCAGGTCAGTTCGTTCGCATTAAAAAGTCATTCCTTCAAACTGATTGATTTGCAAACGAGCCATCTTTAGTGGCGCAGGACGCAGTGCTGTTCCCACTGGTAAAAGAATGTGGCCACATGTGGCTCAGACCATCTCCGAATATGGTTTAATGATTGAATCTCAAATGTGTCCTCAGTGCATCTGTCCACTTGTGAGCAGACTCAGAATGGATGACAATACCAGGTGAGAATGGGGCCTTAGTGTTCACCGGACAAAAGCTGTAGTGTCCACATACTACACGCTTAAGATTGGCTGCACAAGTCAATTTTAAAGAAATATGTACTACTACGGTACATGCACAATCACTGGGGTCTGGAGCAAAAATCACAGTCTCGCTCAGGGAGGTTAGTGAGATGGCCATACATGGCAAGAAGAGACAGGGCCATTTTCTCTGAGGCAAAAAGTCGAATAATGAGCATCTAGAAGCACTGCATATTCATTATTCCTCTCATCTTCATGTCCACATGTGTGTGTTCATCTTTGTGTATGCTTGTGGCTCTGCATGGAAACAATCAAAGTGTGGATGAAAAATATTGGAATTCTAATTTTTCAAAAAATAAAAGTTTTTTTAAACTTGTTTCAGAGCACATGGCTAATTTCTCTAGTGCATGCTGAAAAAACAAAACTCAATTGGGAACAGACGCTTTGGAAAAGAATTTATGTTTGATGATTCCCATTAATTAACTTTACTGATGCAACTACTATGCTTCGCTAAACATTATCCCACTGTTTCAACAAGTACATCACATATCTCTCCATCTCTCTGTTACATTAATCATTAATGTGTTTTTAATCTAATGTTTTGTTACATTTCTAGTCTTGGCAATTTGTTCTTCTGTTCAGCTTTCATGAGTCTTAAGGGGCCAAACACAGAAGGAGTCCATGCAGGCTAACTGATCGATTAGCATCAGACATTTGCAGGCACACATTTTGGGAATAACAATCAATGTAGTGCCATCATCACGCCGAGGCTCAACTGTGCAATGACTATAGTTGACTTAGGTGCCTTTTTTAGCTTTGTTCTAATCTAATTCTTTACCTCCTCTGAAATTTACAACACATCCTCCTATCAAATGGCTAACTAAGTCAACCTGCAATCCACCCCAACCTCATCGTTAAATGTGCTACCACTCTTTACACTACTTCCCTGAGTTCCCCCTCATCTGCCGTCTGAATTACTACTGCCACTAGAGGTCACGCCTAACCAGAAACAGAACTATGGGTTGTGATAAAATGATGTTCACTCTTCTGATGAGGATGCCTTGGAAATATAATCTTATTTTTCCTTTTCAAAATAAATCATCTTTACAGTAGCTGTATTGATACTGATACTGATCATTAGGAGTGAAGACGACCAGTAGTTGATATTTGAAAGCAGTTTATATTTGTGTAAATATGTGTGTGAAACTGTAGAATAACTAATAAAGAATACGACTGGAATGTAAAGAAAAAAATGTACAATTTGAGCTACTTTCCTTGAATATTTCCATTTTACTGTTACTTTAAACTTGTTGATAGCTTATTACTTGACATGAAACCAATCAGATGGTGTCATTGTCAGGACATATGAACATACTGTATATCTACTGGATAATCAGCTGATCTCTATTTTAGTCATGTCAGGTATTACATTACATGCACATCTCCAAGTGATTGGTGAGCAGAACTTTTAGTTCAACATAAAAATCAGTTTTAGTTGTGAAATAATAGTTAAAACATTACTGCTGTATTGTTGGGAACACTCAAGTCATTTATGGGAGCTCATTTGGCTCTGAGACAGCAGCCAGGAAAAATACAAAGTGGGTCACATCTCTGCAATGCTTCCTGCAATCACATTGAAAACTGCTAAATACACAGACAAGTCCTCATTTTCCATGCAGGTCTTCTTAGCCACCAGAAGAGAGGCTTGCAGATATATCTGTGAAGTGAATGTGATGCCTTACTCTGTAATACTATCGCTATATATTGTAGATGAGATGGATAGAATAAAGTGATTCACATAATGTGCATGCATAAAAATGTGTCCTGTTCCTGTCTGTAAACCATCTGAGCTAAACTCATTATCTCACAATGCTTCACACTGCAGACTGCCAAAGTTAAACTCATTAGCATACTTTATTTGACACTAATTCAGTCAGCTGAAGCAAGAAGCTCCGGATCTGCGACTGCAGAGGAGCTGTTGGCTGCACCACATAAGACGGAATCGGTTGTTCTTTTCTTTTTGGAGGAGCAAAAAAGGAAGGAGGTACATGTGAAATGCTCATTAGGGAGAGCCATATGGTAGAGGGAACAGGAGAGGAGGGGGAAACAACTGAGAGATGGATAGATGGAGAGAAAAAGGTTTGCCTGCATCCCTGGATTGTTGAGATTTGTTTACAGCTGTTTGGATGGATCCACCTCACTGGTGTCACATCATTGTTTTCCTCTTCTGTCAGTTTTGTGTGAAAACTGAATATATTTTTAATTCCAACAAAGAACAGAGAGACTGACTTTATGAATGACAGTTACACCACCAGGAACATACAGGACTCCATCAATAATCTTGTGTTACCATGACAAACTTGTGATGAAGGGGTAAAGGCTATGATACGGCATCTGCTGCCTCCAATGATTAACAAATTATACATGAAATCAATTCCTGCACCTCCTGGAGGACTCCTCCCTCCATCTTCCTCCTCTTCTGTCCTTCATCTTTTTGCTCCATCTTTGTGTTTTCAATTAATTCATCCTCCTTTATCCAGCCAGGAATGGAGGAGGGGTGAGGGAGGAGGAGAAATGCCCCCACCTCTCCTCCTCCTCCTCCTGACTTAAAAAAAAATAGAAGTGTGTACCCAGAGGAGGCAATGAGCTAACTTCTTCTCCTTTACCTTTCCATCAGTCTCTCTTTTCTTTTCTGTCTTCCTCTTACTGTCCTACCCAACTCAACGTATCTTCTGATCATCTGATCCAACTTCATCAAATCAGAACCCTGTCATTGGACCAAAACACTGATATTGGACATTTTCTTTACTGTCAGTTAAGGTATGATAATGACTCTCTAATACAATATCTGTGCATGGCACCTATAGTATGACCAGGTACTTGAAGACAGGGGAGACAGTACAGAGGTGATTTACAGCAGTTCTGATCTGGATTTCTGCTCTGTGATGAGATGAGTGCAACAAAGACTGTTTTATTTAATTTATGTCAAAGTGTGTTCTGTGATGAGTTAACAAGGCAGTTAAATTTGTTTTAGTATGGGAAAAGAGAGAAACTAAAGATGGTGTCAGGTTTTAGTTTTCTGTTAAGTTAGAAAATAGGTTTTCAAAAAAATGCATTTTTGAGTTCATTTTGTTTATTAATTACACTGAAAGCTAAACAATTGTGAAATGTGGCCAGTGGAATACATTTCCCAGCTTGAATCACCAAGATGATCTGTCTGTGAGAACCCTGCAGTAGCTGGCCAGGCTACTAACAGAAATCCTCAGAGTTCTTCTGGTGGGCCTGGCTCGCCATCAATCTCAAACTTTTCTCAGCTGATACGGGGTCACCAAAAACCAGCCTACACATACTGTGCAGAACAACAAATCAAATAACTTTATCATCTTCAATAAAAAATGACATCATCATAAATGAGATAATATCAGATTCAATCAATCAAGATTTTTCCACTTAACTTATAGAAATCATCTCCCCACGAGTTTTTAATTTTTTAACAGTGTTCTTAAAAATATATTTATCAGACTTTAAACAGTATTTAGACATGGATTTCCTCACATCCACACTTTTCAATAATACAGTCACATGTTTTTAACCTTTTAACCTTTACACATTTTTAACAGTGCTTTCACGCAAAATGATGAACTTAAACACAATATAGCAATACAAAATTCACACTAAAAAATGCTGGGTTATTTCATCAACCCAACTACTGCGTTATGAAATGTGTAACCCATTTTGGATTATTATATAGGTTTTGGGTTATTATTTGGGTTATTTTTGTGCAACCCATGCATTGGGTTAAATACAGTTGGGTTATATACAGCCTATGGTTAAAATCCATCAACCCAAGAAACATCAGTTGACCCAGCACCTGAGAAGTTTATGCTTTGAACGTCAACATGTCACACGTCATCACATCGACTTCTGACAAGTGGCAACCCGATGGATCATCCTCGTCGTGGCGAGCCAAGTTGAAGGTTTGTGCACTCTACATATCTAATTCACTATGTCTGTCTTGTGTTACATATTAAAGTAGTATCTTTATATTGCACACATGAATGCAGTTCATCTGTTTGGTTTTAGCCATTTACCAAATGAATTAATGAAATGTCCATTATGCCCGTGGGCTTATGGCCATGTTTATTGAGTTAGCCAGCTAGCTCGCTGGTTCGCTAGCCTGGCAGCTGGCAGCTAGCGGGTTAATTATCCTGCTGGTTTGCTCGCCAGCCCAGTAGTTGCCTTGCTAGAATACATACAATTTAGCAAAGCAACTACTGGTGAAATAGCCCTGAAACTTTATAATGAGGCCTAAAAAAAATGTTGTTTGGTTCCTGTTTCCGGACAACCCTGTCAATTTATGTGCGACCCAAATTCTTTTATGAGCTTGATACGGTTATGAGACGGTTCAACACCCACACCTTTTCTGCAGTTTTTCCGTGGTTTTGCACAAACGTCTCACTACAGTCGCTCAGTTTCTCTGGCCGCTACTGTTGTGTTGGTCACGAACGTGTCGTTCGAACGAACGGATCTTTTCAGTGAACAAAGTGAACGGGATCACTTCATGGACTGATTCGTTCCTTTCTCAGTTCAGTTGAGCTTAGCCGCAATCATGCCAGCCGGGAGTGCAACTGCCGCGACTCACTCAGAGAACTGTGATTCTCGTTTGCACTGTGATTTGTTCATGATTCACGAACCTACTGCAGGCAGAGAACTGGCGCTGCGGACGTGATTCTCGTTCAGGAACTGTACTGAAAATGGTGCTGTGTCACTCACCCAGGGCAGAGGAGATGATTCACATTCATTAACCGTACTGCTAAAATTAGCGCTTTACTGCACAGTAAAAGTCACATAAGTTTGCGAACGTGATTCACATTCACGCTGATTCAGTGACAGCGCGAACGTGATTCACGTTCACGCTGATTCAGTCTCTTTCTGTGTTAGATTTATTGTTCAGCACGTGTTGATGAGGCGGCAACTAACTAGGTTCATAGTCACCGGCAAAGATGCTTCACTGAGCGGGCTGGCCCGCGGCTGCGATACGTCGCGGCAGCTCTGCCCCGTGAACTGATAAGAGTCAATGGAGTGAACTTTATAAAGCTGCTTCTAAAAAGTGCTATACGTTAATGTCTCATTTACATTCACACTCATATGGATATATTCAGGAAACAGATACGAAACTAAAACAACATCTGTAACGTTCTTTGAATATTACGAACGTTAGCTACTCCTTATATGTTCCGTATACAGGTCGGCACCAAACAGGTTATTTTTTTGCTTTTTTTGCAAATCGTTGTGCAGGAGAGGAAAACAATCCCAAAGGGCTTATATAAAATCCTCCCCTCCAATACAAAATCACTAAAACAGATCAAAAAGGGAAAAAAGGAAAAGAAGCAGAAAGGGGAAAGAGACAAGGAAAAAACACAGGAAAAATGAGACAACAACAAGGACAAAGATCAGTATGAAAGTAAGTATGAAAAACAGACCTGGCCTTAACGTAAAAGCAACACTAGTACTACTATTAGTAACTGAAAGTAAAATAAGCACCTGGTTGTGCATCTGCACAGCTTTCTCCTTCACCCTCTGGAACACATCCTGGCACTGATCTTTGGTAAGATGAGGTAGAGAGCAGAATCTGGGGTCTAACGCAGTGCATTCCAACAGATGGTTGTCCCCAGGCCCAGTGTATCTGTCTGATAAATTGTTGAAGATAGCTTTCCTCATCATGCTCACCATGGTGGAGTCCTCCTCCACAGGCAACACGCTCTGCTCAATCGTGTCCTTTAAGGGCGCATTTAGAGACATTGTTGGGTTTTGTTCATCAGTTAGCATGGTGGTGACTGTCTTCAAAGGGTTGAGGAGTTTCATGATGTCCAAGTTGTCCAGTGTGTCGATTTCACAGGCGTTATGACAGACTTCTGGGCTAAGCAGAGCAGCAGCCACAGCTGGTTGAAGGTTGAGATATTGTTCCAACAAGTCCAGGTTGCTATTCCAGCGCGTGGTAAAGTCCACAATTAGCTTATGCTCATTGATGTCCGGGCCGAGCAGTAGTTTTTGCTTAGTTTTTGACAGCAGTGGCTGTCGGGCTCCTGTGGAAGAAGTTCATAATCCGCCGGATCCAACCCAGCAAGCGTGCAACGCGTGGCACACTCAAGCCAGCCTGGGTAGCTAAATTTAAAATGTGGGCGAAACACTTGATGTGCGATGCCAGCCCGGCTTCCCTCACTGCTACATCCATGTTTCTTGCATTGTCGGTGACTACAGCGATACCTTGTTGTTGCCTTTCCAGCCGCCATTCCGCCACCGCCTCCTTTAGCACTTCAGCTATGTTAGCCCCAGTATGTGACTAGCATTGATCACATGAGCAGTTATGGTGATATAACTTTGCGTGGCTCTAGATGTCCACCCGTCAGTTGTGATAGACACAGTATCAGCCCTCCGGAGAACCTCAACCACATGAGCTCTTACTTCCTGGTAGAGTTTTGGTACCACCACCTGGCTGAAGTGCCGTTGTGGCGGGATGTGGTCTCTTGGCTCCAGCGTTAAATCGGTCTAGGGCTCATAATTACAGTTAATGTGTCATGTGTTCCGGGCTGGGACACAATGTGCGCCGGCTCAGATCTTTACTGAGGTTCTCCCAGTGTTAGCAGCAGGAGGCTGGTTAGCACACCTCCCAGAGTCTCGCACTGAACCGCTGGAAACTCATTTAGGGACCATCATTAAATTACTTAGCATAGATATATTAATACATGATAATTGCATTTTTTCCAATATCTTCCATCTCATGTGACCCATTGACTCCAAACCAGCAGCAGATTGTATTAGTAAACTGGATGAATGAGACCCAGCTCTTTTTTTGTAGCCTACTTTAGTGCATCTATTTTATATGAATATTAATATGCAGAAATTATTTTTTTTTCTCAATAGCTTCCATGTCATGTGACCCAGTGACTTCTGAAACAGATTCTGTTTCCATAAAAAATATATAATAAAGAAAATAATGGTAGCCATTAGGGGTGGAACGGTTCACAAAATCCACGGTTCGGTTCCTATCACGGTTTTGTGGTCACGGGTTTTGGTTTGGTTCGGTATACAATGATTGTTAGGAAAATCAATTATGTCATGTATAGTCAGATTAAAACTGAAAGAATGAGGCACTCTGACATTTGCTACATCATTGTGACAGTCTTAAGTTAAAAGTAGGTAGATTCTGGCACTGCAGGAGAGGTGATAGTGCTAGTTCCAACATGCTTTTCATTTATTTGGCAAAGAAAGTTATCTTTAACAAATGCTAAGTACAAATAGTTATTCACTGTCACTAATGTAATGTAATGGGCAGTCACAGTCAGGAAACTTTCAGTGGCCCTGGAATAGAGCCGATAAATATGGTTCCTTTTAAGGATTCAAGTCATTATGAGTCACTCACTAAACTAAACTGGGTTGTGCGAGTCACTTGAGTAAATTGAGTCAGTATTGCCTAATCACCATGGAAACTCAGTCCTAGCCCATTGTCTGTTAACCAATAACGTAGTAAAAAACACAATGCAATAAAACATTACATACATGATTGGAAAAATAAAAGAGATACTAAAATAAAATCAAACTAAATAAAACAAATAAATAATAGAGTACTGAGTTAGGAATGGTGTAAATGGATAAAGTTCCCAAATAACTTAATATTCTACTTAATATTTATATATAATATTTACATATAAATTATTTTATTTTGCAAAAATCGATCGACCTAATTTAATTTTATTATGCTACATTTATACACCAACCCTACAGTAGCCTCTGGCTACCTGCAGAACATTTTGTAACATTATGTTATTTCAGAAGTGGAAGAATGGCTTCTGTTGTACACTGACAGGTATGTGGTTGGAGGAAGTCTAACCTAGAGACTTCACTCGCTCATCTGCTACTCATTCAGAACGTAGCCAGCTGTTTGCACTCTCCTGCTCTGACTCGCGAGCTAGTGCTATGACGAGTCGGCTGTTTTTCCAGCATCAAAGCTCGCAAGCTAGCCTGCGGCCATGATGCCAGAAACACAGCCGACTCGTAGCTCTTCTTCTGGTTTACTGGCAGTTGGCACCCAGCTCAGTACCGCCACCTGCTGCTCTGGAGTGCACACGCTTCGCCTCCTTAGTAAATGAGAGAAAGAAGTTGCACGTGCCTATGAACCGAATGGTACACACGCGCCCCGAACCGTCACAAGCATACCGAACGGGATGGATTTTTTTTGATGAACTGTTCCACCCCTAGTAGCCATGTTCCTTATAATGTGTTGCTTTTAAGTAGCAGGGAATATGATTAAAAGCATGGAGAAATGTATAAACTGGTATCCAAATCAGACCCCCACTTTTTTGGAGGCATGACTGTATTCCTGTCTTATGACCCAGATGGGGAGCCCCAGTTTGGTCTTATAAAGTCCATTTTAATACCTGACTAAACATCACACACATCAACAATGAAACTTGTTGTACAGAAGTGGGGAAACAAAATGGTTTGATGGGCATTTTTTTTGCATACAGTGTGATTCCCACTCAAGTTTTGGAAGCTGTTCATGTGAGAGAGCTGCTTGACCACCATCCCCTGCATGCAGTCAAGTCACTCAGTGAGCGTGAGGACTGTTTATACATTTCACTGCGCTATAGACTTTTTTTTAGAAAGTTAGCTTACTGACATCAGGAGTGTGTATAGTAGGTAGGCAGATTCTCACAAGGCAAGGTGATCCTGGAGAGTCTTGATGAGGAGAATGTGATAACCATTAAGCAGAGACGTTGCCTAGTCCGTATTTTGCTGTCTCATCTCGTGGAGAAGCTAGGAGACAGGTATTTAAAAATAGTGTTTTCCCCTATTATTTTGCTTGAATGTTATTTTGAAATGATGTATGAATCCTCTATCAATCTTCTTTCAGGGGAAAGGATAAGAGAGGACATCACATTTCAAGTCTGACATTTACCTATATTTGCTAGAAAGAACATCATTTTACCTTTTTTATCAATTCTAGTCGAGTGTAGGCTATTTAAGGGTTTGTAATTAGTAGAAAAGTAGAAATTATTGACTTGAAAGCAGTGTTCTGTCTTGTCTGAGGTGAAATGCAAATACAGTTGTCATATGATCAAATGTTTCATGATTCTTTAATGACAGATCACCAACAAAACATGAACAACACATGTACCAAAACACGTTCAAGAAAGTTTTACTTTACTTTACACTACACATGTTGTGTCAATACTTTAAATCTAGGTTGACTCTGTTCGTAATATTTTTTTGTTTTTGTTTACAGTTCTACCTCTGAGACCAAAAAGTCCCTGGCTACAGCTTTAATTCAGGCCTTTCCCTGCTTGAAGAACAAATCAAGCAGTGGCATTGTGAGTAATTAACATTTTATAGAGGAAGTGATGCTAAAATTGTCAGTTGGATAGTGGATACGCTACCTCATCTCCCAGCACCTGTGCACTGGACTGGGTCTGTGCTGTTCTAGATGGCTCAGCCACATCCTGTGGCCACACTGTCAAAGACAAAATGTGCTTAATTGCCATTCACCAGAGACTTTCGTTTTTTGACACCCCAGGAAGGAGCAGCAATACAGCCACTGGGTTCCTCGAAGAGAGGCTTCGGAACAGCAGAAAGAGGCTGAGATCACAGAGCAGATCACGGAGCATGCAGCAGAGACCGCCACAAAGCAATGAAGACGGTGCCCCGTAGGACACGCATACCAGATAATTGTTGGAACTGAATCATTTGTTGAAGCAATATTTGGATAATTTAGTGATTGGTGATATGCTTATGTGTATTTTTTTATAGACTATACCATATCGGAAGAAAGAGCCATACAGTTTCAAGAATGGCTGAGACCGAATTCACAGCACCTCAGCAAGGTGGAGCTATACATGCTGGATACAGCAGTGTACAGGTCAGTAGGAATGCACTGAGGACAATAGCTGCAGCACTCCATGCCATTTTTCCTATGCACGCGCCTCATGGTACTCTAGCACCTCAAAGTCATTAAAATATAAACTCCAGACAAACTAATTGAACTACTCTTAGACCCCACACCTATGACCTAACACCTGCTCATTATGCTAGGGTGGGCTGGCCCAGGGTAGAGGACAGAGTACATTAACTTGCCATTGGCCTGCTTTTCAAGATACTCAAGGGACCAGTGCCCATGTAACTGTCAAACTACTTCAAAAGAGTGAGAAACGGGCACAACAGGGAGGGAGCTCCATTACACAAATAGAATAATTAAAAAATCAGCACAAACTTGGAATGAATGCTACCAAAATGTGGAACACCTACCCCCCAACCAGCCAAAAAAAATTCCATAAAAGAGCACCTTTCTACAATTGCCCTCAGGGCTGTTTGTGTAATCCTTTTAACATTCTTGTACATTTGTACTGCTGTACTTTCTGCAACAGCTAATAAAGTATTCAATCAAACAGGGCCAAGATGATCAGGGGAAACAAGTGGGACATCCAGGAGACCTGCCAAGAGTTCCCACATCGACTCCAGGCATGGTAAGTTAGGAAGGAGTATATGTTGAGGATTCATTATTAATTACAATCCTTATTGTTATGCACACACATACTTGTGTATGTGTGCTCTTTTCATTTGTTATTTTTCTTCACTGTAACTCTGTGAAGTCCTGCCCTCTCTAACGAGGTTGTTTTTATTGCGTTTTTGCGCTTTTTCATATTGTTTTTTATAAAATGCTGCTTCCACCCGGACACGCTGTTTTTGTTTACTCCGGAGAACAGCTGATCGCACTTATGCCGGCCGGCATTGTGGCCAGACCAGCTGACATACCACCTGAACTCTGGAGAAAAACACACCGGGGATGCAGGGGAGGGAAGCAACGTCGGGGGATGAGAGGAGGGTCAAGGCTTATGGAGAGAAGATTTAAGCCGTGTCTCCCCTCTGTAGTTATGGGAAATGCAACACAATGGACAAGCTAACGGTGCTAACGCAAAGCCACACGGAGTACCGGGAATGCAGTCTGATGTGTTTTACTGAGAAATGGCTGCACAGGGACATTTCAGACCAGAACGTCTCTGTGGATGGTTTCCACACCGTCCGGGCCGACCGGGATTGTACCGAGAGCGGTAAACGGAAAGGCGGGGGGCTTGCCGTTCTAGTGAATAGCAGATCCTGGTAACATCACAGTTAAAGAACAGCTCTGTAGCCCGGGTGTAGCCCCCCGGCGCGCCACCACCCACCAAACACTGACATACCTAACAATAGATTGTATTGTATTGTCAAAAGAGGTGGACAAGTTTTTCAGTCAGAAAGAAAAGAGTTTACATTTATCTGGTCTGACTGTTGTTTCACACACACACACACACACACACACACACACACACACACACACACACACACACACACTGCTTTCATGCATCTAGGAAAACTACATACATTTTGATTAGTCTAACTAATAGGAAGGGGAGTGAGCTAATAAATAGGCCTAAGTTCTTCTGTGTTAAAGATGTGAGTCAGATCAGGTTAACACATAGCCTTCTTCTGATTGCTGAAGGGAAATGAAGTAGCTAAATAATAATTTACTCTCAAAGCACCAACTTTAAATAGGCCTAAAGCAACTACTACAAAAGCACAAGATTTAAGCCTGGCAGAGACACAATTATTGACTAATAAATAACATGGGTCAGATCATTTCAGATAGGCTTTTAAAAGGGGATTGCATTAAATGCCATTTGTGTCAGTTTCCATTACATTGGCCCAGACAATAGGCCTATGCTGTGCATCATTAACAAGAGCTACAATAGCTTGTCACAGCTGGACTCCCTCTTATGATGTCATAGTCATTTTTAGTGTTTATAAATTCAATAAGGATTAAAGATAAAAAAAAAAAAAAATAGCCCAACTGTAACCTAAATCCTGTTTTGTAATTACTCTATTTATCTTATGTTAATCAGCACCTAGTCTGCCTAAATCCCTCTAGATGTCTAGACATCTGACCACTTTTCTAACTGCCCCCCCACTAATGGGAATTATAGCAGGTGTGAAAGGGTAGCTTATTGACGCTATGAACATTTTTTCTTATCATCCGTTTATTTTTAATATCAATATATTTTGGAGACCGGGGAGCATTAGTGTGTGTGGGACTGTGCTCGTTAACAGTTGCCTCTTGGTGACTGATGTCAATGTGTGTCTTGCACATGGTGCAGAACGCATGATGGGGCAGCCTGGACATGTGGACGCAAGGCCATCTCTCCAATATTTGTCAAGAAATCTTTGAGGTTTCCGAAACTTTCTTGGAGGCAGTTCCGCCGCCATGGCACGCAAGCCTACAGTTGTGTGTGCAGCAGTAATGGATTCAGGGGAAATGATGGTTAGCCTGCTGTTTGCAACACACACACAACATTGATGAACGGTAACATTGACGAGTGGTTAACAACACCGTCGGGTAACCTCAACGTCTTAATTTTACCTTTTCAATGCTGTTTGCATCGGCAGTGACAGCAAACGGCCAAAGAGGGATCAGTTATCCGGCCAGCCTGGCTTTGCTTGATGCACTGCATTAGATTAACCGCGTGGAGCATTTGGTAGGACAGGCAGGTAGGCAAGGGTGTTAAAATGCAGCGCTCTGATTAGCCAAAAGCTTTTCACTCCACTTACACGCAGATTGTTTTGGCTCAGCAGCAGAAGAAACTTCATAGATCTGAACTTGCATAGAAACTGAAATGGGCGAACTGCGAAATGCAACAAAATGCGTACCAGGAGAGCAACAATTCGTATAAGTGTACTTAAGGGTCAAAATGCGTACAAGTTGGCAGGTCATTGTTGTCCTGTACATCTCTCCCACTGCAAACCCAATGTCTGCCTACAGCACCATACACACCAGCATCTCCAAGCTTCGAACCAAACACCCCAGTGCCCTCATCATCATGTCGGGAGACTTCAACCACTTCACCACTGATACAGTTCTGCTGACATTTAAACAATACGTGAGCTGTCCTACCAGAGAGGAGAGGACCCTGGACCTTATGTATGCTAACATTAAGGATGCATTCATCTCCTCTTCTCTCCCCCCTCTGGGCAGGTCAGATCACAACCTGGTTCACCTCAAACCCTGCTATGTGTCTCTAGTGAAGAGGAAGCCTATGACCACAAGGACTGTGAGGAGGTGGTCAGAGGAGGCTCTTGAGGCACTGCAGGCCTGCTTTGAAGTAACTGACTGGCCTGCACTCTCTGAGCCCCACTGGGAGGACATTGATGGACTCACAGAGTGCATCACAGACTACATAAACTTGTGTGGACTGCAATGTCCCTGCTTGGACTGTTGCCTTTTACGCTAATAATAAACCTTGGATCACTAAGGACATTAAGGCCATCCTTAATGAAAAGAAAAGAGCATTCAGAGAGGGCAACCATGATGAGGTGAGGAGAGTGGAGGGGGTACTCAAACTTCACATCAGGGAGGCTAAAGACAATTACAGGAAAAAGCTGGAGAATAAACTTAAGCAAAACAACATGAGGGATGTGTGGAGTGACATGAGAACCATCACCGGGTTCTAGAACACTGGTGGCATGGTGTTGGAGGGCTGTGTGGACCGGGCCAATGAACTGAACCTTTATTTCAATAGGTTTGATACTGCAGCCCCTCTCCCACAAGACTCTGGTGCTGGCTACCCAACAACAAATGCCACTTTACCTCCCCCTACTCCTCCTCCTCCTTAAGGCCCCCACGCACCGCCCAGGCATCCAACTGGCTTATCCGACCACTCTCCAACCACTCCGTTGCCTCTTGTCTGACCCGTTCGGCAGAAAAGTTGCACTGAAACACACCGCTTCGACGTGCTGCCTACTCCACTGTAGCGTGTACGTTCTGCGCTTACGCGAGATGCAATAAGAGGGTGGTGCTTGTGTTGTGAGTTGTAAACAAGAGGCTTATGCACGCAACTCTCGTTACTTTCGATCAAAACGAAACTTAACTATTTCAGATAAAAACAGCTGCATACTAAACATGCAGCGAGGCATTACCAAACGAAGGCAAATTAATTCGTCCTGAATGGATATAACAACTAGTCTCGTGCCAGGACTGCAAAGTCAGTATTCCGCCCCTCCCACACACCACGCTGATTCACTAGCACACCGCCAATCAGAGAACCCAATGGCTCAGACGTGCAACGGCCCACCTCCTCAGACTTTACATGTTCAGTCAGCGCTGACAATGGGTGCTTAAAGCCTGTGCCCCCCAGCTGTGTGGAGTACTGAGTCAAGTTTTCAACCTGAGCCTGCACCTACAGAGGGTCCCTGTGCTGTGGAAGACATCCTGCCTTGTTCCTGTGCCAAAGACGCTGCGTCCCAGCGGCCCTCAGGACTATAGACCGGTGGCCCTGACATCCCACATCATGAAGACCCTGGAGAGGCTTGTCTTGGAACAGTTAAGGCCTATGGTCAGGCCCTTCACTGATCCACTACAGTTCGCCTACCAGCCCCGCCTGGGAGTTGAGGACGGCATCACCTACCTGCGGAACAGAGTCTATACTCATCTGGAGAAGCTGGCGAGCACTGTGAGAGTCATGTTCTTTGAATTCTCCAGTGCTTTTAACACTATCCATCCAGGCCCCCATTGTGTCCTGGATTGTAGATTACCTGATGGGCAGACCACAGTACGTACACCTACAGAACTGTGTGTCTGACAGGGTGGTCAGCAACACTGGGGCCCCCCAGGCAACTGTCCTCTCTCCCTTCCTCTTCATCCTATACACATCTGACTTCAGAAGTTTTCTGATGACTCAGCAATAGTTGGCTGCATCGAGAAGGGTGATGAGAATGAATACAGGACTTTTGTGGGTAACTTTGTCACTTGGTGTGAACTGAATCACCTACAACTCAACGTGACAAAAACAAAGGATCTCACGGTGGATCTGAGGAGGGCGGAAACACCAGTGACCCCTGTTTCCATCCATGGGGTCCCTGTGGACACTGTTGAGGAGTACCTTACTTTAATAATAAGTTGGACTGGATTAGAAACACAGAGGTGGTCTATAAAAAAGGCCAAAGCAGACTCTTTTTCCTAAGGAGGCTAAGGTCATTTAACATCTGCCGGACAATGCTGAGGATGTTCTACGAGTCGGTTGTGGCCAGTGCGATCTTCTTCGCTGTCACATGCTTGGGCAGTGGGCTGAAGGTCGCAGATAACAATTGGGTTTTGTTTGCACTTTCTGCACACTATTTAAATTGTATATTCGTTCATTTATATATATATATATATATATATATATATATATATATATATATATATATATATATATAATAGCTTGCTTGTATATATGTCATTTGTATGGGGTGTGTAACAAAACTAATTAAAGTATTTCTGATTCTGATTTATCTGCATGTTAACTGCCACATTTAATTTGTTTTCCTCAATTTATTTAAGTCTTACATGGAGAGGCTGCACCAAAACTCTTCGAAACCTGGCTGCCGTTTTAGGCCAAAAAGATTCTGTACCTGGCGAGATGGGAAGGGAAACTGAACTCTTCGCTCGATGGATTAACACCTGGTAATACAAACGTATATTGTACATTACATACATTACATTATATTGTATATTGACTATGCAAATGTAAATTTCAGCAGGTCTTTTATTTCGCAACTAAATGACCAAATCCCAGATATGCCATTCTACCTATTGATACCTATAAAATTGTCCTCCTACAGATTGTTTGGGGGAACTGGCCCTGAACCAGCTACCAACGCTCCTTCCACCAACCGTGTACAAAGTTGGCTGAAAGGTATTCTGGCACACCATCGAGGAGTCGAAATTGACATTTATGGACCATAAGCCTGTAAGTCCCTCTGCATATCTAATAGGAAATGTTATTCCTTCTAATCACCTGAACCTAGCATCCATATTCTTGTCGGGGTGTTAGCCAAAATGGCAGATCAGCAAGCTCACAACGCTTTGCAATGTGAAATGTTGTGAGCTGGTAGATTAGCTATTTTTGTCAAAGACATTTTGTGTAGATGAAAACAGTGATCCAAGTACAATACAGCCAACCCATGTCCAGTTTAATTGGTTAAGAATGTGCCTGACAACTTACAGAATAATTCAGAGATGTATTTCTGAACATCCCCGCGACCCTGCAGAGGATTAAGCGGCGTACATAGAATATGTACAGATGATGGATGGATGGATGGATTTCTGAACATGCACTGTATCAGCCACTGCAATCACCATTATCTTGCTTACTCTTTGCTTTTCGACAGGATTTTGCTTCAGTGTTTCTCAAACTTTTAAATTTCAAGGTCTCCCCTTAACTCGTGATTTGACCGGCTGGTCGAAGAGTGATCAGTTATCATCGCTGGGGAGGCTCTGGAACAAAGACACTGCTTCAGGCAGTTGACGTCTGCTTTAAGGTATTCTACATATTTGACATCGAGTACCCAATGCAGTGTGCTCTTGTTTGGGAGTATGGAATGGAAGGAGATGGAAGTCAAAACCGGTTAAGTTTTTGCGTTCAGCAATACTTGACTGTGGATAGACTGTGGATTTTTTATAGTACATTTATTCATGTAGTTTTGCACTGCTGTCAATTGTTGAAGATTGTTTTGCACATTAATCCTCCGATCTGCCAAAAATAGAATTAATATTTTTCTAAGATTCTAACATTGTTTAAAAGTGTTTATTGCGTAAAATATTCACATGAGCAAATATAAGATGTATTTTAGAGGGTTTTTATGAGACATGGGTATTCTGTTACAGTAAAACACAACATCATGATGATCACCATTTTAGAGGTAGAATTATCCCATTGCAGTTTATATGAATCAGCATTTGGGTGGAATATTATCTAAAATATAATTTGCATAATATTTAACCAATTCATATGGTAGAATTTACCCTGTGTTTTAATTAATTTGACCCATTATTTGAGTATAACAATTAACCAATCCATATGATAGAATTTACCCAGTGTTGAAATTAATTTGACCCAGCATTTGAATTAAATGTGTAATCCATCTTGTTGGGTTAAAATGCACAACCCATTTTGTTGGGTCAAATTAACTACTGCTGGGTTGGTCCAAAAGTTACCCTGGCATTGGGTTAAAAAAACAAGTTGGGTTGATTTTAACCAGGATTTTTTAGAGTGTAATATTCAGCATGGATAACTCCGCCTGGTTTTAATTCACATTCTGCCATGCTAAATGATACTAATGTGACCAATTATCTAGCCGACGGTCTCGCCAGCTGACGGCCTTTCTAGCTGACAGCTACACATTAATAATGCCTTCACTCACCGCAGTCCCAAAGGTAAGTCAACAATTGTCCTGATCCGCCAATGTAAGCGAACATGCTCGGCGATGCTGCACCTACTCTCACACACTTTTCCTCTCTTTTTAACAGTTTTCCCTGGGGTCTCGGTCTTGCTAAATGTGCATAGGGCTCTCTCCTCGCGCTTCCTTCTAGTGCTTTTCCATCAGTCTAACGAGCAGAGGATCAGCCCTGACGTCAGTACAGGTGCCAACAGGTTCAAAACAAACAACTCGCGGGGGCTAAACCCTATGGTGACCAAACAGTTTTTAGTGTGTGGGTTACACTAATTTCAGTAGGCATCTGTGCAACACAGTGCATAGTTGTCTTGGACAAAATGTCAACAATGTTATTTCATTATACTCTGTTGATAATGTGTTAATTTTTCATGTTTTAAACTAGGGCTATCAGGCGATTCAAAAAAAAAAATCTAATTAAGCCGGAAATAAGTGTACCCTCCGCGGCGGAAAATCGGCGGACCACAACAGACCCCCAATTTGCCAGCCTCTGTCTAAAACCGCGGACTGAGCCACCAAAAGGACGGGCAAATTGGCGGCTTTGTGCTCTGTCTAAAAATGGCTCATGTCTGTTGTCATCCTGTTTTGACTAGCGACGCAGGTGGGAAGTGACGTCCGGACAAGTTCCTCGGTGCTCGCACATTGAATTGCCACTCAGATTCTCAGAATTAATTGCGTGAATTTGTATAATGCGTTAATTTGCAGTGTAATTAATTCATCTAATTAACGCGTTAAACTGACAGCCCTATTTTAAACCAAAATTCTGGACATATCTAAGGAACACCACTTTAGGTATTAGGTTAACTGCAGGTCTGTGACAGATTAAAAACTCTGGTCTTCTCTATACCCATGCCCATACTACATGCCCATCCACCATCCTGACCTTCAAACCCTTAGGTATACTGGCTCTGAATGTTGGATGAAAATGGAGGTCGAATTAGATCAGCGTTCCTGAAGATACTACACTGGTTTACCTGATATTCAGTCAAAACACCTTCTGTGTGAAGTATGCTTTTGGCCTTTTATGACTTTATTGACAGGACAGTTCAGAGAGGTGACAGGAAATGGGATGAGAGAAAGGGGGGAATGACATGTTGCAGAGGGCCACAGGTCAGTCTCCAGCTCTGAGCTGCTGCAGCAAGAACAGGGCCTCTCTTTACATGAGAATTGTGCACTACCACCTGAGCTACCGGGTCGCCTTGCATGTGTTTTTCTTTCTTTTTTTTTTTTTTCAATAAAACGCATGTCGGCAAAATGATATCCTGCTTAGCACTGTGGGAATATAGTTAGTGCTGGAAAATGACAGAGATGCAGTATGATGATTTACAAGCAGAGAGAGGAGAGAATGATAAGATGTAAAGATGATGAGCAGCACATTTTAATTTCAACTCCATGCAGCCTATGAGAAGTTAATATTAAAGGGTGCTCATACAACAAAAATATCTCCATATAAAAAACATGACATGTAACTGCTGCTCCTACTCTGTGCACTTTCACATTTCATAATGAGAGCCTGCAGCGCAAACATCATGTGCATAAAAGCAGGATGTACGTGGTAAAGGAGATAAACACGGAGGAAAGTGACTGCAAACACATTCTAACTCATTCTGTCGAGCTGGCGAACACTGAGTGCATTCGTCATGCATTTCCATGAGGATAAGATGAAAGGAACGCCCATATTACTGGCAGGCACTGAAAATATAAAGTCATACGAGGTGGGAGACTAAAGCTCACTGATTTGACTGAAGGCTCTCCATTCCTCAAGGCTATGCCTTCGGTTATCCTTCTTTCCTCCACCTCCTATTTCCCCCCTCTGGCTTACAGCAGGGATACACTTTATATCACTTTGTCTGCCTAGAAAACCTTTCTGACAAATCTATTTCTTCCTGTTACAGAGCCAAAAATATTCTTCTCTGTCTTGCTGACTTTGAGTTTTATACACTGGGCAGACACAGAGGCAGAATCACAGTAGGTGACAAATGTTGCTTTTACTCAAGAAAGAAAGTCTGCACAGCTATGACAGTCCCCTGTATTTATCCCCACAGACATGTACTGTAAAATGGTCACTCAGATGATACCAAAAGCAAGTATGAGTGTGTGTGTTTGCGTGTAGGTGTCAAGATAAATAGTTGGCACCTCTGCATTCTGGACATTACAGTGTAGCTTTGTTATCTTCAAAGTGACACAGTGTTGCTTCAGGGCCAGAGTGTCCTGTTGCTGACCTGTGATGGCTGACTGCACAGACCCAACTGTAGACGAGCTGCTGCTTTGTATGAAGCCCAGCCACAAGCACAGGCACAGAGAAACAACCAATCACTTGTCAAAGCTTGGCAAAAAACATTTCAGATTTTAAAAAGGAGATTTGATTTGGAAAAATCTTGATTCTGGTTGGTGAGTAATGTGGGCTAACATGTACCAAGATGTCAACACAACATCACTGCTCAGTTCCTCTTTCTCATCTCATAATTGAGATGGCCACAACTGCTGTTTCCTCATGTTAATGCTATATCTGCTAAATGGGTAACTATAACTCTGCAGACCAGTGTTTGATGCCAGTGGATGTCACTATATCTAGACTGCAACACCAACATCCATCCAATATTAACCAGATGAGAGTGCTTGTTTTTATCAGTCAGAGTTCTAACAGATTTCAGTTCGGTTACTGTTTAACTAAAGCACATATATCCAACACTAATCAGCAGATTTCACTCGACACATCTGCGTCGTGTCATGGGGCGCTGTAGACAATGCTCGAGTTTCACCACCAGCACCACCAGGCCACTCAGCAGCATACCAGAAGCAACTCTCCACTCTGCTCTGTGGAGAAAACGCACAATGTTTATTTTTGACTGAAGCGGAGAACAGCCGCGTCAAGCTCCACAGAGTACACCACAACAAACATTACTGTACACACTCTAAAAACAACAAATAACTAAACAATCCAACTATGTAGCTTACTCAAACATAAACATCTATAAATAATGATATATAATATTGTTTAAAACACATATTATCAGCAAACTAACAAGTAATAATTTGGTCTGCTATGTTCTCCAGCTGGTCTCCATCAATGTCTGCCTGATGTTTGGTGCTGAGCAGTGTACAGTGGCTTACAGTGAAAATAGGTTGATTGTAATGTTGAGAGTGAACCAAAAAATGTTGTTGTCCTAAAACCCAAAAAATGAGCTGAAACAAGCTAGCATGCTCCATGAAGCTGAGGGGAGCACAAAGATCATCCCTGGAGGATTCATCAGTATGAGCACTTTTACATCACACAGTGTCATAGTGTTATTGTTCATATAAAAATACAGATTTTTTGCAGCTTCATGATCTAACCAAAGACGGATAATACAAGCTAGTGCAGAGTGCATTACACTAATATCAAAATATTGTATCTCTGTATGGCTCTGTATGAAAGTGTTTAAGTCTCTGAAGATTTGCTTAAAGGTCGCATATTGTACTGTTTTTCATCAATTTGACACAGCTGTCAGTGGTCCAAAAACTTTGTATTCGATATGCATTACCCCAAACCCATGCATGGTCCTGAATCTCAGCTGTCTAAAGGTCGCTCTACAGAGCTCTATTCGGAGCAGTCTGTTTCTGTACCTGCACCTTTAAATGCTAATGAGCTCCGTCTGTAAACGCTTACTTACATCACTCTTAGGGAGAGGATTCCCCTTGCTTTAGCAGTAACATGAGCTACTGTTTACAGTGGATGTAATGCTATGGCTTGCAGAGATTTTTTTGTTCAACCGTATCAGTTTGACCCAGAATCGGACCCAGAAGGAGAGGCTCCTGAAGAAGAACAACTTTTGGATAGCTCCTATCCCCGCGCAGGGGAGGCTGGCCTATGTAAATGACTCCTTTCGTTCAGCTCTTTTCAGCTCCTTTCGTTATGTAACGAAAGGAGCTGAATCTGAACAGCCTGTAGGAGCACCGTTTTACCAGTGGGTGGGCTGTAGAGACCATGCAGGAATAGTTTACTTTCCTCATTCTGGGAGTTGGCAGGCTCAGGGAGGACCAGTATATATATGTAGAGACCAGAGAAAACGTGTTTTTCATAATATGGGACCTTTAAAAACACAACTGAATTGATGTTTGGATGGAGGCACGAAGCTGTTGTTTGAATTCTTTCACATAGCTTTTTGCTCCTTGATTGAATCAATGCATTATGCTTTGCTATGTATTCTTACTGTGAGCACACTGCATCCAATTCTCCATCCACTCAAGCTTAGAGTAGCAGTGAAGTGTGCTGCAGCTCAGAGAGAGGGCAGCTGTCTCCCACTTGTTGTTGGGACTCCGAGTTGAACTGTGTGGTCACTGAGTGAATTGATGGGGGGAGCCATTGCCTACCCTCGGCACCGTGTTGCATCAGCTAATCTTTTGAATAATGCAGAATCATGAATAAACATAGATCAATGCAGTACAGTACTGTAAAGAAGACCTGCCTTTTTCCCTTTCCCTCTTTCTTCTCCTCTCCACTCCTGCCTCCATGTTTTTCACTCCACTTCTCCTGTCTCTTTCTGCCTTTCTCTTTTCTCACCACAAAAACACTCTATTTTTCTTCCTTCCCTGCCAAAATCAAACACTCCCACTATTTCCACATCCTCTGTCACTCTCTTTCTGTCCTTTTTCTTTTCCACTCTGGCCACAGCTGTGACAGACATTGTAGTGCTGTAGTTTTGCTGTGTCTCAGTACACACAGGCCTGGCCTTCATTCTCAGTTCAATAGCTGCCCGGGTTTCCTCAAAGGCAGCCATCCAGCCAGCACAAAGCCTGCCCACTGGGAATAGTCCCAAAAAAGAGAAAGGGGCTGCTTGCCTCCTTTGCTCTGCTCCGTCTGAAGCGGCTTGCCTCCACCACCTCCTATAAATAATACAACGCTGCCTCAACAAAAAGAAAGCCTGCCCTGCTCCCTCAAGCCTCTGCTTCCATCTCTTCTTTATTCCCACCCTTTGCCCCTTACCCGCCCCTTTACCTCTGATTTCACTCAACTACAAACCAGTGCATTACAGTGAATTCATGCTAATAGTCACTTCTTGGTACAACCTGGCAGTTAATTTGCCTTATGGATATATGTAACATTGGCAAAACAGTTTTTTTTTCATTGGTTATCTTGTAATCTGACCTGACTCACAGTACTGTTGTGCTTAGTTTATGTACCATATTGTTTTGCTAGTATAAACTGTATGTACTTAACATACCGTCATCAGTGTCAGACTAAATATCAGTTTTTAGTAAATTCAGGTGTGGTCCAATAAGTAGTCTAGATTAGGCTTCCTACCTAACAGTTGTGAACATGTTAATAATGAGATATTGAAGCACCACACATCCATTTTAGATGATTCATGTCTATACACTTTAAAAAAGAAAGTTAAAGACAGTTAAGAACATGGCTTGGAACCAATCAAATCTGTCAGCTAGGACACATCCACCATTTGGTAAATGTCAGTATAAAACTTGTGCCTGCTGAACTGCATTCTTGCTTGGCATAAATTGGTGTGACTGCTGTGGCCTAACTATTTCTTGTACTAGTATAAGCAAACATTGGAACTGGTAGCAAGGTGCAGGTAACCATGGCAGCATTTTAATGGTGAAAATTAAATGGTTTTCCTAAGGAGCAGAATTACATTAACCACCGGTACTACCAAGTACCAAAAAGGAGAGGCCGACTGATTCTGAATTTTGGGTCAGATGCTGGTACCGATATTATGATGAATTAAATTCCAATGTTATATATTTTTTCAATGATCACTCAAACGTGGTCATCAAACACTTGTGACAAAGATGTGTGATGGAGACAGCAACTCAGCTGATACACAATGGTGTGATAGCATACATTATGATTCTATGTAACAATTAATTTGTTTCAGTAGCTGTTGGTTTTATACTTTTCCCCTACTTGCTTACAAAAAATTAGCTAACTTTAACAAATTAAATACAGCATTATTGTGCAAATTCTGCACACTGAGATTGTTAACTGATTGTGACTATAATACTTGGAGGAAAACCCAGTTTAAATATGCGCATGAATTATGTTTGTGGGACCATATAGATGGCTGGGTGCATGTGTTGGTGTAATTTGTAAGTGTTTTAATCTGAATGTCTGCACAGGGATTTGGCTGCTATCAGTGAAGCTCTCCCAGCCTGTAAGGATTTGGGCCTTGCCTGGACAAAGAGGCTGATTTCAATGTAAATGCAGCAGCTGAGAGGACACAGCTCTCTCAGTGGGGTGACTTCCACCCTCAAAATGCACACACACACACACACACACACACACACACACACACACACACACACACACACACACACACACACACACACACGCACACACACACACACACACACAGACACCATGAGCCTTCAGATCAGGATACACACATTCAACATATTCAGTGGTATAGTCAATATTCAGCTCCCAGCTACCCATGATTTATAGGGGAGACACCACTAGATACAACACTGAGGACTCTTGTGGAACTTGCAGATTATTAGTTGAAGAGTAGATGCGCCTTGTGGGTCCTTGCACCTGTCAGTAATTATAGATATAATCTTGTCCATAGTGTTGTGTTGTGGCCCTGTGCTGACCCTCACAATCTTTAGTCCATCATTAGGCTGACCATTATCCCCATGCCTAGCCTCTGCAACTCTTATTACATGCAAATCGTGCAGCTTTATCTGAGCGATGAATGAGATCCCTGTTACTAAAGAATGAGATGCACTCCTCGCCCACTCAAAGCCATTCCTCCATCTATTACTGCATTCTCTGCTTCAGTGCAGACGGCACAGATCTCATGGTGTCAGTGTTCAAAGAAAAGCTGTGGTGGGATGCAGATAAGTCTTAGGCTAGGAGGTTTCAGTATGACTGTCTGATAAACTGAACAGCTAATGATCAAATGTGAAGAATATTAACCTGTTTTAAAATATATTTTTATGTATATTATATTTTATTGTCAAAAAACAATAAAGTAACATTTTCATCTTTTGAGTTTTTTTTTTTTTGAGTATCTTCAAAAGGAAAAAAATAAAGTTTTAAATCTTCTGAAGCATATTGCTGCCAAACTAGAAAAAAACAGTATCACATTATAACGTGATAGTTTCATTGTACAAACATGATAAGTTTCACGTTATAATGTGATCATTTATATTCTTATCGTATCTCATTTACATGATTTGATTATGGTCTACTTCATGCTTGGGGAGACACGGTGACATTTTGCTGTCACTGAGCACAGTGGTGATGTTGTGATCAGTATGTGTCCACTAAAGAGGGTTTAAAAGCTCGTAGGGCTTAACAGAGGACAGAATCAGTCCATGTCCCTCTGGAGGTAACGTCGTTTCTCACTGATCAGCTGGAAGCATCATGGATACAAGCAACCGAGCACAACTACTGACAGTCCATGGAGTTTGACAGTGACAGTGATTAATAAAGATGATGACTGGAGGAGAAGGAGAGCTGTGGTGCGTCTCTGTGTGCGTAATGTGGTGTGCAGATGGTGGATAGGACAGGACATAGGAACTATTATTCTGATTAATAGTGGATACCCCATCCAGCAGCAGAAACATCAAGTAAGACAATGCATGTGTTTACTGACCTGACAGAATTTAATCTCCTGAGCTCCATTACTGCTATTTCCTCTGGAGAGTATCCTCAGTACTGTTCTGTTAAAGCTCCAGATTTATTTTTGCTGCTTAAATGAGCCATGATATTTGCTACAGTGACATTACTTTGTGCATGGAAAGGAAACTTTTATATCTGAAAGCAGCCTCTCTAATCATTAAAACACAGTGAACATGTGTTGTGAAGCTGCCTATGAAGGTGCATCTTACTATTAGGAGGCTGCATATATGAAAAAAACACCTAACCCTGAACCCTGAAAATCTAACAAAAGGTTTCTCGGCTGTTTTTTTGTAGTATTGGGTGACCTTAATAACACACTAAAAGTTTACCAAAGTTTGACCACTAGAAAGGAGTAATTTTCAAGATGGTGTCCAAGATGGGCAGGAAGCCCTTAACATATCCTAACTCCTTCATTATTTGACCTAGCCATGTAATCTTGGTGTCTAACCCTATGTTTTCTGGGTCTATGAATCCATTGGACTTGTCTGAATTGCACTGACATAATTACATACTTATGGAATACTTGTGAGATTATTGTAAGGTTTTATCTTTGTTTGGGGTGAACCAGAGATGTTTTGCTCCTGTGCCTGCTTTTGTGCCTGCTCCTGTCTATTTCCAGTATGTTCCTCATGGTATGTGTTTTTGGATTTTGAGTTTTGCTTTTTGCCTTTGATTTGAACTTTGCTTTTTGGTTTGTACTTTGTGTAGGTTTTGGTTGCTACTTTGCATCTCGTTTTGTCTGCTTTTGGTTTTTGTACTCAGCTTTATAATAAAGCTCGCTTTTGTTTTTCCCCTGATCTTGCCTCCTGTTTAACTGTGATGGGGTCCATATCCTTCATCCTGAGTTTTCCCCTTAAACCAAAACCTGACAGAACACTCATAAAGGCAAATTCTATATGAGACTGCAATATTTAACAGTCTGAGGATCTGCCTTTACTCCTGTAATATATTCAGTCCAGTGTGAGGTAGTTTGAAAGTTCATTCCACCAGTGCACTATTACTGGGGGTTTGGATTCTTTACATTTTAAAGTTATACATTTCCTGGCTGCCAACATAACAAGATCTATATACCTACTTTAATGTTTATTCCACTTGTCAAACATACTAGTTCCCAAAAGACATTAATGGGGTGACAATGGAATGGAAACTAGTATGTTTGTAATGCACCTGGCTACATACCTGTAGCCAGGTGCATTACAGGTGCAAAATTCAGAAATAAAATAAGGCTGAGTCTCCAATAGGCACTTATGCAGACTCTCAATTCAAAATGAATACCAAACCTGACTCAATACAACAATTGAAAAAATACGGCAATTCAAAATGAATAGCAGAAGTAAGGCTGTGAACAGTGACATATAATTTGTCTTCAAAATAAGAGTTTTACATTGCACCCCATTTCGAACTGGGTTCTTAGCGGGGGGCTTTTAATTTGAAAGTAGCGACCGTCCTTAGCTTGCCGACACAACAACAAGCTAACACAACCAAACAGCTACAGAGACCGAGGAGACGCTGCGTCTCCTGGATTTCAGCGGCTGTCCAGTTGTTCATCTTAATGTCCGCGGATGAAGTGATGGACTGACTGCTGTGATCAGCTGTTTCTTGGTTTTAAAACTCCTTGGTTGTGGGTCACACAACAGTGAAGGTCATTGACACCTCTGTCCACCTTCCGCCTCATTTGTAGATAGAAGGCGAGGTGGAAGTAAGTGTACCCTCCGAGGTGGAAAATCAGCAGACCAAAACAGACCCCCAATTTGCCGGCCTCTGTCTAAAACCACGGACCGAGCCGCCAAAAGGACGGGCAAATTGGCGGCTTGATGCTCTGTCTAAAAACGGCTCATGTCTGTTGTCACCCTGCTTTGACTAGCGACGCAGGTGGGAAGTGACGTCCAGACAAGTTCCTCGGTGCTAGTGCTACCCTGACGTGCCACTGCCAAGTAGCCTACAGGTCATTCAATTGGCCCAATTTAAATGCTCGAGCATTGAATTGACACTCAGATTCTCAGAATTAATTGTGTGAATTTTTATAACGCGTTAATTTGCAGTGTAATTAATTAATCTAATTAATCTCATATATATACATGTGTATACATGTGTATATATACACACATACATATATACATACATATACACATATACACACACACACACATGCATACACATATTTACATATATACATATGTATATATATTGTGCTGAAGGACAGATTTATGAGGTAAATAAGAGGCAAAACTGCGCCCCGTGCTGTCTAAAGGGAGCCTCCGCAGAGTGGGTAGCTTCACATTGACTGCCACACATTAAAAGTAAGAGTAAAGATACTTTGGACCTGCAGTCATCATGTTTCACTGAACCAGTTAAGATTTAGAAGTTAAAGTTTCACCCCAACTGCATCTGTATGTTTTCATATTATGTCTGTGAGTGTATGGAACAGCGGCTGCTGCATACTGTTTGTGTCTGCTTCTTGCATGGTAACAAGCACCTACCTTTCAGACAATCATGCTCAGGATGCTGGCTCAGGTCAGTGCTTGCTGCCAGAGGATGCCTTTCCATGACTGTTCCTTCGTGCACACACCTGTATGCTGTCCCCACTCTCTGTCTGCAGCTTAACATTTGGTACAGTGAAGATAGAAGACACTGCAAGGGGAAAAGATGCAAGCCAATTAGAGGTATGTAGGCTGACAGGAAGGAGAGCATTTCCAAGTGAGTTGTTCAAGATAGAGATGGTTATTAAACAGTGAGTATTTGAATATTTATATGCAGCAAGTCTGTTTAGGATTCACATCTTTTGCCATGGGAGAAAGTATCTTTCAACACTTTCAACATTTCTCGCTTACTTCTTCTTGTAATTAGGTAACTACAATAAGCTAGTAATAGTACTTGTTATAAAAAGTAAAGAGGGTCTGAAGGACAGTGCTTCTGGCCGGATGTACCCTCCACACAAATATTAACACATCAGTTGAAATAAAAATCTAAGACTTGTTCATATAAGGGTTATTTCTTCCAGATTTTTATGGGTTTAAGCTTGTACAGTGATGGAAAGGATTGTTATATTGTTTCACGTAATATTAAGGAAGATACAAATGGACACTGACATCACAATGATGGAACAGACACTGACATCACAATGATCGAAACAAAAATGAGCGCTTGCAATGTTTTGCTGACATGTTATCCAACCAGATTCAGTGACAAGCAGTCAAGCAACTGACCAGAGTAACCAATCTGCTTCCTGTTTACAACAGCACATGCACGCCCAATGTACATGAATGGTTATGAGATGTGAATTTTCTATTGTGTTGTATGAATGGATGGACCATCTTGGATCTTGTATCCAGTAACTCAATAGAATGAGGCAATATTGAGTAATGGCTCACAGAAGAATACAATCTTCAAGAATACAAGTTTTTTTGATAAATTGCCGTCTTCTTGAGCTGTGTGTCACACCCACTGCTGCTCTAAGTACTGACCCTCTTTGTGGGAAGCTTAGACGACATTAAAAATCATTTAAGAACACCAGAATTCACCTGTCCTCCCAGAGGTGGATGCTGGTGTTCACCTTTACCTCTTGTCTCCTCCTTTGAAACCCATTTCAATGTGTGGTTAAGGCCCATGGGCACTGCAGTATTTATAGCCATCTGTCACCCCAAATTGATGGAAAGCAATGGTGTCTCATAAATGAAGGTGGATATAACTTTAACACAAACCTACAATCTTGTAATATCATCCAAGAGGATTGTTGATGTTAATTCAGAATACCATTAAAATAAATTTAGTCATTTGGAAATACTTCCAGAACTCTAACTCAGAAATTAAAGGTGCAAGCAGCGATGAACGGGCCCTCGCAGGCAGCGCGCGTCGGGGCATGCTGCCATTGGTTGCCTGCTATTGCCGGAATTAAGTAACATATGCTGAAGTCAGAAAAACTGTGTGAACTGCTACATGATTCCCCGGACAAAGACTGAGTCGATGGTCCGCTCGTGGGGCTGGCTGAAGGGAATGTCCACACAAGGCATGATGCAATGAAATAGTTTCAGGAAGAAGCTGAAAGTATCATCCTCCAGTAGCCTCACAAACCCTCCTGCTTCCCGCACAGTGGTAGGCTCAAACTGTCCTGATGGTTTCAAAACACTGGATAATGTCACCTTTGTGCTCAAACACAGTGTTCACGGCACGGATATGGAAGTTCCATCTTGCTGTGCTTGTTCTTGGAGTCTGTGTGCCTGGTTCACTTGGGAGATCTTGAAAGAAATCCAGAAAATCCAGCCAGGTCAGAGAAGATCTGATTAACTAATGGGATGTGAGATGTCACCTGCTGCATGATGAAAGATTAAGTATGACTATTTAAAAAGCTGTAGAGGCAGAAAAGCTGAACAGTAAGAGGGCTGTAAGAGCTTAAAAAGTGAACAGTTTCTCTGGCTGCACATATGCTGGAGCATTAACAGGGCCAAAGCCGAAAATGTCTCGATAAGAAAGAAAGGGAAAATGCCTCCCAACCTCCTGCAATTTTTGAAAAAAAAATTATCGGCAAAATATTTTTATATTTTGTAACAGAAGACATTGCTAAACTCTGTGATGTCATTTTTTATTTCTGTAGAGTGAAAAATTACGGCAGCAGAACGGGAGACAAAACAAGTACTGTCTGCTCTCCACCAGAAACTCAGGCTCAAAATTAACAATGCCACTTATGGGGGAGTTGCTTGAGTGCTTGTCGCTCCAGGGCTCCCACAGCCAAAACTGTAAGTCTTACATCTGAAATAAGACCATCACCTGAGAGCCAACAAGATTTCCTACATTTCTATGTATACATTGTCTATGTGAAGTAAAAGATGTGGGATCCAAATCAAGCTGAAGAGAATTTTTTCTCCAATTCTTCTAGCTGCTCTACACTCTAGCGATGATGTCACGCACTCTACCTCATGCAGTACACACCCATTATAAAATCATAAGACAGCCTAAAAATCCTTAAAACTAAAACCAGGCATGACAATGGGTCAGGGGTGAAAAAGGTGAGAAGAATTTGACCCCTCTGGGGTCTGGGGGCATGCTCTCTGGAAGAAAATTTTGAATATTTCATATTTAAAAGCATCAATCTGATGCATTTTGAGAGGAAAATCAAGCAAAATTACAAGACAGTATGAATGTATGATAAACATGGTCACATTATGCTGTCCAAAAGATCAGACTGACAACTTGTCTCATGAAATGCGCAACAGCACAACTTAACAGTGCAATCTGCCACAGAATGAAAAAAGCAAACCCTTAAAGAGTGTGTTTTGATAAGATGAATATGGGTTTTGAAGAAGTTGCTGTCTCTCTGCTTGGAAGAAAGGTGCTGGCTACAGTGTGTTGATGCTATGACCTGCACCTTCTTCTTGTGCACTTTTGTTGGACAGTGTGCCTGCAGAGCATGGCTGCCCTTGTTTGCATGGATAATAGCAGTTTTTAACCTTTACAGCAAGCCAGCAATTTGGCTGTCCTTTTTGCGGCTAGGTCCGCAGATTTAGACAGAGGGCGGTATATTTAAGGGTCTGTTTTGGTCCACAAATTTGCCGCCTCGGTACCCTCGTTTTCCACCTCCATTGCTAACGTTATCTAAATCCGAGCCGTCGATATGCCGGCCACTGCGTGAGATGGGCGGAGGTGTCGATGACATGCACTGTTGTGCGACTCACAGCCAGGGAGTTTTAAAATCAGGAAACAGCTGATCACAGCAGTCAGTCCATCACTTCACCTGTGGACATCAAGATGAGCAACTGGACAGCCGCTGAGATCCAGCAGATGCAAGCATCTTTCAAATTAATACATGACCAGTAGTTCAAGGTCTTCTGACTCTTTAAAAGGTGGAATGGTGTCTGTAGCTCAAAGTATGAAGCAAAAAAATATGTTGAAAGTCGATGAATTTTGAAGAGGGTTTTAAGATTTTCCCATTTACTTTTCATTCACACTAATTAGACTGTGACCAGAGCACCACCTATTGGCCGATTCGCACCAAATGTTATACAAAGCCTCATCAGTACAGGGAACACAATTATGAATATTTACATGATAATTAGACAGTATTTTTCAAAAATATGCAAGATTGTCTGTTTTCAACACAATGTGCAGGAATGTGTTGTTTTATATTTTGTGCGTTTTACAGACTATCAAAATTCTTTTGATAACTTTTTGTCAGGAGGGTCCACAGATGCTACATGCAAAGTTTGCAAGATTGAAAGTTCGAAAAAGTAGGTTTTTCATTTGTCACGATTTTGCGAATGGAAAGGTAGCGCGGAAGTGGGCATGGCCTACACCAAACAATTCAGCTAAATGCAGGGAACACATAGGGATGATCTTTAATAATGTGCAACATATTAAGTGGGAGTTATGAGCGAAAAATGCTTTTGCATTGAAAATAGCACCACCTGCTGGTCATTTTTGGTGCGTGAGTCACAGAGGCCATTCTATAGCACCTCTCGGAATTTAATTTCCATAAGTGTTATGGTGTGGGCACAGTGCCAAATATTAAATTAGACGGGCACCAGAGTGCCACCTAGTGGTGGATCGGTAAACCCTTTGTCAAATGTCCTCAGGAGGGCACTGACAATAAAAAGTTTTGTGTTAATCCGATGAACCGTTGTGGAGATATAAAATACATCAATTTAAAGAGCACCAGCTTATGGTCATCACCTAAAATTTTGCACAGTGCCTCAGGGGCTCATGGGGAAATAGGAATCTGAGTTTCATGTCATTAGACCTGACCAATGTGGAAATATGCAACACTTCCTGTTTTGAACCAAATCTGCAGGAAGCTGTTAGTCAGTAACTTTAAAATTAATTGTCCTATTAAAACTCTTTTGATAAGTTTTGTCAGGAGGGTCCACAGATGCTATGTGCCAAATTTCGTGCAAATTGGTGAAATCGCCTGGGAGAAGTTCGAAAAAGTAGGTTTTCGACATTTTGCGATGTAGCGAAAAAAAGGGGGGGGGGTGGAAATAGGCGTGGCCTATTCCACAAGACTCAACAGAATTCACTTAACGCGTGCACATAAGGTCTTTGAATGTGTGACAAAGTATATAGGAGTTATTAGCCAAAACACACTTTCCTTAATAACAGCACCACCTAGTGGTGGCAATTCAGGATGACAATAGATTATAAAATGTTTCGCCAGTGTGTGAATTATAGTCCAAGTTTGGTTAGTTTTGGGGTATGTTTAGGCAGTGAAAAATGTGATCATTTGGGACAAAGAAAAAAATAAATAAAGAATAATTTGAAAAACAATAGGGTCCTTGCAGGTTCCCTGCTCGGGCCCTAAAAAAAATAAAGAATCATTTGAAATACAATAGGGTCCTTGCAGTTTCCCTGCTCGGGCCCTAAAAAAAATAAAGAATCATTTGAAATACAATAGGGTCCTTGCAGTTTCCCTGCTCAGGCCCAAAAAATAATCCTTAGAAAAACAATACTGTCCTTGCAGGTTCCCTCCTCGGGCCCTAATAATATTTGTAAAAACAATAGGGTCCTTGTAGGTTCCCTGCTCGGGCCGTAAAAACGATGAAGAATCATTTGAAATACAATAGGGTCCTTGCAGTTTCCCGGCTCAGGCCCTAAAAATAATCCTTAGAAAAACAATACTGTCCTTGCAGGTTCCCTGCTCGGGCCCTAATAATAAGAATCACGAGAAAAACAATTGGGACCTCACAGGTTCCATGCTTGGGCCCTAATAATCCTTAGAAAAACAATAGGGACCTCACAGGTCTACCTGCCCGGGCCCTAAAAACAAATAATCCTTAGAAAAAACGATAGGGACCTCGCAGGTCTACCTGCTCGGGCCCTAATAATCATTGTAAAAACAATAGGGTCCTTGCAGGTTCCCTGCTCGGGCCCTAATAATAAGAATGACAAGAAAAACAATTAGAACCTCACAGGTTCCCAGCTCTGGCCCTAATAATCCTTAGAAAAACAGTAGGGACCTCACAGGTCTACCTGCCCGGGCCCTAATAATCCTTAGAAAAACAATAGGGATCTCACAGGTTCCCAGCTCTGGCCCTAATAATCCTTAGAAAAACAACAGGGACCTCACAGATCTATCTGCCCGGGCCCTAAAAACAAATAATCCTTAGAAAAACAATAGGGATCTCACAGGTTCCCAGCTCTGGCCCTAATAATCCTTAGAAAAACAGTAGGGACCTCATAGGTCTACCTGCCCGGGCCCTAAAAACAAATAATCCTTAGAAAAACAATAGGGATCTCACAGGTTCCCAGCTCTGGCCCTAATAATCCTTAGAAAAACAGTAGGGACCTCACAGGTCTACCTGCCCGGGCCCTAATAATCCTTAGAAAAACAATAGGGATCTCACAGGTTCCCAGCTCTGGCCCTAATAATCCTTAGAAAAACAACAGGGACCTCACAGATCTATCTGCCCGGCCCTAAAAACAAATAATCCTTAGAAAAACAATAGGGACCTTGCAGGTCTACCTGCTCGGGCCCTAATAATCATTCGAAAAGTAATAGGGTCCTTGCAGGTTCCCCGCTCGGGCCCTAATAAAGGCAATCATTTTAGAGTACAGTGGAACTGGTGGACAAGTACTCTGTGGAAACACTTTTATTACACTTGTAGATCTATGTAAATCTAGCAGAGAGTGCTCTCACTTCTCACATTGCCAGACACCCACACGCTTTCACTGAAATCAAATTAAAAATGTCACAATCGAATCAACACAGTAACAGCAACCTCAGGAGCTCTATTGTCTCAATAATTCTGCCATTGTGCCTGCTAATCTGCCTGAGTATTGTCTGGATAAATCCATAATACTCATGACAATAGAGTGCACAGTTGGCCATAGAAAACATCCTGTTGATCCAATGTAGGGAAAACAGGAACATGTACTTGAAAGGTTCCTCAATTTCTCATCCATCAATGACTTTTTTTCTTGACCATCTTTTTCTTGGATAATTTCAGATAATTGATAGTGTTGTTTAAACTAGCAGAACAAAATGCTTTAACTGGGCTGCTCCTATTGGCTCCAGTCTTTCTTGGTGGAACAACATGATTACCATGCTGCAGCTGTAGCCAAATACTCACAACTAGAGTAATTAGCCAGTGCTTTATCTCACATTCTTTTCCAATTTGCATAATTTTGACACATCCTTCCCCAAAAAAAGTGCAAGCAGCAAATCCCCACTCGTCTTCCATATGCACACTGTCCTCATTTCATGAAACAATTTTAATTCAGTCCCATTCTTCGCTCAGTGGCTCGGCTGCTTTGCCTGTGTGTCACATGGACGTGCAGAAAATGGAGAATCAGTGAGAGAGGGAGATAAATGGGGAGTAGAGAGACAGAGAGAGCAAGCATGACAAAAATCTAAATGAGCCATCTCTCTCCTTTCTCCTTCTCTTAGTGACCGCCACTTTTTGATTCTTTTCAGACATGGCAACCTGCTGGGTGCTGATAACAGGATTAATAATGCTGAAAATCCTAATCAGAGGGAATTAAAAAATGGCATTCTCCCATTAATATTACCACCATGTCAGAGGCTGCACAGTCAGGACTTCTGAGCAGGCTTCTCACATCACTAATGAATACCAGCTTAAGGGATTGTTGATGTATGTATATGTAATATATGACAAATAATATGGATATTCAGTCATCTCTGACATACTGTCATGCAATAGCCCATTTCTGTAGGATTAATTGAAATATAGCTTAAATGTTGAAACCCCTAACACAGTATTTATAAAAACCTGCTTTAAATTGAGGACATGTTGATAGCTAAAATGCTGTGTGTCTCTGAGGTGCTATGGGCCTCAGTGAGCTGTTGCTCTGGGCAAACAAGCAATCAAGAAGAGAAAAAAAATCAAACTGAGCATGAAGCTGTGGCCAGGAGAGGTCCAGCTGGGCTTACAGTCCCACAGCATCCACATAATAAGACAGGCTTTTTCGGCATGAACAAAAACAACCCCAGGTCGCTACTTGTGCCTCATCATACCGAGACAGAGACAGAGACAGAGACAGAGATAGAGAGCAGGATGATACTGTATGAGCCAGCTGGAGATGAGGAAGATTGAAAAGAAAGACAGATAAAGAAAAGACAAAGGAGAGAGGGTAGGCCAGTGAAAAGGAGAGCAACATAAAAAAGAGTAACAAGACAAAAGCCAAGTTTCTGACTGTAAATATCTGCACATATATCTGCACATGCAGAGATATTTTGCTCTTACTGGGTGTAATCAATGTCCTGATTACTAGTGAGGTCTTTAAAGATTCACTGCACAGGATTTAGGAGGATTTAATAGCACCCACCACTTGTAAGATGAGCTGCAATAGACTTGAGCCTCAGTGCCTTGATTAATTGCAACCCCTATGCAACCCTCTTCCATTTCATCATGATGAGTTGTACTTCTGCTGTTAATTTGGTGAAAATAACACTGCAAAAGTGGTGCAATTAGAAACAAAATACTAAATCCTACACATTGGACAGTAAGTTATGACTCAGTTTTTGATGCTAATTATTGCATCTCACAGGTCTGACCATCCTGCATAATTTACAGAATAGCCACATTTCTAAAAGTCAACACCCACCTTAAAGTGAAACTCTCGCCAAAATGCAACCTAGGCTCTCTTTGTGAATGTACCCATGTCAAACGTTCTTTTGAATGACATAGCTGGGGGCAGGTCGATAATGTAACGCTGAGTGGCACACAGTGTAACCCGACACGACCTGCTGCTGTGAGGGATCTGTTGATGCAGCAGCATCGGTGCTGCTAGCCCCGGCCAGGAAATATCGGCCACGGCAAATATCTGTGTAATTCTTTTACTCTTAGCAGCCTGTGCCACTAGAGCTTTTCTTTTGTTTTCCGTTCATTTCTCTGCACCACCTTTGCGTTCTTTACTCGCATTCTCCATTTATGTCACTCTGTTTTTCATGCACTGATGTGTTGTCGTTTCTCTCTCATAGGGCCATTTGGCCAGGTATTCTGTAGACAGACAAGCCACTGGGCCAGTCGTCATGAATGTGCGCTTGTGTTTAGGGCAGGGGCGGGGGGCACAAAAAAAAATATTTGCACCAGGGCCTATCACCATGATGTTATGCTACTGCCATGGTCTCTACACATGAACATGAGAATTGAGAACATCGTTTGTGTACACAGAGTTTACTAAAAAGAACGTTTTTGAAAAACTCACTTTACCAGTTGTTTTTCCACTCGCTGCCATCTTGCCAGTTGAGAATCCACGAATGCGACATAACATGGAGGAGAGTAAATGTGGACCGCTCCTAAAGCTTAGTTCCATATAAATGCACAGATAATTTGTTGTTGCGAAAAACAATATTGACCTTGATGTTGAAAAAGGAGCCTCATGTAAAACAACAAACAATACTAAAAGTCACGTGAGATCTCGCATGGATAGTTTTTGCCGGAAGACAGTAGCGTTCCACCCTAACTCTCCTTCATGTTATGTTGCATTTGGATTTTCTTGACTGGCAAGACGGCATTTTGTTATTTGTACATATTGCACATGTGGTTATGTTCCTTTGCACAACAATTTAAAAGGTACAGCAATAACGGCACTTTGCATTTTAGTCACAATAGCACTTTATTTGTCAAGGTTTGCACAGTACAGTTTGCACATTGCATATTTGCACAGTTTATACAGATATTTAAATTACTCTATTTATTGAATATTCATTGAGTTATTTATTAGACCTTGTGACCGCAGGTCATTGCATGTCTTTGGGCAGGTTTGGCACTTGTCTTCGGCTGCAAGACAGAAGAGAGAAGTTGAGCTCAGACGAAAGACTGTGTAATTGAAGTGATAACATAGTGTGAAGCTTGTGTAGAGTGGTACTGGTAAATATGTGTGGTGCAATATCGGGTGCTGTACATTTACAAGTGAAGTTGTTTGTGTTACCTGTCCGGTCCTGTGTCTGCTCTAGGGTACATGGCCAAAAGATTCCCCCAGGGTCAAGGCACCGTGATAAACATTCCGGGAGAGACCAAGTGGCAGGATAGGAAGTGTGGGGGGGTTCAAATGTTCATTGGTTATTTATATTTATTGTTAATATATTTAAATGTTTATTGGCGGGGGAATGGCAGTAACAGTAGTGTTGTAAATATTATGGGCTAAAGGTAAAATGGAAAATGATCATTTGGTACAATAGCCATTTGATAATATTTTAATATTACCTCATCAGAGTCCTGTGATAGTTACCGGTGGCACAGTATATAAGGCGCCGGTTCCAATCTGTCTGTGTTGCTGGTTGGAATGACCACATTCGTTATCATTTCATCTGTTGCTGCTATTGTGCATCAAGTAATAAATACATGAACATTGGGAAACCTGATTAAAGTCCACTTCTTTTCTTCGGCATCATCCAGCCGCTCACGGGTCGCCTTTCACATTCATGTTGTGTCAAGCCTTCTTAGCGTTAAAAAAACTGTGTTTTTGATGCTATCATAGTATTGCCCCTAGCACTCTATTGAAAATGATTTTGACCCGTAAACGAAAAAACGGTCACTGCTTTTAAAGTTAGACTCGGGTACATTTAAGAAAAGACGCTAGCTTGCATTTTAGCGAGAGATTCATTTTAACCATGGACTGGTCACCATGCTGTTGCCTGGCAAAAGATACAGAAGTATGTAGGCTGTGCAACTCCTGAAATCATTGCCCACCATATTTTTTTTGTTTTACTTGTGTACCATGGAGGGATTAATTAGCTTGTACAACATTTACATTCACATTTGGGCATTTATCAGACCTTTTTGTTCAAAGTGACTAACAGCAATTCATACATACATTCATACACTGATGGTTGCGACTGCCATGCAAGGTGTCGACCAGCACATCAGGAACAATTTTGGGTTCAGCATTTTGACCCAGGACACTTTAACTTGCAGACCAGGGGAACCTAACCAGCAACTTTCTGACAACAAGGAGCTGGATCTACCCCTGAGCCTCTACAGTAGAATTAAATTAACCTTGAACTATGATGTTGTTAAGAATCACTATGAGCAGTGAGCAGTTAAGTCCTGTTAAAACTCAGTTGCTATATTGCATATTATGACCTGAGAACAGATTAAGCAGCGGTGTTAAGTGTGAGCTGACTGTACATACAAGTGATGTCAGAGCTACAGTAATGGGTGTGTTGTGTAACGTACTGTCCTGCAGCTCCCAGAGCCGTGGGGGAAGGTTACTGAAGTATTCGTGGTTCAGTGCTGCCTGGGCTGACAGCCGGTTCTTTGGGAAGCACTGGAGGAACCTGGATGCCAGCTCCTCAGCATGGTCCACATAGCCCAGCCTGACACACATAAACACATGTAATCAGAGAGGGTGACAACAGAAACATACATATACTGTATATATAGTGATACATTACAAAACAGGCAAACTACTCAGACACAAGAAACCAACCACTTGTGTTTCAGCCAAATAAACTACATTTACCATCACACCCACCATTCATTCAGCCCCCTGAGAAAGCAACTCGCTTTGTCTCCAATTCACAGAGCTGCTGACAACAAAAATAAGCATTTTAATTATGCTGAAGGTGTGCTGACTCAAGAGGAAAAAACTCTTCTTAGACACACACTTACTGTTGGCAAAAGAGCACGCTCACACCTTTCTTACACCTTTCTCTTTTGAGCTTGCCTCATACCTGGTGACTGGGTCACCATGAAAAGGATCTAAAATAAATGCAAACTTGCGCCTCACACGTGTGTGTATGTGTGTGTGTGTGTGTGTGTGTGTGTGTGTGTGTGTGTGTGTGTGTGTGTGTGTGTGTGTGTGTGCTTGTACAGACTGAACTCCTGAACCTGTCCTACCAAGCAGTGCTGAGGGGGAGAAGAGAATGAAAACAAATGAAGAGCAACACATTCAGTGAGTATTTAGGCATCCATTGCATTAAATAAACATGATGTTATTGGGTGCACCTCACTAGCCTGCCACTCGCACAGCTCAAAGTGAATCTCATGTTCTGCAGGCTTCTCATGATTGGCTTCCTAGTCAAGCACTCTAACAGCCACTCCCGTGGCTCTCAATAGGGATATCAACTCGACTTATCAGCAGAAAGACACAGGGAGGATAATTTCGTTTCAACTCATCAACGCCACTCAGTAAAGAGACAGAGATAAGTCCATGAAGTCCATCAGGGCCTCTTCCTACCTCTTCCTCATACAGCTCATACACTCTGCGTAACTCTGCTGCAAAGTTTAAAACTAGTGTGTGAAACTACACTGATGGCACAAGGCCTCCTAGATTACTGGTTTACTCACGTGGCTTTCTGCGGCCAGCGCTGAGCTTTAGTATGAAGCAGCTATTCAATATTTTAAAAGTATTTATTATTTTCCATGTTTTCAATATTCTTTTAGAGTTTGGTTAGGTTTAGTTCTCCTCTGTCTGTCCTTTCACTGAATCAAAGCTTTGACATTACAAAACGCAACTGGTCAGTTGGAGCAACATAAATTTTGATGTTCCTGGGATTTATCTCCCATGTTCTGCCACACCAGCATCTACTACAGTAGCAGCTATGTATGTGAAAATTGACTTGATTTTAATGTCAAGATATTACTTTGCCACGCTAGAAAAACCACAAACACTGCAGGATGTGTACTTTCGTTGTGGTGATTTGGTTGTCCATATTCATAAAACGCCATAAAAACATAAGGACAAAATGAACAACAATATTGCACAATGCCCAGATCATTGTGGACTTCAGAAGGAGCCAGCCCAGTCACACACCACATTATCAACAAAACAGCAGTGGAGAGAGTCAGCAGCACCATGTTCCTGGGGGTGCAGATAACAGACACTCTGACCTGGTCCTATCACACCAGAGTGCTTGCAAAACTTGTCTGTAGAGCTCAGCAATGCATGCACTTTCTGCGCTTGATGAAGAAAGCACACCAGCGCCCTCCAAAACTCACCACCGTTTACAGAGGCACTATGGAGAACATGCTGACCAACTATATCCTTGTCCGGTCAGGACCTCCTGCAGTGCCTCTGACCCTAAGTCCCTGCAGAGGGTGGTGAGGACAGCGGAGAAAATCTTCAGGATTTCACTTCCTTCCATCCAGCTTTCGAAGCAGAACATCTAGGTTCTATAACAGCTTCTTTCCACGAGCCATAAGATTGTTGAACACAAAATAAAATCCCTCCATCCTCCCTCAAACACCCACACACACCCTCAGGACTGCTTCACTGGATTGTGCAATATATTTTATATTTAATAAAGTATTCTATGTTTACACATAAAATGTATTTATTTGTCTGTAAATACTTGCTGCTGTTTTTATCCTGTACTATGCTGAGCAAACTGCAACAAAATGGTTTACCAAGTTTTAATGTAAATATGATCAATGACAAAACGAACAATAAATTAACCAGTGAATCAAAAGCAGAAATCATTCTTTTCCCAATATTTATTGTCTTTAGGCTCGTAACTGGAGTTCATTCCCCAAACTACCATGGATCAAACTGTCGCTGTGCATGCTATCTGTTGTCTGAACAGTTTCCAAGTGTAAATGAGTATAATTAGCATGTTTCTGAAAAAGAGAGCAAGGTGTCAGTGGTTGTCAACTTCCTCGATAAACAAAGGCAACAAATCCTCAAAATTAAATGAAGTAGTGCGCATTTTGCCACCCAAGAAGGCACTGTAGTGTGCGTTTTCAAACTATTGGGCCACGGGGGGGGTTGCACACCACTGGGTGGGGCAGAAAAGCAGAAAAGTCACAAATTCAAAAATGCCATATCTTGCAATGTTAACATTGTAAATCCACATGACTTCACCCTGTATGTTTCTGTATTTATGCAAGGAGATGATGTTAATGTAACTCTGAATTTACTGTACGGTTGACTGAGAGCAGAAATAAGAGCAGCAGAGGGTGAGCCAACTCTCAGGGCGGAGACAAAGTGACTGTATAAGTTCATATCATATTCAGCGTTCCCTGGCCTGGGATAAAAGGCAGCAGGGAAGAAGTTACGGTCATTAACATTCCACCTCACTGTCTTTCTTCACATTTTTATTTCCTTGAGAGTGACAGAGAGGGATTTGAGGTACAATCCACACCAATTCCTTTTAATCTGCCTCTCATTTTGCATCAACTGTTTTAAAAAAAGATGTCTTATAATAACCAGTTTTATGAGTAGTTAAATTCTGCAAAATACTCCAGCCATGACATGAGCTCATGAACGACTTAACATACTGCTTCGTGAGATCAGCTAGTTCAACACACCATTCTTATATCCATGACCAACATCATGTATTAAATCATTACCATGAACTTAATAATTACTAGTTTATGTAAAACTAGTGTTTGGATCTACAGATGAAGTCCTTTACTATGGAACTCTATTTCCACACATTCAGAGGAAGTTAAAGTAGTCAGTTATAACATTGCAGTGCACCACACAGCGCCTCTCTTGCCAGCTGCAGACAGCACAATCAGATCAGGGCCGGCACCACACATCTTGGGGCCCAGTTGAGATTAGGATTTAGTGGCCCCCAATTGCAGCTACTCTCATCATCTCACTGCTATCATGTTCTCAGTTGGATTTTTGTAACTGGTGCAGCAGCTAATATAAAATGTATATTTATAGTTATCTTTATCTATAATTCCTCATTGAGACATTATCCATGAGCACAGAAGCACACACATGCATACACACACAAATGCACACACACACACACACACACACACACACACACACACACACACATTGTGCTTCTGAGGCTATCTAATGTAAATTTAACCTACATTTCCCATAAATGTTGCATAATGTTCCTCCAAAATACAAAGTAAGAGTCCTTTGAGGAACCACTGGCTACTACAGGCCTGTTTTAGGTTTGACGGCTGAGAAAATCAACCTTTTGGAAAAGCAGCAATAATGGCAACTCAAGGGTTCAACTTATCAGCCATAGCATCAGTTTTATCAGAACTGGAGAGACTATTTCATTTAAGAAGATCAAAGAAGAAACATTTTCCTGATGCAAAACACGTTTCTGCTCTTCTCTTGACTGCGTTCGATAAGGGTGTGGACGTGTCAGGTTATAATAAATCTGCTTGCGCCACAAAGAAATAGGGAAAATTACAGCGGTTAGGGCTTGAAAATCTCTCATGCATAAACTGAAACTTACGCTATCATAATAATCACAAGGCACAAAGTAATTTTCACATCATGAGCTGGAACACAGTTTCTAAAATTAACCCCTAACCCTGGTCACAATGAAATAAACAGCATTTTAGAACTTACCTGGTCAATAGCTGGTAAGGCAGATGTTGCACTGATGTTTTTATACAGACATTAATCAGTGCACTCATATGTCTCAGATTTAGTGTTCATGCAGTTTAATATGAAAGACAATAATGTTTAGTTGACCTATCACACTGGTCTGTGTTATTATTGCTCAAGTGTTAACTTGTTGGTTAAGTAAATTGTACTACTAGCCGTTACTTTGAGAAACTTTACCGAAACAGCCATTTCCTCATCGTTAGGTGAGGCTAATTTGCCCAGGATAATTATAGTCTTCAAATCAAATGTACTGAGCCAAAAGTATTGTTGCTCAAAATGTTATCAAAACTATCATCAACTCCACTGGGCTCCAACTGTTGACCTGGGACAGAAAAAGTGCAACACAAAATGACTGAGATCCTTATTCATACAGCAATGGCGCATTCCAGTCCATCATTTTGGGAATGATTCTTCACAGATGATTCTTCCCATTTTCTACTGGGATTAAGGACACCAATAACCCATGTAATAATTGTAACTCACAAGAGGAAGCCAGGTATTAGGAGTTCCATGTGATATGGGCTTTAGTTAGCAGGACTAGATCTTTGTTGAAGCATCTAAATTGATTAGACAGCTGGAGTTTTACATAAATCATGTGTCTGGTGCTCCTCCTCTGAACCGCCACCTTATCGTGGTGGAGGGGTTTGAGTACCCGAATGATCCTAGGAGCTATGTTGTCAGGGGCTTAATGCCCCTGGTAGGGTCTCCCAAGGCAAACAGGTCCTAGGTGACGGGTCAGACTAAGAGCATTTCCAGTGTCCACGATGATGAGTATAAAAACAAGGACGCTCACGTCACCCGGAATGGCGTTACCGGGGCCCCACCCTGGGGTTGGGGTTCGCAGGTGAGCCCCAAGAATGACGTGGGCCTGCCCTCCAGTAGGTTCACCACCCGCAGGAGGGTTCAGAAGGGGCTGGTGCCATGTGATTTGGGTGGCGGTCATGGGCGGGGGCCCCGATGACCCAATCCCCGGAGGGTGACTCTGGCCATGGGGACATGGAATGTCACCTCGCTGGGGGCGAAAGAGCCTGAGCTAGTGCGGAAGGTTGAGCGGTACCGGCTAGAGAAAGTCGGGCTCACCTCCACACACAGCCTGGGCTCTGGAACCTAACTCCTTGAGAGAGGCTGGACTCTCTTCCACTCTGGAGTTGCCCCCGGTGAGAGACGGTGAGCTGGTGTGGGCTTGCTTATAGCTCCCTAGCTCAGCCGCCATGTGTTGGAGTTCTCTGTGCTAGTCACAGTTTGTCCATAAAAAACACCATGTTCAAGTATAAGGGTGTCCATCAGTGCACATGGCACCAGGACACCCTAGGCTGGAGGTCAATGATCGACTTTGTGGTCGTGTCATCTGACCTCCGGCTATATGTCTTGGACACTCGGGTGAAGAGAGGGGCTGAACTGTCAACTGATCACCACCTGATGGTGAGTTGGATCCGCTGGCAGCGGAGGAAGCTGGACAGACTCGGTAGACCCAAACATATCGTGAGGGTCTGCTGGGAACGTCTGGCAGAACCCACTGTCAGGGAGGTCTTCAACTCCCACCTCTGGGAGAGCTTTGACCAGATCCCGAGGGAGGCTGGGGACATTGAGTCTGAATGGACCATGTTCTCCACTTCCATTGTTGACATGGCTGTTCAGAGCTGTGTCCGTAAGGTCTCTGGTGCCTGTCGTGGCAGCAATCCCCGAACCCGGTCGTGGAGGAGGACTACCGGTCAGCCTCAAGGAAATTCTGGCAAACCATCTGGTGCCTCAGGAGGGGGAAGCTGTTGACCTTGACTGGGGATATCGTCGGGCAATGGAAGGAATACCTCAAGGATCTCCTCAATCCCACTGACACGCCATTCATAGAGGAAGCAGGGGCTGGGGACTCAGGTGGATTCATTCATCACCCAAGCCGAAGTAACTGAGGTAGTTGAGAAGCTCCTCTGTGGCAAAGCACCGGGGGTGGATGAGATCCGCCCTGAGTACCACAAGTCTCTGGATGTTGTAGGGCTGTCTTGGCTGACACATCTCTGCAGCATCGAGTGGCAGTCGAGGACAGTGCCTCTGGACTGGCAGACCGGGGTGGTGGTCCCTCTATTCAAAAAGGGGGACCGGAGGGTATGTTCCAACTATCAAGGGATCACACTCCTCAGCCTCCCTGGGAAAGTCTACTCCAGGGTACTTGAGAGAAGAATTCGGCTGATAGTCGAACCTCAGATTCAGGAGGAACAATGCGGTTTTCATCCTGGCCGTGGAGCACTGGATCAGCTCTATACCCTCCACAGGGTGCTCAAGGGTTCATGGGAGTTTGCCCAACCAGTCCACATGTGTTTTGTGGACTTAGAGAAGGCATTTGACTGAGTCCCTTGCGGCATTCTGTGGGAGGTGCTCCGGGAGCATGGGGTCGAAAGCCCTCTGCTAAGGGCTGTACGGTCCCTGTACAACCGGAGCAGGAGTCTGGTTCGCATTGCCGGCAGTAAGTCAGACCTGATCCCGGTGCATGTTGGACTCCAGCAGGGCTGCCCTTTGTCACTGGTTCTATTTATTATTCTTATGGACAGAATTTCTAGGCACAGTCAGGGGCCGGAGAGGGTCTGGTTCAGGAGCCACTGGATTTCATCTCTGCTTTTTGTGGACGATGTTGTCTTGTTGGCTCCATCAAGCCAGGACCTCCAGTATGTTCTGGGTAGATTTGCAGCCGAATGTGAAGCAGCTGGGATGAAAATCAGCACCTCCAAGTCTGAGGCCATGGTTCTCGCCCGGAAAAAGTTGGCTTGCTCCCTCCGGGTTGGGGGAGAGTTCTTGCCTCAAGTGGAGGAGTTCAAGTATCTTGGGGTCTTGTTCATGAGTGAGGGAAGGATGGAGCATGAGATTGACAGGCGGATTGGTGCAGCGGCCACAGTAATGTGGTCATAGTATCGGTCTGTCGCGGTGAAGAGAGAGCTGAGCCGAAAGGCGAATTTAACGGTCAATCTACGTTCCCACCCTCACCTATGGTCATGAACTTTGGGTCATGACCCAAAGAATAAGACCCCGGATACAAGTGGCCAAAATGAGTTTCCTCCACAGGGTGGCGGGGCCCTCCCTTAGTGATAGAGTGAGGAGCTCTGTCACCCGGGAGGAGCTCAGAGTAGAGCCATTGCTCCTCCACATCAAGAGGATCCAACTGAGGTGGCTCGGGCATCTATATCGGATGCCCCCTGGATGCCTTCCTCGGGAGGTGTTCCCGGCATGCCCCACTGGGAGAAGACCCCGAGGAAGACCCAAGACACGCTGGAGTGACTGTGTCACTCGGCTGGCCTGGGAACGCCTAGGGATCCTCCCGGAGGAGCTAGGAGAAGTGTCCGGGGTGAGGGAAGTCTGGGTGTCCCTGCTCAGGCAGCTGCCCCCGTGACCCGGATAAGTGGGAGAAAAATGGATGGATGGATGGATGGATGGGTGGATGGATGGACTTGTCTGGTGCTGCTTTAAAATTCACAGAGGAAAAGACACAAACTCCCTTTTGCCCTCTCTGCTCCAGATGTATGCCTGGGGCAAACAGTGGCACATATCACATGAGGGGAGCCCCGGCTGTGCCACCATGCCCTTTCCTTGCCATAGGTGCTTCATGTCCTAGAACAGGAGCACACATGCATGCTACAGGAAGGGTGAAGGCTAGACAAAGAGCATATGTGTGACAGAAAATGTATAACAGTGTGTAAGCTGCAGTGACAGTCTCTTCACTACCTGTGGGAGTTCAAGAAAAGTAAGGATACGATACATAGTATAGTGTGTCCATCAGCGACATAACACTTTACATTAAACACACAAAACACATATTTAAATAGTTCACTTACTTATTCCATGCTTGTCGGAGCTTCTTGGCGCTGTACACTGTAAAGCGGTCTGTGGTTAAAAGACAACAAAACGAAGACTTCAGTTATTGAGCTTATATACATGCATCTCACCACATTAAGTTACACGCATGCTACACTGTTCAAAAATACTGCTAAAGGCTGATTACATACTAAAAATCACATATAGCCTTTAGCTCTAAGAAACAAACATCTGGTGTGTGTGTGTGTGTGTGTGTGTGTGTGTGTGTGTGTGTGTGTGTGTGTGTGTGTGTGTTATTGTTTTTGTAATCGCTACTTGTAATTGTTCTGTCCATTGATTTGTGATGTGGCTGGGTTAGAAACTATACTTCAAAAATTAAACAATAAACATTTGTATTTTGTACTGCATTCAGTTGTGCTTCTTTACAGTTCATCCCTGTAAGCTTTCAGCATTAATGCTTCCACATCTTTCCAATTCCCTGAAGGCTTCTCATTGGAAATATGAAAGCAGTGTGGGCAGCTCTGCCGGTGCAGGTAATTCCATTGCTACTTTGCCTTTTGTTTATGCTTCTCACCATTATATGAAGTTGGCTATAAAGTAGTAACAAAACAATCTTTATTGTCATTGTTCATAAAAACATAAAACTCACCACTGTATAGACAAATGGTCGTGGTGTAAACTCTAAATCCTGTTCAAAACCTAATCCAACCAAAATGGCTAAGACAAAAAAATGATAATGCATAGATGATCCTGAGTAAAATGATAATAATAGTAATAATAATAATAATAATAATAATAATAATAATAATAATAATAATAATAATAATACTTTTCCTACCTTAATATATATTAACATATTGGTAGGCTGTGTCAAACTCACTTGTCTAAAAGATTACTATGACACTACAGGCAAACCAATTCAAACATTTTAAATCAGTGGTCCTAAGTAGGCGGCCCGGGCCGCATCCGCCCGCCAGCCTCCTGTTTGTGGCCACGGAGGTGTTATTCCTTCACTAATGTGTTTTGGTTGGGTCAGCATGTGTACACTGGAACATGTCTCCATGCCAACAATACAAAGACAGCTGGGTCCTTCACTGCTGCAAGCGCAATTTTTTACTTTCACTTTCGTTTTCAGAGCAGTTCATGTATTCACATTTTGCCAGTTTTAAGAGATTGAAAATGACGTGTTCCAAGTAAAACGTTAGAAGAAAGTGGACAGTGAAAATCAGCAACTCAATGAAGTAGGGAATTACAATTTGCATTTTTTTCCTTCCAACCAGGACAAGACCCATAGGGTTAATGATGCAGCAGTAACAATGAGCTGCCTGAAGCAACACCTCTCTCAAATTTTACCATGTGCTTTCACATTTATTAGAAGTTTAACAGACAGGGAGTCTCTCCCGGCAAACACCCTTTCACTCATGGTGCCAAAATTTTTATCATCCTTGTTAAAACTCAACACCATTTAACCACAGAACAAACAACGTGAATTAACCCACAACCATCTTACATATCATCTTATTCACAAACACATTCATGAACCATAATAACACCAACACCAACCAGAATAACCAAGAGTCATTGCGCCACAGTCCACAAAGGGTGTTACAATAAGCTGTGATGAAGATTTCCAGTTTGAAATGGCATTATGAGACGAAGCATAGGAATTTTGAAGAGACATTTCCTCAAAATTCAGAGGTAAGCACAACACAAATAAATGCACTGAAATCGTCATATCAAGCTGCAAGCAGGATTCTTGTCACATCTATGACAGAACGACAAAAAGCAACAGAGTGCTCACATATGGATTTTCAGTAAGCACAAGTGTGACATTCTCAGATGCAGAAATAATAAAATAATGCATGACTGAAGTGATGGACACAATTTTTGAAGGCAAACAAAAAGAGGAAATATTCAACTAGGTATTTTAATATATGTTAAAATGGAAATGACATTTTATTTTAGTTTGTATTTTTCTTGTTGTTTTGAATGAAAAGGACACTTTGTTTTGAATATTACAGTATTATTGCATCTCAATATATGGACCTTTGAATCGTTGAAAAAAAGCTTTGTGGCCCTTCAAGATTTGTATTTAAGTACTCCTGTATTAAATGTTATTGCAATGCATATTGTTTTGCATTTTATTTGTATTATATATTATATTATAATTTGCCAAATTAAGGAGTGGCTCATATCATTTCAGAAATGCTGTTGAGAAATAATGTCTGAGCTATGTACTTCTTCTGAGCAGCCAGACCACATTAAATTGTCGTAATTTTGAGAATAATTTGGTGAGACATTCTTCCATATTTCCACAGCTATGTTTGTTATGTTAATAGTGTTTGAGGCTCTGCACTGTTCTCTCAATCTCAGCCAAAACTGCCATGTGGACACACAGTCAGTCTGAGCTGCCAACTGACCGGCTACCACACAAGCTGTTCAGCCACACAGCGAGCTCACCTGCCTACCACACTGCTAGCTAATCCTATAGCCAACCACCCAACTGTCTTATCGTTTCAGTTCTCCAGCCTGCCAGCTAACCAGCAGTGAGCCAGCTTTCTGGGAAGCAGAGTTAAACGGCTGCCAGCCAGGGTACCCAGAAATAGGTGAGTGGAGGTCGGAGGAAAAGTAATAACACTTGAATAGACATAATAAGCATGAACATGTTTTAAGTGCTAGCAAAACATAATGTACGCTCTAGTTTCAAGGGTCTGAAGAGCTGAAGAGCACCTGGGGTTCCCAAAAAGCTCAAAATTTGATTTGATATTTGATTAAAAACAGGTCTATGTACTATATAAATACTGTGAAGGTATTATAAGGCTCAATACACACAGGGCTGCAGACACAAACTGTGCCTTCAACTGAGCCATCAGGTCCTCTGTAAGATTGTGAAGTCAGAATTGCACAGTAAGCCATGCCTCGAGCATGGTCGTGCTTGCAAAAACCAGCTAATATGGAAATATGTGAGCAGTGGCTGCTCAGACATGTGAAGATTGACCAATCAGAGAGGACTAGGCTTTTTAGGAGGGTGCCTTAAAGGACACAGGCACTAAAACAGACAGGGGGTACATAGAGGTACTGAAGCAATGGATAATATGCGACAAACAATTAAAGCATATACAGATCTTCTAGTAGACACCCAAAACAAAAACTTTAACGTGCAAGTCAGCATAATATGGAACCTTTAAAGTGTCTTGATTCTGTTTCGCACAACACACACTCTATACATTTACAAACATTATACCTTATCTGAAATGGTGGAATTGTCCTATTTCTCCAATTGTGGGGAGTTGCATTGATCATTTTTAAGCTATAAACAATGTTGTCACCGCATTTTCAAGCTGAGCTTAGAAAAAATAATTCTCACCAATGAGTTTCAACTGGAATGGGTCACAAAAAAACATTCTGTGTTTTACTAGTCTATGATGTATGCAGCTTGGTAATAGTTATGATTTTCTGTGCGTCATGGCTTATATATACAATATATAATGTATGTATGCAGGTTTCTCTTGAAAAAAAGATCTTGATCACAGTGAGATTACCTGTTTACATCAGATTACTCACTATTACTAATCACTTTGGCTCAAGTTTACCTGTATGGATGCTGTTTAGTCTGGTGTAACATAAACAAGAAACATAAATGATCATTAAGAGAAACCATTTTCCCTGCTTCAGCAAACAGGGTTAGGGTGACAATGAAGAATCAGTTTAAAGATACATTTGTACAGAATGCAGTGTGGAAGCCCAACTTAGGATACCAATAAGTAAGACTGTGGAATAGAGGGAGAGAGCCATGAGAGAATGTTGGCTGTAAATTAGGAAATATCTGTGGAAGCCTTTCGTTATCACAAAAATTTGAAAAGTTAGTGTAAGTGGCATCTCTACTCTGAAGTCATGTCTTAAATCCAGACTTCATGCACTGTAAAGGTTGGGCTAAAGTCACACGTTTTTATGAATGTTGAATAAATATGATACAAATGTAATGAATCATAACCAGAAAAGTGATAGAGCCACAGTGTTTTAAGTGTACAGATAGCAGTCAGCTCAAAGGAGGTCAGTGCTGTGGACAAACGACGAGCAGGAGGCATTCACACTGATGCAACACTGCCATCTGCTGCTTACTGGTGCCTCTGGACTGAATTGGACTTTATTTTAAATTTGTAATATACATTTATCATAAAAGAGTGTAGATGTATTTTACTGAGAAAAATATATAACAGAATAAAAATGTGTTTTTAAATATTTTTCCTAGAAACATCTGGTGGGCCAAAATGAATCCCATGGCAGGCCAACTTAAGCCTCACATTTGACATCTCTGCTCTAAACCTTTGATTTGCTTTGAATACTGGGTCTCCTCAGCATCATTAGTCTTTTTTTTTGGCCTTTGGCTTTATTGACAGGACAGCTGAAGACATGACAGAAAACAGGTTGAGAGAACCAGGGAGTGACATGCAGCAAAGGGCCCCAGGCCAGGACTTAAATAGGGCCGCTGCAGTGAGGGCAAAGCCTCTGTACATGGGACGCCTGCTCTACCCACTGAACCGTGCCCCAAACATTAGTCTTGGCCAAAATAATTATTCATCAGATTTTCAGACTCATTTTAAATTAACTCAGAATGAACTTTATTCCTACAATGACATAACCCTCAGAAGAGCTTCTTTCAATCTGCATTTTTGTGCATTACCAGCAGATCAATATTTTGTTACATGCGAGGTGGTTATTTTTTCCTCCAATTTGATCACTGAAAAAAAGTAATCATTCATAATGTGCATGTGTCAACTTATAATCAATGCACACTGTGACTGTGCTTCTACTGTCATTCTGAGGCTTTCAGGTGCTTTACCAGAACCACCAGGTTTTACCAGATCATCTGTGGTAACACCTCACTCTTCTTGCCTTTGTTTAAAGTGCAGCCATGTAACATCATCAGATCTGCACACATCACACGAACAGATGCAGTGCTCAGAGGCAAGAACCAGGCAAGGCTGCCTGTGTGTGTGTGTGTGTGTGTGTGTGTGTGTGTGTGTGTGTGTGTGTGTGTGTGTGTGTGTGTGTGTGTGTGGCTAAGACAGCTGCACAGCTGTTCAACATTGTGTGAGAGGCAAACAAGAGCCAACTGTCACCATGGCCACGGGATGAGAGATTATATTTGCATGTATTGTGTATACATGTGACAATGACAGTCATCCCCCCCTGAGTTGGTCCCTAATTGGCTATTGGATCGCACAGCTCTTTGATACCTCGCTGCCCCGAACCATCACTCCAACCCTCTTTATGTCCATCTTAGCCTGTCCCCTCTCCTCCCTTCCAACTCTTCTTCCCTCAATAAGCTAACACTAATCTGCAGCCACACTTTTCATGTTCTCTCTAAAAAGCCATAATGAGCTCCCAGAGGGCATAGCTGCCCTGGCAGAGCTGCCACCCCCACCTCTGCTGCTGCAATAATAGAGTACACTTAGCTGTCCTATTGGTACATTTTTACTGAGTGTATCAACAAATCCCAGCAGATCACTAGCTCTGGTGGTCAATGTTAGCATGCTCCTAAACATGTTGAATGACTAGATTTCATGGCTTCACTGAAAAACTGTATGCTAAAGTGTTAACATAGAGGATGCTGTCATTCAACATCATGTAGGCTGAAGTGCTAGCATAACGCCTAGTGTCATGTAACATTGCATAAGCTAGAGTGTTAGCATAGCCTTACACTAAGTATTGTCAACCACATTATGCTAAAACGTGAGCTTGTAATAATCAACACTGAGACTGTGTTAGCATTGAGCCTATGGCTTAAATGTTCATAGTTAACACTTTAAAATACATGGTGGCTTTGGTGACTGAGAATATAGCATGGACTTTAGTTCTTACTAGAACAGTTATTTCTGCACTAATATTCCAAGTCCATCTCATGGAACATAAAGCCTACAGAATGGATTAGTATGGATAAAGTAATTCATGCTATCAACAGACTTCATATCATACCGAATGATGAGGAACAGCCGACCTAATCATTGAGCATACTTTATGTTCCATAAAAATAGGCTCCATGCTAACACTTCATATAACACACCATATAGGCTACAATGTTGTTGGCTTTTGGCTAAGATTTAGTCTGTCACAAATGTTTAAAGAACAAGGCTCCATGCCCACACTTTATCAGACTGTATAAGGTGTTGAGTTAAAATTGGCTCCATTCTGATGCTTTAACATTCTCAAGTTTGACTACCATACCAAGTATATAGTATATTAAGTTTACTAAAATGGGCTTCACACTAACCCTTTAGCCTATGCCTTGTTCTTTATTTTGGTCTACGCTCAAATCTGATTCAGATCAGTGACAATTAAAGAAGTTAGAAAGGAATACTGGCATTGCGTATAACATTACGAAAGGTCTCACCTGGTTTGAAGTGAGGCAAAGAGTTCACGCCGGGCCAGGAATCCTCGGATGGAGTGCCGATGACCTGAAAAAACACAGAATGGAGAGGAGAAAGTGAAGACAAGCCTCTCAGATAATCTCCAGCAGTTTTCCTATCAGTAAATACCCATGTTCCATCTGTGCCTTTCTGGTTTAGTGGACAATCATTTTAGGAGAGTTAGCATGACAAGCTAACACTTCAGAGCAATCATAAACAAATAATAGTGATGACCAATTAACACTGAAGAGGGAAACAAAATAATAATAAAAAAGAAATCACAGCATCAATTGATCAAAAGCCAGTTAGTTTTTATTTATTTTATCATAATTATAATTTGATTTGATTAAAATTCCAGTGGCTAGCAAAATAGCACAGAAAAGTACAGATCTAATAGAGAGATAGAGAGACTCTGCAGCATGATGGCTATATGACAAACTGAACTTCCAGTATAAAGGCATTCCACGTCCACCAGAAATGATTAGTGCATCTGTTATGGTGAGGCCGGCTGAGTTCTCACGCACACAGCTGAGGTTTACGATGATAGAACCCAGAGCAGCAGACATGCCTTCCACATGATCCATCACAGCTAATCAGCATAATAGTTTCCAGATTGCCCAGTTGTCTCTGATCTGCAGCACACTCCTACAGTAGAGGAGCTGTCCAGGGAACTGCTTGATTTCTACAGCAAGTTTGAGCACCATGCATGCATACAAACAATGGGTGGATGTGTGTTGTTGGGTTACTGGGATATATTTGTTTCAGATGGCTCTCCTTGGAAGGCTGAGTGACAAATAAAAAGAAGAATGAAAGAAAAGGCAGAAGGCGTCACAGAGTGTTTTCTTGACAAAGCAAGTCAGAAGACTCAAAATAATGTGGATTAAGTGGCACAACCACACTGAAATGGGCAGAGGAATTTACAAAAGATAAGTGGCATGTTTAACTTGTGTTGGCCCTAACTCACTGAGATGTCAGGCAGTAACACTTAGTAATGTAATAACAAAACAATCCCACTAGAGGGCAGTAACGCACCAGGAGCCCATCCTCAGTGCGACTTCAATAAGAAGTCATGGCAAAGAGTTTAATTTGCAAGCTCAAATACTGAACTTTATTTAAAAGAAGTCCTGATGTTAGATGTTATAGACTGAGTCTATGAGGGCTGACTGCACTCAGTCTGTAATTGCATACTCTCTGAACCTTCCTTGGATACCTGACTCTGTTTTGCCCAGAGCAGTCACCAAAGAGGGTGTTTGTGGATTATTGTCACATAATCTACTATATAACCAAACATGACATTTTGTGTACACGGAGCTGAACCAAATAAAGGAGGCATACATGGAGACTTTGAGACTACTGATGAGGAGAGTAGGCCAACTCTTCAATGCAGCGTGGCACCTTCCAGTTGAATGAGCAGGGTGATGACAGGACAGATGAGTCTTCTGCAGAGAGGGCTTGGCAAATTATGAGGAAAGGTTGTGGGAGTGATACAGGAGTGACATAGTATGAGTGCATCTCAGTCTGGTCCACAGAGCTGGAATCTGCCAGCATAGTTGATGGAACGATTCAGTGGCCTTTCAAGTGAAGAGAGGGAGTGATGGGTGGGAGTGGGTTTGAGGCTGGCTGTGAATGTCAAAGTGTTTATGAGGACATCAGAGGGGGTACAGCAGTATTGCTGGGGGTGTACGTAGACAGCTGAAATAACACTGCAAGCTCTGACTTAAACTATTGACCCATTTTATCAGATAAGACAGTGATTTTGAATGTTTTGCTTCACTATTCAACACATTTGATTTGTAATAACATTATGATGCTAAGAATGAAGTGTTAAATCAGTCACTTGACCTCAGTTTTTAGTGATCATGTCTGCCACTTGAAGACCAGACTCAAGGTCAAAGCCAACAAAATATGCAGCAGGTAAAGATGCAAAACTATTAATGCTGATGGAACTTATTTGTTACCTGTAAACACAAAATTATAGACAGAGCGATGGTTAATTTGTGATATTACAAGAAGCTTTTTCAAGTTAATTTCCTGTCTGTACAGTGTGCAGTACTGTAAATGTAATGGCTCACATGGTTTCAAGTGAGTCACACTTCACACTTTGACTCAGTCAGACATGTCAGTTTGAGCTAATCTCCGCAAAGTATCATCTTTTTACCCCACAGAATACATTGAAGGTGTTTTTCAGTGAACATTATGTCAAGCAAGTTTCTTGCGTATAAAGTTGGAGTCGGGTAAATATGATGGCAAAATTGGTTTCATTTGAAAGATATCACACATTTTTTGCAATAATCCCTCAAATGTAGATATAAAAAACAATTGCCACAAAGATATATAATGGATGAAGAATACTGAACAATTTAACAATAAACTTGATCGTATGAAAGTATATCAGGTCACTGATGCCTTAAATTGTCCCCTGGGACAAATAAAGTATTTTGAATTGAATCGAAACAGTAAAATTGACCAGGACCTGCATTATAATATCAATATATTCATCCAAATCGGTGCATATCGCACAAAAAATATACTGATACATACAAAATATCTGATAGTTCAATATGGCTAATGATATCTGCCAACCAATATATCAGTTTGGCTGTGCACAAAAAAATGCTCAGTCCTTAGACAGCATCAAGCCTCACAGTAATGAATCAATAACACAATGTAAATGCATCTGCAAACATTTTTTATTGTCCTTATATTTACAACTTCATCCAGGAGAGCAGCTTATTTTCTCATCATTTCACCATTATTTATACTTTTTTATACTTTTCTTTCCTCTTCTTTACAGTTTATGGTCAACTGTCTTCTTTACAAAAGAAAGGAGTATTTTACAACAAGAGCTTGACTTTATCCAGCTGCTTTTTGGAGGTTAGAGTTAGTTATTCACCATAAAATAAAGGTTCTTGAGTTTATATACCACTCTTCAGGGATTCAGCAATAACAGAAGACAAGTCTAAGTCTAAAAAAAAATTCAGTTTCTAAAATCTGTCCAGCTTAAACGTTCTTTCCAATCAAACCAATGACAGATAGCTGAAAACGAAAATGAACCCTACATCTCTGGAATAAATCTTTTTGTGTTACACACTTTGCAGACTGAAACTCCAACTGAGTTTGAGGGAGAGTAACAACAGGAAGACAACCAACCAAATGAAACTAACCAAGCAGACAAAAAGCAGACTTGTTCAATGATACTGTGTCTTCTGATATTGAGAGGATATGTCAAAAAATAGCTACTTCTGAAGAGAAGATGAGCACGTGCAAATTAAAGAGTGAGCACTGACTATCGCTTCTTAAATGGACAGTGTGTAATATGCAAGGCCATTTCTTGGTATATGTGGACTATGCGGGTGCATAGAGGGCCCTTGCACCACTAGGGGGGCCCCTCAAGTTGGAGGTCCAGTCTCAATATCTGAGGGGTGACCTGACGGAAAAGGTGTGAAAAGTACCCGGCACCTAGACTGCTGATTGGTCAGATCTGCTCTCCACCGATTAGTCAGTTCTGGTGTCTACTGCGCTGCATTGCTATGATGACCAGTACTACTAAGTAAGGCTAGGTGAGGCGAGTTGCGCTGAGCCAACGGTACCTATCATTCACGACATGGCATCAAAACGATCCATTCATCTGGTTCAGAAAAAAGAAAAACGAAAAACTAGAACAAGAAAAACGCTCACAGGATAAAGGTAGGGTTTGTTTTCATGATGTGGGTGGAGGGGGAGCTAATGCCGAATCTTTAGCTAGCTTAAGTGTTTGCTTCAGGAAAGTGCTAAAGTAAAAAGTCTTTGTCATATGTGAATGCCATCAGACTGATTGACTAAAGTGACACCCATTTTGGTGAGTTACAGCAGGTCCAGCACGTTGGCATTACATTTGGGAGGGAGGCTGTGTTGTTAGGCAGATGTCTGTCATGTCTGCTGTATCCTCGTCCAGTGGAGCCGCTGTTCCGTCATAGACGTCCTCTGCTGTTAAATATTTGCCACATAACAATACTTTAGAATTATATTAGTGTGTCCTCAGTTTGTAGGTGTCTAATGTGAAGTGTGCTAAACAACACTAATACAGTGGGCCTATTGTTAACTTTACTGAGTTAGTTGCATCTTTCTTCACCACATTAATTAAAATATTTATTGTGATATAATTTGAACAAATTTACCTACATTCCTACAGTTTAGTTATGTTTTTGATGTATTACTTTGTCAAATTAAAGTCAATTTTAAGTAAACTATACTATACATGACTGTTAGTTCTGCACACAGAATATAGTTTAAGACCATGTCATCAGTTAGGCACAAGTAGTCCACTTTGTAATACCCTGCGAAATATACACAAACATATTCCTTCAGTACCACATAGTGATCATCAATTATTTATCTTTATTCATTACTCTAACAAGTACAGTGTGTTGAAAACTGTTTAAAAGTGACAACTTTGAAACTGGGTGCATGATTTAAAGGGACACTGTACTGTATATTGCAAAATTTAAAATAAAAACAAATTTCTGCATTAGTGCATAACATAACTCAATTATATAGTATGAATACTCGCTTAGCATCTATTTTGCTTGGTAACCTGAGGAGTTTTGTCTTTGCAGGAGCAATTTCTGAAATATTTTGGAGCCGTGGACCAGGAAACAGCACAGCCACCTTCAGCACCACCGATGGACCAGGATCCATCCATCCATTTTTCTTTTTTTAAGCGCTTCACCAAGTTTTTTGCTGGAGCCAATCCCAGCTGTCTCTGGGCGAGGGCAGGGTGCTCCCTGGACAAGTCGCCAGCTCATCGCAGGGCCCTTACTGATGGCAGAGGCTGCCATGCAAGGTGCCAACTGCACATCAGGAGCAATTTGGGGTTCAGCATCTTGATCAAAGACACTTCAGCATGCAGCTCAGCAATAAACATGTTTGAGGAACAGCGCATCAGTTTCACTTATTAACATACAGGGGATCCCCACTGTTTACCTTGTATTATCATTTTCAGTTCAACTTGGTTGGGTGGGTCAACTTTGAGAGAGGTTTTCACAACTCTAGCGTGTTTCTTCTTAAAGTGAAATAGATTGTTGCATCTTTGTGGATCACCTAAAAGGGTTAGGAATCTATCCATCATAGTTTGACAAAATAGGGCCCCCCAAACAGCATCTTGCATAGGCAGAAATGGCCCTGGTAATACGCAGTGGCATCTAGCAGAACAGAATTGGCAGAAATGAAATATAATATTTAACAGTTCAGGCTAAGGGTCTCTGTCAATGGAGATCAACATGTTGCACCACCATGTTTCTACAGTTGCCCAGAATGTACAAATCTGGCAGCAAAGGCCTTTCATGGTTTTAAAATTAGTGGGTGGCTGCTCGAAATGCAGCAGCTGGAAGACGAAGAAGAAGAGCGAGTGGCTGCTGTTTCCTGCTAAACTATCTGTACTGTGTGCAGTTTGAAACCAGTCTGATAAAAGATGGTAGATCATATTCATTTTATACAAGAAAATAACAGGAGCGTGAGTGAGAAATGGAAACTTCAAGACCCTAAAAAAGAGTGGGACAAAAGACGGCATAAAGCAATTACAAACCTTGGAGTCACCTTTTCAAGATGGAAATCTCTGAGGATAGAGAAATATTTGCAGATTAACCTGAAGTTGCCTGCTCTCTACTGGACAGGTAAGAGAACGTTAAGATTAATGTACATCCAACCGTAATATATCCTCCCCCCTGCTGCTAATGGTACAAAACTTACATAATGTACAATGTATAATTGCAGTACAATAATTTCACTGAAAAGAAATGGAGCATAACATTACTATTATCACAGAAGCCCAGGCCTCTCAGAGCTGGTGGTAACATAGCATTAGCAAGATTTATTTAGATCCATTCCTCGTCTGTTGCAGTGAGACGACACATGGAGCGATAACTAAGATATTTAGAGCTGGGAGTGTACCGAAGAAAGAATGTAAGCCTTCATTAAAATAAACTCTAAGCCATATTTTACATTTATCCCTCCAGGTCCAGCTGACAATGATGTGCCTGCGGCTGCAAACCTGTAAGCTGGCTATCTGGACACAAACTGAGCACCTGTAGTTAGACATTCCATTTGACAAAGTCTTTACAGATGAACACATGAAACACCTCCAAAATTTCTACTTTACACATATGCTTCCAACATTATTGGATGAATTTGTTGCAAAGAAGGTTCTGCTCTGCTCCAAATATCTGTATCTCTTGAAAACACAGTAAGCACTTAACAGGTTTAATGTGTGTTACAGACAACAAAAGAGCACTGTATGAAGGAAAATAAGGGAGGAAAACAAGACATTTTCAGTTGATTAGTTTTTGTTTTTATGACAAGGAAAAGGGTGTTTTCAATACAATATTTTGGTATGTTACAAATAAAAACAAACAAACATAAAACATCCCATCCATACTGTACATATTAGAGCATACAAGTCAGAAAATTTTTACAAGCTGGAGTCACATTAGTTGTTGTTTGTGTTGTCTAGGTAAGTAGTCTAACAACAAATGCAGCTCTGAAAAGATGCAATTTTCCTGTTCAAGTTATTAAAAAAAAGTAGAGTTGTACCTCAGTCGTTTTTTGAAAACATTCAGTGAATGACATGTATTTATGTGTATAAGTAGGCTATGTAACATGCATCTATGTATGTAATTGCATTTCTGTGTGTGTGTATGTACAAGTGCAACATTAAATGTCTTCTCACTGTTCACTTGAAATAAACTCAGCTCTTAAATTCACTAAACCTACACAGATTTTGAGAATCTTGTCAATTTTGGGCACCAAATTGATTAGCACCGTTTGTGACAGAATCTTGTACACCTTGAGACGCCAACATGAATCCAAGCATGAGCAATGCGGCGTGTACAAGTGACCCCCCTCGTTGGTCAGCTGGCACCTTTTGCATGTGAATGTTGGAATGATGAGGTTCAGCCTACGCTCCTCCAGCAAGTCCCTCACCGTGAACCCACGGTCACCTATCACCTCATCTCCAGGATGCAAGTAGTCTAGAAAATCAGAGTTCTGTGTTATGTACCTGTCACTGCATTTTCCACCATAAGTGTCAGAAATAAACATGATTACTCCTGAGGGACTAAATACTTTCCTGCGTTATTTGCATAATAGCGACTGTATGACTCACTTCTTAAGTCCAGGTTTTTTGTTTTTTGTAAAACTGTCTCTGTGTAGTCAATTACACAGGTTGTGTTAGCAAAGTGCTCTTTAAAAGCTTTTGGCAATGTTGCTTTGATTGTTTCACGAGGCAACCACACAATGAGATCCTTCATGTGTAATGTCTACCCACATTCCCACTGTCTTGCTAACCTGACCTTGTGATATTTTAAATCGGCGCGCTAAATCAGCCATGACAAAGTTTTGTCTTAGTTTCATCAAAGTCGTAGGAATTTGGTTCACAACTGGCACTGATGGTGAGCAGGGGCACATGGTTGGAGGCAGGCTATGAGTGTTCTGTGAGAGGAATACCTGTATACAGAAGGGAGTCTGCATCATTCTCTAAAATGCTGTCAGCAACAGGGTGTTGCAGTTCTGGTAGTGGTGTATGCAGTTCACACATAATGGTGGGCCCATTCAAATAGGTGTGATCCTCCATCTGACCACTGTGTTTGGGCATCACAGGATGACTTTGCTGCTGCACACAGCTCCTCTCCCAGATTCATCTCATTTGGCTCATCTGAGGGTAGCAATAGAGTACATGATTACCAAGACGTGATGCATTAGGGTTTTCATTATCAGAATCAGAATCAGAACTTTAATAATCCAAGGCAGGAAATTGTTGATGTTACATATGCTCTAACATTTCTGGTAATAGAAGGTATATAATAAATAAGAGAGAAGAATTAAGCTGTTGTAGTGTTCAATATAAACACATGACACTTTTATTACACCTAGACCATTAATCTTCCATCAACCCCACAACTTCCCACCGGTTACCGCATCACTTATGCGCTCCAGAAAGCAAGGGAAAACCCGGTACATAATGTCAGCCATAATATTACATTCAGATAAAATTAAAATACTGCACTGTTGAACATTTTGTTATGTCTGTACTGAAACTGTGGCATTTTTAGTATCTCACTGACCAGCAGTCCAGACGCACGTTACATTTGAACTGTTCAGAAAAGGGTAATACATGACAAATACTACGGTGCTGTGTCCTCCACACACATGAAATCATACCTGTTATACTCGTGACACTGCTGTCAGTCTTCTTTAGCATCCGGCGTCTCTTCTCCGGTGGTCTCTCATAACCCAACCACAAAGCTGGGTGCAGGTGTTCCTCCGTGGGCTTTTTATCAACAAAATGAAATGAACACACGTACAATGTTTTTGGTGGTTTCTTCAAGTTGAGTTGCTTCAGCCACATTCTTCTGGGTTCCTCATCCCTCGGTGGGCGGTGGAAACTGTACCTACTCTCACAGCAACATTCCCTCTTCGTCCGGGGTGCATGTTCAAAACACTGCTCTTGTAGCCACAGATTCAACTTTGCCTGGTTATTAGTACAACCGCAAACAGCGCAACATGTTCCCGAGCTGCGCAAGGACTTTTTTAGAGCTGATAATCGTAGCAACAGTGAAGACCAGTAAACTTACAAATAAACCGCTACGGGAAACGAAAACCGCTAGCACCCAATAGCTCATTGCTACTTCCGGCGTGTCACCAGAAGTTGGACCCTAATCGTTTCTATATCAGCGCCCCCAGGAATAAGGTGGATAGCCCTTTTTTGATAGAGAAGGTGGCGCATTAGTAATATTCCTCCTTTTCCAAAAGCCGCTACTCGGGTAGGCGTAAACATGTGACGCGATGTGAAGCACAAAGTTGGGCAGTGAACCGTGATAACGAATCTGTCTTCAAAATAAGAGCTACATTGCACCCCATTGGAGTTTAGAACTGGGTTCTTAGCGGGGGTGCTTTTAGTTTGAAAGTAGCGACCATTCCTAGAGAGAGACAGAGCGGAGGCGCAGCGGACAGAGAAGTGGCTTTAGGATCCACACACACACACAACACCATATTACAAGGAAATGCGTAAGGTAGATAACCGTGGCGTTTATATACTGCCATTTTTTGACATCCCTTTTCACAGCAGGAATTTATTTATTCATTTAAAAAAACACACACACACACAAAGGGCACTTTTTAATACGAGGCAAAAAGGGCAGGGGCCTGCGGGTGAGTATGAAGACAGGATTTTTTTTTTCAGCATGCACACACGACAAATTACATCTTTTACTCTGGTCTTCCTAATAACTTCCGTATTAATCAAAGAAAGACGTGCCTATGGGTCCCTGTATCATCTGATCATTAAATTATTCCATTTGATCTGGCAAACAAAAAAACGAGTCAATATTTTGTTTTTTTGTTTGTTTTTTTTTCTGTATGCACCAAACATTGAAAACTATTGTTTATTTTCCTATTTTCAGCCCAAAACGGAAAATATGATAAACATATAAACCAAAATGAAATAATAAATCTAATTTACATTTTCCGTTATTGTAATGCCATTTCCCATGGTACATTTCTGCTTTGCGGCCACGCTTTGCGCAAGCGTAATGTATTATCTGGAATCTGGAATCTCTGGTTGCAAATTACGTTTTCAATAAAGCATTGGGAAAAATGACAATAGGGACCTCGCAGGTCGAGACCTGCTTGGCCCAAATGAAATAATAAATGTAATTTACATTTTCCATTATTGTCATACATTTCCCACGGTACATTTCTGCTGTGTGGCCATGCTTTGCGCTTGCGCAGTGTATAGTCTGGTATCTCTGGTCGCCAATTACGTTTTCAATAGAGCATTGGGGGGGAACCTCTGGTTGCTAAATATACTGTGGTCAAGCCAGCCATGTTTGCTTGGTCAGATCAGCCGCACCTTTTTTTCCAGCACATGAATCTACTAACATTTAGGGTAATCATGATGAACCCGCTCTGACTGTGGGTCAGACTGCACTCTCACAATCACTTTTACAGTAATTATTCCCGGTAATAACCTGAAGGTATCACAGAGGTATCCTTCCGGATTTCAAAGTAAAAGACGTGAGGAAAAAAAAAAAATTCCATAAGTAGTCCAAGATTCATATACTGCTGAATTTAGCACCTCCTAGACTACTTGCATGCATTATATGAAGTACTTTTACTGTGTGCTTTTTGAGTAATCATGTGTCAAAATCCTTAACAGAGGGCAAGATTAAGTATATTACACCCAACTTTGATGTGGAGAAAAAAAAAATGGATAAGTAGTCCAAGATGCATATACTGCTGAATTTAGCATTTATTTGTATGAATAATATGAAGTACTTTTACTGTGTACTTTTTGAGTAGTCCTGTGTCAAAATCCTGACCAGATCACAAGAATGAGGATATTTTTATATAATATATAAGGATTATTAAATTATAAGTTTCAGATTTGCACAATGTTGGAGGACATACTCCAACCTTTTACTGAACCAAAAGGGAGCAATACCACAGTCTAGTAATACTCTGTTACAAGTACATTTCTACATCAAATGTGGGCAATAATACTTATTATTGTTCTCTGTTAAGAAATTTGACACACGAATACTCAAAAAGTACACAGTAAAAATACTTCATATTATTCATGCAAGTAGCCTATGAAGTACAAAGTTGAGCAGTGTATGAGTCATGGACTCCCTATGGATACCTTTGTGATACCCTCAGATTATTACCAGAGATAATTACTGTAAAAGTATCTCATGTTTCATGGGTCTGATTGTGAGACTGCAGTCTGACCCACAGTCAGAGTGGGTTCATTATGATTACCATAAATGTTAGTAGATTTGCGCACTGGAAGAAAAGGTGCGGCTGATTTGACCAAGCAAACATGAACCACGGCTGGCTTGACCACAGTATATTTAGCAACCACAGATTTTTTTTTTTCCCCCCAATGCTCTATTGAAAGCATAATTGGCGACCACAGATACCAGACTATACACTGCGCAAGCACAAAGCATGGCCACACAGCAGAAATGTACCGTGGGAAATGGTATGATAATAATGGAAAATGTAAATTACATTTATTATTTCATTTGGGCCAAGCAGGTCTCGACCTGCGAGGTCCCTATTGTTTTCTTAATGATGATTTTTTTTTGTTGTCCCAAGTGATCATTTTTCACTGCCTGAACATACCCAAACTCACCAAACTAGGAATATATGTCACACCTGCCGAAAAATTTCATAACCTATTGTTGTCCTCAATTGCCACTATAATCAAGGACAGTGCATTTTGGCTTATAACACACATATACTTTGTCGCACATTCAAAAACCTTATATCCACGCATTCACTCAATTTTGCTGAACGTCATTATATAGGCCACACCCATTTCTGCCAACTGTTTTTTTTTTTCCGCAAATTCGCGAAATGTCGCAAACCTACTTTTTCGAACTCCTCCCAGGCGATTTCACGGATTTCCAAAAAAGTTTGCACACAGCATCTGTGGACTCTCCTTACAAAGTTATTAAAATAATTTTGATATTCAAAAAAAGATTCAAGTTTATTAAATGACAACTTCCTGTACATTTTGCTCAAAACACAAAGTGTTGCATATCTCCACATTGATCTGTCCAAATGACATGAAGCTCAGTTGACTACTTCCCCATGAGCCACTAAGGCTCTGTGAAAAAAAGATAAACTTACTTTTTCTAACTCCTCCTAAGCCATTTGACCGATTTGCCAAAAATTCTGCAAGTAGAATCTGTGGACAAAACTTACCAAATCCTTTCACCTATGTCACACCTGGTGGCGGTCCATTTTGATGCTTCACCATAAAACCATCAACTCATTATAACTTCTACATACAATTTGCCATCTACTCCAAACTGCTCAAACACGTAGAGGGTCTTGCCCTGAATACATCTACGTGGCACAACCTGATGCGCATGGACTGCGAGGTCCCATTCATCACTGCTTGCAGGTTTAATTTATTATATTTTCCGTTTTGGGCTTCCGTTTTCAGTGTTTGGTGCATACAGAAAAATGCAACATTGACTTGTTTTTTTCGTATGCTAGATTAAATCGAATAATTGAATGATCAGCTGACATCTCTTCTTGTATAAGAATTCTGGTGTGATGGAAGTGATAAATGTAAAGTTTGAAAATGATTAAATAAAAGGTCATGACCAGTGAAATATATCTGAATTCACAACTGAAATGTTGGGGGTCAAGTTGCATTTTGGTTAATGTAGACACTGGGGTTTTGACAAGGGAAATCAGATATATCTTGCTTTGCTACAAAAAATGTTATCCTTTTTCTAAACTGGCCAGCTTAAATCTCATAACGTTAAGTGAGATGTAAAATTAGTGGAGGTCTTTTTTTCTAAATTTAAGCTATATAACATGAAAATATAACGGTGCATAAGTAGAACACATCTGTCAGGAACTATCAGCCTTCCGATTCAGCAACCAGGTTTTGCACAGCTCTTACTGAGTCTCTCCTCTTTACTCTAGGATTAGCAACATTACATGATTGGGTCTGAGTCATTCTTTTCTGGTGATCAGGAGAGAAGATGACAGGTTGCATAGCTTGTGCTATTTGCCACAAACTGAGTTTTCACATACTCTCACACTGCGCCTTAGAATCATGCACTCAGTTGCAGCACATCCAGATTTTCCACAAGAATATGAACGTCCCATTATACCAAAGGTCTGTTTAAGAGGAGAAAAACTCCAGGCCACCCTGTGACATTCAAGCAGATGTTGCACTCAATGTGCCAACTCAACTCCTGGCTGGGTGCCTCTCAAACAGTGATGAAAGCTGACCTTTCTCTTCATCTCTTCAAACAACATGGCCTTTAAGATGCTTCTGACTCTGCATAATTCATTGATGGTGCCCTTCACTTGAGTCTCTGAGGCTGTGCATCCAAACTCTGACCCGTCTGACAGCCCAGTAGCAGACACACAGGGCAGGCACGATGGATGGAAATGTCAACATCACGCTCACTATGACAGGTGGGAGAGTTTTGTGATCTCACTTTGCCTTGCCAAGCCTTAAACCTCTACATTTCCATATTCATCCGTCTCTTCTACCGTTAGCTGACAGCTAAATACACACTAACTAACAGACTGTGAATTAAATGAAAAGGCTCAGTTTGGCTTATAGGTATTTTCTAGGAATTGGAATATATTAAAAATGCTGCTCAAAGGTGTATTTGAATAAACATCAGGGAAAAAGGCTTGGATATCAGAGAGAGTTACTGGTATGTTTAAATGTACTACAAGGAACTGGTTATAAATCAGTCACATCATGACAAACAGGTTGAACTCCAAAAGTTAAAGTCATCTGTCATGGCGGATTGCTAAGGATGAATTGAAGAGTCTCACAGCCTGAGGAAAGAAGTCTGCCCTGTAGTCTGGTGGTATGGCAGTGGATACATCTATATTTCCAAACAGCAGTAGAACACCTCACGTACATCATGACATAACATTTTAGGTTTGCTTTGCTATTGTTTACTATCTTTAGCTCAACCATCAAATCTGTTAGCTGTAGGATTGCATCAAATGTAATGGTGTATGAAATGAATATTAAAGTTACTGATACATAATGTGCTGTGTTTTTAAAAAGAAAAGTAGCATTTAAAATAATCATATTTCTTGTGTCCACAGGGGTCGCCAGAATTTAAAAAAATAAAAAAGAAAAGTCCTTGTAGCCTCTTGAGGCTGGGTTCTTAGGAACTTCCAGTATTGCCATGTCTTCTAATTGCACTTAATACTTGAAGCTGCATTTATGGTGCTGCATGTAGCGCTAACTAAAGGGGAATTACTATAAAACCAAACCAATCAAAATAACTGTTTGGATCTGGGACGTTATGGCTTCACTGTGAAAAGGCCCAAGCAGGCACAGAAACATGAAAAAAGGTCAATCAAAATATTAAATGTATTTAAATTAGCATTGCAAATGACCAATCACTTTGTAAAGCATTGATCTATGAATGAGTGAAGGGTCTAATTACATAATGTATACCATTTTAGGATACAGATTATGTAGATTCCTTTATATGTCTTTTCCTCAGCAATGGTGTCTTCCTTGGCCTTCGCCCATGAAGCCCTGTTTGGTTTCGTATTCGGCATATGGTACTTGTTGAAACCATGACCCCAGACTGTTCCAGGTTGGACTTCAGGTCTCTGAATGTGTGACGTGGTGTTTTTTCCACCATTCGCACCAACCTTCGAAGACTTCTCTCATCAGCTTTTTTTCTTCCCTCCACATCCAGGGAGGTTCTTGACAGTTCCACGCTTGGCAAACTTCTTAATAACATTACGCACTGTTGAAACAAGGATACCACGGTCTTTGTAGATGGTCTTATACCCTTTGGAGGTCTTGTGTTTGCTAATTATCGCACTTCTGATGTCCACAGACAGCTCCTTTGTCTTCACCATTCAGTGTGTTTACATGACACTCAAGAAAACCGAATTACTGGGTTAGTCCGACTATGATCAGATCTTTAAGATGCATGTATACACCTTAGTCTGACTAAAATTGGACCAGATCGGATTTCTCTTCTCTCAAATGAAAGCACCCAGATTATTCGATTGATAGTCGCATTACTCCTGCATGTATACGTTCCAGTGGAGCGGATCGGATTTTGCGTTCTGTGCAGGCGCAAGATTTTTTCCCCGGGGCCGTGAGCCGGAAGTAGACGGAAGGCGGCGGCGGCGTCTTTCCTCCGAAATCACCGCAAGAAAGAGCGCCATTGTGCACCTGGTTTGTGTAATTATCATGTACACCGTATACGAAATGTGTAAAGATGTAGCTTCGTCTTGCTCTCCGTACACCATATTTCTTGAATGCCGAGGCAGCTGGTGACATAAAGAGGTCCGCTGGAGGTGTCTCTGTTACCACTAGGGTACAGAAATGGGTACAGCGTCACCTAGCGTATCGGACTATGACATGCTCCGGCCTAATAATCCGATTTTCTCACCAGCATGTATATTGGGATAATTGCAGTTGTGCGATTGAGTTGCATAGTCGAACTATGGCTGTAATCTGACTAAGCTGTGCATGTAAGCGCATTGATTGTAACAAAGGAACAGGGGATAACAGATGGCTTTTTTAAAACAAAGTCATCATTCATTTACCACAAGTGAGTCATAATGTGTTTCCAGACTGATTTATAGCAAAAAGTGGCAATACCAGTGACACAGCAAGCTTTAAGTTTTTCTATTTGTTCCTACCATTGTTTGTTGTTTTGTATCAGACACAGGAGTAATTTCAGCTCTAGACTGATCCGACCAAGATGCACAGAGTGCCACAGGAGCTCATTCCAGCCTGTGGCCATCAAACTGTTCAACCCCTCGCTCTGGGTGTCAGACACTCTGAGCCGATAGGACTCACCCTAACTGTAACCCCCTGGATGCTTTGTTTCTCTGTAACGTGCAATAACCAATATTTCAACTGCATTAGCATTCTTTATTACATTATATAAATTATATAATTCTAGTATAATAATAATAATAATAATAATAATAATAATAATAATAATAATAATAATAATTATTATTATTATTATTATTATTATTATTATTATTATTATTACTATTATTAGGTCAATAGCTTTCTTTACTTGCTGCTTAGCTAAACCCGTTATGCCATCATCAGTTCTTTTTAAGGTGCTTCGAGTTTCTTTTTGTTATTGCACTTACTTGGTTTGTTGAAGTTGATTGTAGTCCGTCCGGTTGGTTATGAGTGGGTTGTGTGAGCATGTGCGTGTGTTGACTCTGAGCTGTGACGTGCACAAATCAAATTAACTAAAAGTATAAATGAACAAAGGTACGGTAATATCCATCGATCGACTGATATTCAAAAAATAGCATTCTATATTGTTTTGGTAATTGTTGAGAATCAAACAAATCGGAGCAGAAAAAAAACACTGTGTGCTCTCCTGGCATTCACTGTTTGTTGCACACCTGCATGTAATTAGTAGCCTGATTATAAAGGCCTTTCATTAATACCACTGGTCAACACCAGATGGTGACATTTCTCATATTTAAATGAGCAACAAAAAATGAACTAAAAATAGCTCCAACAATTATTATTATCATTATCATTATCATTATTATTATTATTATTATTATTATTATTATTATTATTATTATCATGCACATTTCCTAGACTGTGCATGGGAGCAGTAGTAATGCAATCAATTTCCCCTCGGGGATCAATAAAGTATTTCTGATTCTGATTCTGATACCATGCCAGTCTGCATTATTTTAGAAGAGTGGTACCAAGTGCAGCAACTTTGCTGCTGGATCTCAGTCAAATTTTGGCCATATCCCATCAAATGTGTCAAAATATGAGACAGGGCCCATAATACATTGAAATGATAGAGTTCTTATAACCCACGGGTTTGATGTGTGCCTCTGACAAAACACTGTTTGGAGGGTCATGTAGTCCTTCAACCTATCCATCTATCCGATCAAGAATCAGGACAAGCTACCCCCAGACATCACATACATATAAACAAATCATTAGAAAACTTAACCTCCACACTAAGACTGAAAGTTTCAAGTCATAGCCCATAACTCAAGTGCAACATCATAAAGTGCCATAAAGGGAATGGACATTAAAACCATGCAGCAATCAAGGGAGGGGCATTGTTGAGCTGTTCAGCAGCCTGACAGCATCTGGGAAGAAGCTGTCTTTCATCCTGGTGGTTCTTGACCGGCAGCAGTCTATGTGCAGGGTGGGTGGGGTCTCACATGATGCAGGTAGCTCTGTCAGTGCATTGGCTGATGAAGATGGTTGAGAGGGGTGGATAGCTACATCCGGTGGTCTTTTGTATAGACTTTACTACCCCTTGCAGTGCGTTCTTCTCTGCCTCGGTGCAGCTGCAGTACCAGACTGTGATGCAGGAGGTCAGTACACTCTCCACCACATATCTGTAGAAGGAGCTGAGGATGTTTGAGTTCAGCCCCGCTCCCGTCAACTTCCTCAGAAAATACAGGTGCAGAAAATGATGAGCCTTTTTGACAAAGCTCATAGAATTTTCATGCCAGGTTAGGGTGTTGGAGAGGTGTACACCAAGGTACTTAATGCTGGGGACCACCTCCACAGCTGTGCCGTTGATGTGAGGAGGAGGAGGAGTAGTGGCAGGGCTGTTCCTCCAGAAGTTCACTATCATCTCTTTTGTTTTGTTGTTGTTGAGAGTAGGATTGTTCTCCCTGCACCACAGTCCCAGTCTGTCCACCTCCTGCCTCCCTGTATGCTGACTCATCTCCATTGGTGATAAGCCCCATCACAGATGTATCATCTGCAAACTTCACTATGAGGTTACTGTCATAGTGTGCTTTGGAGTCATGAGTGAGCAGGGTGTAGAGCAACCCTCGGGGGAGCCAGTGTTGAGGATGATGGTGGAGGATATGGTGTTGTTAATTCTTACAGACTGGGGTCTATTTGTCAGGAAATCCAAAACCCAGTTGCAGAGTGATGGGGCTTTTCCGAGAGTTGACAGTTTAATCACCAGTGTCAGGTATGATGGTGCTGAAGGCAGAGGTGAAATCTAAGAACAGCAGCCTCACGTAAGAGTTTGTCTTCTCCAGGTGTGTGATGGATGAGTGTATTAGGGCAGCGATGGCGTCAGATGCGGAGCGGTTTGGCCTGTAGGGATACTGGTGGGAATCAATTGTTATATTGATGGACTTTTTGTTCACCACAACCAGCCTCTCAAAACATTTCATCACAATAGGGATGAGAGTGATTGGACGATAGTCATTGAGACAAGACACTGTGGAGGCCTTTGGCACAGGGACAATGGTAGATGTCTTGAGGCATGTTGGAATGGTGGCCTGTGACAGTGAGATGTTAAGGGTCTGCCATGACTGATGAGAGCTGCTGTGCACAGTCCCTGAGGATTCTGCCTGGAACTCCATCAGAGCCTACAGCTTTGTGGGGCTTTATTTTATGCAGCGTCTTCCTTACCTCAGCTGATGTTAAACTGAGAGGGGAGTCGTCAGGTGAGATTTTGAACCTGGCGATGGTGCTGGTGTTTGATACCTCGAAACAAGCATAAAAGATGTTGAGAGCATCAGGTAGTGATAGATCAGAAGGACGTTCTGCACTCTTCCTGTTGTAGTCTGTGATGCTCTTAATGCCCCTCCACATGCTGTGCGGGTCATTAGATGAGAAATGACCCTGTATTTTTTTAGAATACTTTGACTTTGCTCTCTTGACTCCCACCGTAAGGCTCCAACGAGCGGCTCTGAGTGCCTCTGCATCCCCTGCTCTAAATGCAGCATCCCTTACTTTCAGAAGACAGTGCATTTCGGCATTAAGCCATGGCTTTTGATTAAGAGAGATGATGATGGTTTTGGTAATAGTGACATCCTCCACACACTTCGCAATGTAGGCTAGGACTGATTCTTTAAATTCCTTCAAGTTTACTATATTGCCCATGATGGAGATGGGGTCGGAGGCACCAAGGTGGGGGCGGGTGGCAGCTCTGTATGTCCCTCGTCTGTTTGTGTACACTTTGTCATGTGTATTGTCACATCTGGTGGCAACAGTGACATGCTGATGAAACGTAGGGAGAGTGGCTTGCAAGTTCACATGGTTGAAGTCACCTGCAGCCACATACAGAGCCTCTGGATGTTTGTTTTGGAGTGAGCTAATAGCTTCATGTAGCTTGTTCAGGGCAGCATTGGCATTAGCGTCTGGAGGAATGTCTACTGCTGCTATGACAACGGCTGTGAATTTGCGTAGCTGGTAGTGTGGCCGGCATTTGATAATCAAATACTCCACTGCCTCGGAGCAATGCTTTTCGACCAGCAAACAGTTCATGCACCAACTTTTGTTCACATAGATGCAGACTCCTCATTTTGTTTTTGCTGACAGCTGGTTGTGATCCAAGTGGAAGAAAATCCAGTCATCAAGTTTGAAAGCAGAGTCTGGCATGCTGTTACTAAGCCAGGTCTTTGTCAACACAGTTACACAACAGCCCTTTATTTCCTTTTGTCGCAGTCTCAGCCTCAATAAGTCCATCGCATGCACGTTGGATAGGAAGAGTGATAGGATGCCAGGTCTGCTGGCGCTAGCCTTTAGCTTGGCTAGCACCCTGGCTCTCTTGCCCCTCTTCTGTTTCCTCAAACACTGCCTCCACTTCCCCCTGAAGCAGCAAAGTCTGTACGTCCATTCTGATGCACTTAATAGCTGTAATCTGCCGAGCTGCACTTTAAGTTCCGATGTAGCTGGCTGGTTGGTATTTAGCTCCAAAAGCTCAGCCTTGCTGTAGGTTAAAGTTTTTCCTACTGTGACAACATTATCAATAACGTTAACAATATTAGCACTGGGAGCTAGAGAAGCCACTGCACTGCTGCGCACTGCCATGGTAACAGTATATTGAAATTGGGCCTTTGTGTGTAGAACTGAATAAAGTATGCTTTTCGGCATATGGAATTTCTCACACTATTCATTTATTTTTACAGAATGCCTCTGTATAGATGTACAGTTACATTAAAGTTTACCACAGTTTACCATGTACTCTTTTTCAGGTATTGAGGCATTCACCCTAAATGTTTATTCTGTCACGAACCTAGACATAATATGCATACATTCAGTCCTCCAAAAGGTAAGACAGATTTCTGGCCAAAGTGGAAAACTCTGGAAATCCTCTGTGGGGAAGCAGTGTACAGCTGAGGCTCATTATCAGTCTGGCTAGTAGCCATTCCACTGTTGCACCTCTCTCATCCTATCATGGTGTGTCTTTGTGACTGAGGGGGGAACTGAGATCACAGAGTGCTGGAGTTGCTTAAAGATGTGTGCAGGAAGCCCCAGTTTTCCCCTCTGGGATAAAAGACAATCAATAAGACACATTTCCTTCATCTCCCTCGCTTTCTGCTGGGTCTCCATACTCGGTGAGAGGTTCGCTGCCTGCAGGGCCCCATCCACCCTCTATATCCCTTCATCCAAAATCCTTCCATTCTCCAATGTGTACCTTCAGTCTGCAGCCCACACGCAAAACAGCTGTCAACACACTTTGTCTCTATACTTGACTTTTTCCCTGGTCGAAACCTTTCATACGCTCATGTCTCTAGTTCTCTAAATTAATTATTCAGGCCCTTGCAGACAAATAATATAAATTAATTATGTCTACCCTACTACACTCTGCTTCAATTAACACATTTGGGATGAAGTTATAAGGAGTAGGCAGATCAAGGGATGAAAGGATTCATAGGATCTCACTCCAAACTGAAACATTTATGCCACCCGACGATCCAATGCAGAGTACATACATATATGTAATTACTCAATGACCATATGCAATTACTCAATGGCCAGCAGGTTCACCAGGTGAACTAGTACAGGTGAATATCTCCAGAAACGTTCCAGCCATGCAATGCTGACTCAATACTGATTTTTCAACTTTTAAATTACCCTGCAAACCCTTTGTTTCTCAGAATCAGAATCAGAATCAGAAATCCTTTAATGAAAAAATATGGGTGATGAAATGAGTTTGTACAGACTACTGCACATTGCAGAGTACAGAGTGAGGTCTATATGGAGCAGTGCTGGTTGTACAGTCTGACAGCAGCAGGAAGGAAGGGCTTGCGATACTTCTCCTTCACACTTAGGGTATATCAGCCTGTTGTTGAAGGAGCTGCCCAGTGCTGTGAGAGTGACCTGCAGGGGGTGGGACTCCTGCATCAGCAGTGATAACAGCTTGTCCATCATCCTGCTCTCTCCAACCACCTGAACTGGGTCAAGAGGGCATCCCAGGGTGGAGCTGGCCTTCTTGATAATTTATCAAGTCTCCTGCTGTCTGCTGCTGAGATGCTGGTGCTCCAGCAGACTACTCCATAGAAAATGGCTGATGCCACCACAGAGTCATTGAAAGAAGTCAAGAGTGCCCCCTGCCCTCCAAAGGACCTGAGCTTCCTCATCAGATTAAGTCTGCTCTGACCTTTCTTATATGTAGCTGCAGTGTGATCAGTCCAGTCCAGTTTATTGTTCAGGTGAACTCCCAGGTACTTGTAAGATGTCACCATCTCAATGTCTGTTCCCAGGATGTTCATCTGTGTGCAGGGTTGTTTGTGCCTACGGAACTCCACCACCAGCTCTTTGGTCTTCCCGGCGTTGAGCTGGAGGTGGTTCTGCTGGCAACTGGTCCATGAAGTCCTTGATGAGTTCTCTGTAGGCTTTGTTGTCCCCGTCCCTGATGAGGCCAACGATAGCAGAGTTGTCAGAGAACTCGTGTAGATGGAACTGAGTTGATTGATGGTAGAAGTCTGTGATGTACATGGCAAACAGGAAAGGGGCCAGGACTGTTCCCTGAGGAGCCCCTGTACTGCAGATTATTTTGTCTGTCACGAATTCCCGAGTCCTCACATACTGTGGCCGGTTAGTGAGGTAATCCAGGATCCAGGGTGTGAGGTGTTGGTTCACCCCTGCCAGCTCCATAAAAGGACCCACCAGAGGGCGGAGATGGAAGAGGACCAGCCGCTCCAGGGTCTTCATCAGGTGTGAAGTGAGAGCAACTGGTCTGTAGTTGTTGAAGTCTTTTGGGTTAGGGATCTTTGGGCTGGGTGTCAGATGTGGGGGGAGGGTGAATGTCGGGGGGGCAGTGGGGGGATTCTGCAGCATGAAAGCCATGGAAAGGGAGGCAGAGGTGAGAATGGGGCAGCAAACAGGGGGGATGGAAGAGGTGGTGGGGGGCAGCAGAGATGGCTGGGTCAGGGGAGGGGTGGGTGTCTGATCAAACCTACTGAAAAACAGGTTCATGTCATTCACCCATGTCTGATCCCCTGCAGCCTGGGAGTCTGCAGTCCTCTGCCCTGAGATTGTTTTTAGGCTTTTCCAGACTCCACTGATGTTCCTCTGCTGCAGCTGGTTCTCCATCTTCCTCCTGTAGCTGTTCTTCCCCTCCCTGATCTTCCTCCTCAGCTCCCTCTGCACAGCCTTCAGCTCCTCCTTGTTTCCTGACCTACAGGCCCTCTTTTTCTCCTTAGGTAGGGCCTTTATGTTAGGATTAATCCAGGGTTTGCTGTTTGAAAAACACCGTACAGTCCTGGTGGGTACAATGTTATTAACACAGAAGTTTATATAGTCTGTTATGCAGTCTGTTAAGCTGTTGATGTCCTCCCCATGAGAAACACACAGTTCCTCCCACACAGCTGAGTCAAAGCGGTCCCTCAGAGCCTCCTCAGTCCATGCTTTAACTGTGCGTGTTTCCACTGGTTGCCTGTTTACGAGGGGCTTATACACAGGCAGGAGATGCACCAGGTTGTGGACAGATCTTCCCAGGGGATGGAGGGGGGATGAGTTGTATGCCTCCTTGCTGTTGGCATAAAATAAGTCCAGTGTTTTATTTTCTCTGGTGTGGCAGGTGACATACTGTGTGAATGTGGGCAGGGTGGACAGAGGACAGAGAGGCATGATTAAAGTCCCCAGAGATGACGAAGAGGGCCTATGGGTGCTGTGTCTGCAGTGAGCTTGTGACTGAATGAAGAACATCACAAGCTGCATCAGCTTTAGCGGGGGGGGGGGGGGGGGTGTACACAGCAAACACCAGCACCTGTGTGAACTCCCACAGGATGTAGTACAGCCTCATGCTAACAGCTAAAAGTTTGATGTCCTTACTGCAGACCTCTTCTTTAACAGTGATATGCACAGAGTTACACCATCTGTCATTAACAAACACAGCCAGCCCTCCTCTTTTCCTCTTACCCTTCTCTGCCATTCTGTCTGCCCGCCGCAGTTGAAAACCGTCCAGGTTAGTGTCCGTGTCCGGGGTCAGCTCCGTTAGCCACGTCTCAGTGAGCGCCATGATGCTGCACTCGCGGAAGTCCCTCTGACACCAGGTAAGCGTCGTTAGCATCCATCTTACTGGGGAGAAATCTTACATTCCTCATGATGACAGATGGGAGGACGGGTCTGTAGCGTGTCCTCCTGCTACGATGAACAGCTGCGGAACGGCACCCATGTCTCCTCCTCCTCAGCTCGCGGGGGACATCAGGCCGCTCGTGCTGCGGCACCGCAGCGCTACTGAGGGCCAACAGCTGATCCCTACTGTAAACAATAGAGCTGTGTAAAAGCTCCCCGGACACGGCAGAAAACGGTGAAAAAAGAAGTATTAGGACCAGAATGAAAAAAGCGAGTCTGGTCTCCATATTGCCCAAAGAGAGAGCTTCAGAAAGAAGTAAAAAGAACAGTTAGAAAAGTACAAAAAGAACCATAAAAAGAGGAAAAAGCTCAAAAGTGAGCGAGAGCTGTTGCAACAGGCTGCCACTCAAGTGCCGCCATCTTGGCCAGTGCTGCTCAATCAAAAGGTCTCTAACATCACTGGAAGCTGTAAATGATAGGTCCTTTTAGAGTTCTCAACGGGCCTGAAAATTACAACCTGACCCGGCCCGCAGGTTTTTAAGCCCGAACTCGACACAGCCCAACACACCAGCATGAACTGTCTGCCCGAACCCGGGTCACTCTGCAATGTGATAAGAGTTTTTGATTGAATTATGTAGGTTTATCAATAACATGCAAATTTGGATTGGACTTGGAAACTTCTAGGTCAGCCAGGTGTCAGCAGGAAAGGTGAGGAAGTTTAAGGAAGAGTCATGTGTTCATGACAAATAGACCTTTTTAAAATATCAACTTTCAGAGCAGTAACAACATCTAAATGTCTCAATGACAACGTACAAGTTTTTGTTATTTTGTTACCAAAACAGGCTGGAGAAAAATAAAAGTCTTGTTATGTCCTTGAAATAAGATATCATTACTGAATCCCAGGTTTTGTATTTACAGTGGCATCAATACTTTTCTGCTGAAAGAAAATGAGATCCAGCAGCACTGATAGATGGATGGAGGGTAGGAGGTTTTCTACAGTAATTACCATCAGCACACATACACATGTATACAGTGCATACAGGGACACTGCATCCTTAGTGACTCACCAAGAAAATCCTCTCCAACTGATCCTGGATGTCCTTCATCCCGGGAAAGGCAGCCACTCCTTGGATCATCTCGATGAAAATGCAGCCAACTCCCCTTTGAAGACAGAACAACACGTGATAAGGCCTTCTATTCAATACTGGTTCTGTTTATTTATTCAACTTAATAATTGCAAGTGTGTGTGTTGTAAATTGTTGCATATGCTCATTTGTCAAAGCATTGTATTTGCCTGACAGTTTCACATTCTTTCTCAGCGAACACTCCCACTCTAAGCCAAGACACCACCAATTTGGGGGCGGGGGGGCTGTGAATGAATTCCTGTATCAGGTTGATCCATCCATCTCCATGACACAAGTGTGACTTCAGCTTCCACCAGTTCCACTGGAGCGGTCACAACCAGGGTTTCCTCTACATGTAATTGACTGAGGTGCACCGCCACGGCAAAATTAATGCCGCCACGCCTTAAAAAGTGTTCAGTGTTTCCCATACATTGATTAATATTTCTGCCTTTCCAGTGCATACCGACGTTTCAGTCAGTCTCTTTTGTTTTCATTACTTTTAATGACTTCAGTATGCTAATTCAGGGCTGTATTAGTGAAAATAATAATAATATGAAGCTGTTTTCGAACCTGGAGCAGTGTGCTTCATGCTCTCGGAGGCTCCTCCACTCACACACACACAAACGAGGTGACAGATGGTGGGTCTGTGTGCCGTTCCCAAGCAGCCATGAATTAGTTACAACATGACAAAAATGTCGTCTATGACTGACTGTTACAGTGAGTTGAAGAAAACATCAGAAAAATCTAGTTTGTAATTGTATATTCACAAAAAAACCCGATTTCATGTAAAACTGTTGGCATAAATAAATCCAGTGTTAGAGAAAGGAAATATTTTACTGTTGTCTTCCACCACAGTCCTTGACGTTAACTAGCATGTTGGATATTTAGCTTGATAATTACCTATATGATTAAAATGGTCACTTATATCAGAGTCCTGCACGGGTCTTATTTTGCAAACCCGCCCGAACCCGCCATGCTTAAAACTGCATCTGACCGGTTTTCCGACCGTAGCACAAATTACATTCCGTACCGGAGCCGACCTGCTATAAATTCATATCGACGCCTGACGGAAAATTGGACGGACGCAATTTGTAAAAATGAAAGTAAGCCAACGTGGGCAATGGGGGTTCTGGGAGGGCGCAAGCACATGAATGAGCTCATATGAAATATAAATGCTTATCATTTGTGTCACTAATAATGACTGATGATAGGTGACGCCTTGAAAATGGCAATCGTAAAACCCGACCCTTCTCTCCAGGCGACCGACCCAATCCGCATCTGTGCATTATTACATTATTTTTCACCCATGCAGGACTTCGATAACTCCTCTCTTGAAACAAATGATAAAAAATAGTATTTCTTTACAATCCTCCTCCATGAACCGGCACCTTAGGGGTGGAGGGGTTTGAGCACCTGAATGATCCTAGGAGCTATGTTGTCAGGGGCTTAATGCCCCTGCTAGGGTCTCCCAAGGCAAACAGGTCCTAGGTGACAGGTCAGACTAAGATCGGTTCAAAAGCTCCTAATGACAGAATATCAAGGATGCTTACGTTGCCCGGATTGGTGTCACAGAGGCCCCACCTTTGAGCCAGGCCTGGGGTTGGGGCTCGCAGGCGAGCACCTGGTGACTGGGCGCAGCTCGAATGAGCAACGTGGGCCCGCCCTCCAGTGAGCTCACCACTCACAGGAGGGTTCAGAAGGGACCCAATCGCTGGACGGTGACTCTAGCCATGGGGACATGGAATGTCACCTCGCTGGGGGGGAAAGAGCCTGGGCTGGTGGGGGAGGTTGAGTGGTACTGGCTAGAGATAGTCAGGCTCGCCTCCACACACAGTCTGGGCTCTGGAACTGAACTCCTTCAGAGAGGCTGGACTCTCTTCTATTCTGGAGTTGTCCACAGTGAGAGGCGGCAAGCTGGTGTGGGCTTGCTCAGCTCAGCCGCCATGTGTTGGAGTTTACCCCAGTGAATGAGAGGGTCGTTTCCCTGTGCCTTCGGGTCGGGGATAGATCTCTCACTGTTGTCTCGGTGTATGGGCCGAACAGCAGTGCAGAGTACCCGGCCTTCTTGGAGTCCCTTGGAGGGGTACTGGAGAGTGCTCCAACCAGGGACTCCGTTGTTCTATTGGGGGACTTCAACGCTCACGTGAGCAGCGACAGTGTTACCTGGAGGGGTGTGATTGGGAGGAACGGCTCACCGATCTGAACCAGAGTGGTGTTTTGTTACTGGACTTCTGGGCTAGTCACAGTTTGTCCATAACAAACACCATATTCAAGCATAAGGTTGTCCATATGTGCACGTGGCACCAGGACGCCAGAGGTCAACTTTGTGGTCGTGTCATCTGACCTCCGGCCGTATGTCTTGGACACTCGGGTGACGAGAGGGGCTGAGCTGTCAACTGATCACCACCTGGTGGTGTGTTGGATCCGCTGGCAGGGGAGGAAGCTGGACAGACCTGGCAGACCCAAACGTATTGTGAGGGTGTGCCGGGAACATCTGGCGGAACCCTCTGTCAGGGAGGTCTTTAACTCCCACCTCCGGGAGAGCTTGGACCAGATCCCGAGGGAGGCTGGGGACATTGCTGGGGACCATGTTCTCCACTTCTATTGTTGACGTGGCTGTCCGGAGCTGTGGCCGTAAGATCTCCGGTGCCTGTCGTGGCAGCAATTCCCAAACCTGGTGGTACATTCCGGAAGTAAGGGATGCTGTCAAGCTGAAGAAGGAGTCCTATTGAGCCTGGCTGGCCCAGGGGACTCCTGAGGCAGCTGATGGGTACCGGAAGGCAGCACGGGCAGTCGCGGAAGCAAAACCTTGGGTCTGGGAGAAGTTCGGGGAGGCCATGGAGGAGGACTATCGAAGAAATTCTGGCAAACCATCCAGCGCCTCAGGAAGGGGAAGCAGTCCTCCACCAACACTGTTTACAGTGTAGGTGGGGAGCTGTTGACCTCGACTGGGGACATTGTCGGGAGGTGGAAGGAATACTTTGAGGATCTCCTCAATCCCACTGACATGCCGTTCATAGAGGAAGCAGAGGCTGGGGACTCATTCATCACCCAAGCCAAAGTCACTGAGGTAGTCAGGAAGCTCCCCGGTGGCAAAGCACCGGGGGTGGATGAGATTCGCCCTGAGTACCTCGAGTCTCTGGATGTTGCGGGCTGTCTTCGTTGACACGTCTCTGCAGCATCGCATGGCAGTCGGAGACAGTGCCTCTGGACTGGCAGACCGGAGTGGTGGTCCCCCTATTCAAAAGGGGAACTGGAGGGTGTGTTCCAACTATCGGGGGATCACACTCCTCAGCCTCCCTGGGAAAGTCTACTCCAGGGTACTGGAGAGGAGAATTTGGCCGATAGTCGAACCTCGGATTCAGGAGGAAAAATGCGGTTTCCATTAGGGCCGCAGAACACTGGACCAGCTCTATATCCTCCGCAGGGTGCTTGTGTGTTTTGTGGACTTGGAGAAAGCATTCGACCATGTCCCTCGTGGCATTCTATGGGAGGTGCTCCAGGAGTACGGGGTCGGAGGCCTTCTGTTAAGGGCTGTACGGTTCCTGTACGACCGGAGCAGGAGCTTGATTCGCATTGCCGGCAGTAATTCAGACCTGTTCCTGGTGCATGTTGGACTCCGGCAGGGCTGCCCTTTGTCACCGGTTCTGTTCATTTTTTTTATGGACAGAATTTCTAGGCGCAGCCACAGGCCGGAGGGGGTCTGGTTTGGGACCCACAGGATTTCATCTCTGCTTATCGCGGATGATGTGGTCTTGTTGGCTCCTTTGAGCCAGGACCTCCAGCATGTCCTGGGGCAGTTTGCAGCCAAGTGTGAAGTGGCTGGGATGACAATCAGCACCTACAAGTCCGAGGACATGGTTCTCGACCAGAAAAAGGTGGCTTGCTCCCTCCGGGTTGGGGGAGAGTTACTGCCTCAGGTGGAGGAGTTTAAGTATCATGGGGTCTTGTTCACGAGTGAGGGAAGGATGGAGCGTGAGACTGACAGGCGGATCAGTGCAGTGGCCACAGTAATGCGGTCGTTGTATCCGTCTGTCGTGATGAAGAGAGAGCTGAGTCGAAAGGCGAAGCTCTCAATTTACTGGTCAATCTACGTTCCTACCCTCACCTATGGTCATGAACTTTGGGTCATGACCGAATGAATAGGATCCTGGATACAAGTGGCTGAAATGAGTTTCCTCCGCAGGGCGGTGGGGCACTCCCTTAGAGACAGGGTGAGAAGCTCGGTCACCTGGGAGGAGCTCGGAGTAGATCCGCTGCTCCTCCACATCGAGAGGAGCCAGCTGAGGTGGCTTGGGCATCTGTTTCGGATGGCCCCGGGACGGGAGGTGTTCCTGGCATGTCCTGGTCGAACCCTATTGAGTTTCTGCTGGTTTATTATTATTATTATTATTATTATTATTATTATTATTATTATTATTATTGTTATTATTCTGCTATCGGACACTTCATAATAAACCGGCACAAATTCAGAAGGATTCTACCCCTTCGGGGTCAGCCCACAGAACACAGAGCAAGTTGGTGTGAAAGTTAGCGCTGCTAGGCTAACAGCTGATCGGCGAGGCTAACAGGTGATCAGCGGAGAGAGTTAGAGGGGGTTGACTTGCAGCACTTCAACATGTGTGTTTTTTTTCTGCTTGGCAAGCCGACCAGACCTGACATGGGGGTGTGGCAGCATCGACAATTCCATTTTTTAATTTCAAGTTCAGCGCTGTGACTTAATTTCGGTCAATTTCGATTTCAAATTAAAATCGTTACACCGTTATTTGCCACAGATTGAGAGGCGGTGATATTCGCGCCAGCGTCCTCTCGCATGAGGGTTGCCATGGAACTGAGTTGTACTTGTGTGCAATGACAATTACGGAATTCTGATCTAAGATACAAGTTGTCATGTGATACATTGTTAGTATGGAGAAACCCTTTGTATGCATCAGCACTACTTATCTCAAGACGTTTTTAGGTACCGTGATGGGTGAAATGTATTTCCAGTCGGTAAAACATTTCACAGGAAAAAACATAATGCTCTTGATTCTTGTCGCAAGAAGATATTTGAAAATAAAGCAAAAACATATTTTAACTAAATACCTGCTATCGGAAACTTCAGTCTCTAAACAGGTTGAACGCTGTTAGCCTATGCAAAGTTCCATGACTTAACTAGTGCTTTTCCTATACCCTGTTAGCTACAGTCTCAGTGTATCTTATAGTCCTTAGCCAGCTAGAAACTGCTTACTGTCCAGCCTCAGTGCCTTCATGTTATGTTTCTTGTATGACTTTTTTGGAAAAGATACACTGAAATGGGCAAAACAAATAAAAAATGAATGCATGATGGTTAAATATCTTTTCAGCTCAAAAACATGTGGTGGAGACAGACATGTGTAGAGAAAGTATAACAATTGCTTCTTATAGTTTACTGTTCACATGATGTGTGAGGATGTGTTTCTTGTCTGTTTCTGTTATATACATTATATTTTCATGAACAAAAAACAAAATGCAGCCTTTCATTTTCTTTATATTCTTTATGTAATTTAAATAATAAATAATTTAGATTGAGTGTGTTTTTTTCAGGGCGTTGTGCAGTCTGATGGCACCAGGTAGGAATGATTTTCTGGGCTTCGTCTTCAGGCAATTGGGTTGAATGAGTCTGTTAATGAAGCTGCTCTTAAGCTCTTCCACAGTTTTGTGGAGGAGGTGAGAGACATTGTCCATGATCTCCAGCAGTTTTACCAGTATCCTGTCCTCCGCCATCTCCTCCAGGTTGACAAGGTTAGAGCTTGTCAACCTGGACCCTACCTTTTTAATGAGTTTATGTAGTCTGGTTGCATCCTTTTCCTTGATGCACACACCCCAGGACACCACAGCAAAGAAGACTGTGCTTGCAACAACAGACTGATAGAACATCTGGAACATCCGGTTGCAGACAATGAAGGACGTGAGCCTCCACATGAAGTATAGCTGGCTCAGGCCCTTCTTGTAGTTGCAGTCCACTCCAGTTTATTGTCCAGCACCACACCCAGGTATTTGTATGTATCCACAAGGTCAACGTCTGTCTCACCAGTGCAGACTGGAGAGGGCAGGGCCTTGTCCCTCCTGAAGCCCATCACCATCTCTTTTGCCTTTGGACGTTCAGCTGCAGGTGGTTCTACCCACTCCACTTTACAAAATTGCCGACTGGGTCCCTGTACTTATCCCCCCTTCCATCCTCTACATGCCCCACGATGGCCATGTCATCAGAGAATTTCTGCAGATGACATGACTCACTGGGGTACTTAAAATCTGCAGTGTAGTTGATGAAGAGGAAGGGAGACAGCACAGTTCCCTGGAGGGTGCCGATATGGCCAATAAGACAGTCAGACACACAGTTTTGTAATCTCACATACTACTGTCTGCCCATCAGATAATAATCAACCCATGTGATGAGGGGCGAGTCTAACCCCAACAAGGGGCTGATATGTAAACTGTAGGGGAAGTGCGAGAACCTCTCCATGACCTTCATGATGTGAGAGGTCAGTGCAATAAGCCTGTAGTCATACAATGCCACAGGATGTCCTTTTTAGGACACTGGAACGAGGCAGGGTGTTTCCCAAAGCACTGGCACTCTCTGAGGGCGGAGGCTCAGGTTGAAGAGGTGGTGGAGAAGGAGGTAGTGAAAGCTGGTGTCTGCTGCAGGGGTTGGTGTGGGGCTGCGGGGGTTGATCAGATGTGGTTGAAGTCACCTGTGATGATGACAAAGGCTTCGGGATTTAAGTGCCATGGTCACAGCGGGCATGACATCACTTGCAGCATTGGCATGAGCTTGATATCTGGGTCAATATAGGTCTGCAGAGGTGCTCTTTCACGAAGATGAGCCCGGGGTGACACCGCCTGTTGTTCACAGGGACAACGAGCCCTCCTCCTTTCTTCTTGCCGCTTGTGGTGGTGTCTCTGTCGACTCAGACTGTGGAAGCCGGTGATGGTGGTGTTGGAGGCTGGTATCTGCTCGTGTAGCACATGATACTGGACTCTCTGTACAAGAGCTGTAATGGGGCCTTAAAAGTCAGGCCAGACAAGGCCTGAGCCTAACAGAATTCGGCCTGAGCCTGACAACTACATTTTGATTGACAGCTTTTTAAAAGCCTGAACCCATTTACTGCCCAACATTATTCAAATGTGCGCACATAGCTCTTTTTCCTTTTGTCAAGCATGAGTCATTTATATATTTCTTAACATCATTTATTCATGACTAACTTGTGTTATAGGCCACATGGAAGTTGGAACAAAGAAATGAAATAAATCCTCTGTAACATCGTAATATCTCAGCATTCTAAATAGGCCTAGCCATACACTTGCTAAAAATGGATCTTTCTCAACAAATTAAATCAAGATATATTCTAAACTAAGATAGGTATTTAACAATAATTAAATAAAACAAATGTTTCATAAAATTGAAATTAGGCCTAAGACAAACCAAAACGGGACTTGCTTGCGGCTGCCGCTCTCCACAATCACCTATACGAATATAAATAGGCCAATGCGCCAATAAAAAGGAGCCTTTCTTAACAAATTAAATTGAGATCAATTCTAAATTAAGATGGGTATTTGGCAATAATGAAATTTAGATAAAGGCTCCATGGGATCTGCTTTGCCACTTCTCTCCACAATCCGGCCTCAACGCGACGGTGAACAGCAGCTGAAATTTAAAAAAAGAATAATGCCAACATTAGCCTATATACCCTGTCTACATTATGCATTTAAAGGTCCCATATTATACTGTTTTTCATCAATTTCACACAGCTGTCAGAGGTCCAACAACAACAGTGTATTTGATATGCATTGCCCCAAACCCATCCGTGGTTCTGAATTTCAGCTTTCTAAAAGTCGCTCTACTGAGCTCTACTGAGAGCAGGCTGTTTCTGTGCCTGCACTTTTAAATGCTAATGAGCTCTGTCTGTCAACACCTGCCTTGCCTGCTACACGAAGTTGTTAGCACAGGCATACAAGCTAACACGAGCCGCAGCCGGCACCACAGTCTATTCTGTTCTTCTGTGGCTAGGACAGAATATAGGCACTTATATGTTGTTTCACAACCAACAACAGATCAATTTGCGTGTCTAGCTCTGAGCGACGACATTGTGAAACACTGCTATCTTACAGCTGGACACCCTGAACTTCACCTCGGGGATGAATGCCCCCCTCTTGGATATCTCCTATCACCGTGCAAAGAAGGCCTGTCTATGTAAATGACTCCTTTTGTTACGTAGCGAAAGTAGCTGAATCTGAACAGCCTGTAGGAGCGCAGGAATCATTTGTTTTCCTTATTCTGGGAGTTGGCAGGCCCAGGGAGGACAGGTTTATATATCTAGAGACCAGAGAAAATGTGTTTTTCATAATATGGGACCTTTAAGACTCAATTCATATTTTGTTATAATTTGAAAAACCTTTACTCACCAAGATTAGGCTACATGTTTTTGTGGAGGAAAGTTATTGAATCCACTGTAGACGGCTTCAGCGCAGTCCTGCGCCCACTGAGGATGTGTCCAGCAGCACTGAACACCCTTTCACTGCTGCCGGCTGCGATGCATAGTATTGATTTGGCTAATTTTGCAAGTTTTGGGTAGGATGGTTTGCTGGTCTTCCACCAGCCAAGAACATCTATTTCATTTTCCATGACAGCCATTTCAATTTAGCGAGTGTCCTTGTCATCTTCCCAGTCAGCTTTCCTTACATTTTCCCACTCCGCAAAATTCACCCTTTTTGCCGGAAGAGTGGGTTCGACTCCAAAGAACTCTGCAGCCATGGCTTGGAGAAGACTGTGGGCATAAGCATGTGCGGCATTCCTGTCTGAGAGTGACAACATTCTCAGCTGGTTAAATTTTGGCCAAAGGAATCCTGCGATCTTGTAGCGGTCCTGTATTATCACTTTACGCTTGAGCCAGTCTTTGTGCCATTTACGCACAACGGCTTGTTGGGGGCACTGGGCTAATAGTGGCGTTTCAATTTCTCACACCAGAGACACACACGATTAAGTGTTGGATACTCGTCTCCCTCAAGTTACCGCTGTGCTTCATAGAACGGCTTCATAAAGTCTGTAAAAAAGCCCAGTGTGTCCAGTGCTATTTTCTCAAAGTTTGCCCCCTCATCAGTCACTCATACAATTTTGCTGAAAGAGGAAGTGTCAAGTCCAAACTTTGTCACCAGTAGTTTCAATATCTTCCTCTTCTGCTATGTCAGTGCACCTCTTTGCAATTGTCACATGGCAGGAAATTACAGAGTTTATGGAACCCTCCCATATGCAACCCCAACATTAATTAGATCTTGCTCAAGCTGTTCAAACCCCTCACCATTTACGATATCAAAAGGCCCAATGTCTTTACAGCAAAAGCTGACACACTTCTCTGTCACTGTTTGTTTCACCTTTGTAGGGATGGGTTTTGATGCTGTTACAAACGATGTGGTTGTAGGTTGATCCTGGGCACTGGCAGGTGTTTAATGCAAGCCCAAGCCCAGCACAAGCCTGTGTAAAATGACAGAAATTAAGACCAAACCTGTCGGGTCCCATCGGGTCCCGTTGGGTTCGGGCAAAGATCTTCAGCTCTACTCTGCAGCCTCACCATCTCCTCCTTTGCTCCTCCAGTACTGTGAGTCTCTCCCCAGCTAAGAGAGTCTGGGGCCTCTTAGGCCTTGCTTTTCTCTTTGGCACCAAGCTAAGAGCACCAGCTAAGAGGGTCTGGGGCCTCTAGCTGGTTGTAAAGCCGGTGGCAATTTATCTGGTGTTCAATTTAACTGGTGAGATCCTAGAATCCCATCTGGAGAGGGGTCCTAAGCCATGTCCACTAACCAGGAAAAACATTCAGATCACCCTGCTTATCAATCCAGGTCATGTATACGTAAATCTATTTTGATGTGGCTTGAACACTACTACTCCACACGGAAATGCCAGGGTCTGCGACCTGCAAACCACTGTTCAACGAGCGCTACAGAACACACAGTGACAGTGTAGATGACTGTGTCGATGCCCGCCCAAAGAAATGCAACTGTCAATAAATCGTCCAAAAGTGCATGTTGTCGATCTTTTATCTTTGTCGTGAATGGCTGTTCTCACAAACAACTCATGGGTGGAACAGTCTGAGGCATTTTTGTATGCCGAGCTACTCGAGAGCAGCGTGGAGACAGCTGTTAGATGTGGCGTTAAGTGTGCAACATCCAGGATAACTTGTGACACTTGTTACCACTGAGTATTTCTTTCATTCCGCACTGTGTTCAAATGGTTACTTAAAGCTGTCGTTCCCAGCAGCATACATCGTTATTGAGCTGAAGCCAAGTCAATGTGAAAACTGACTGTATACACAGCCTGCTCGTCAAACAGTCTGTAGAGTATGTTGACATTAGAGCTGCATGATACATCATTTGCGCTATAAATTGATACAGACCTGCACCCGAAGGAAAATAAGACACGCAAGTTGTAAAAATGAAAGTAAGCCAGTGTGAGGAATGGGAGTTTTGGGAGGGTGCAAGCACGCATGAATGAGCTCATATGAAATATAAATGCTTATCATTTTGAAATGCAGGCATATTTTTGTATACGTGTCATTAATAATGATTTTTTGGGGGGGGGGTTATTTGCACATGACGCCTTGAAAATGGCAATCACAAAACCTGACCCGCGCTCTCCAGGCGTTCGACCCGATCCGCACCCGTGTCGGACACAGTATATTATTTTTCACCCGTTTCCTCCAAATTGTGCGGGTTACCCGCGGGTACCTAGACCCGTGCAGGACTCAGCTCAGTATGACGAATGCAAAGCCAGATCTGACTGTCATCCAAAACAAAAAACAGATTTCAGTTGTTGAATAACCTGTTTATCACTCATTGTTAGCTACTTAATGTAATTTTGAAGCTAGAATGTTCCATTTTAAGTTGGAGAGATCAAAAGGTTCAAAGTTTTGTTTATTGTCATTCAATTCAAGTTTGCACATGATGTAATAAAACACATGCTCAGGTCCCAGCACAATAAAAGCAAGCCATAAAAGATAACAATGAGAATATCTCTAAAACACAGACAGAAGCCATTCCTGTATTTTTCCTGTATTTTTTCACATCACATTATATATCGCAGGGTTAAAAAAATTTCAATGTAAGCTTTTTCCAATATCGTGCAGCCCTAGTTGACATCCAGCCTGAACTAAGCGTGAGGTCAGTCAGCTGTGGCAAAGCATGAGGCACCCAGATCAACCTGTGATACAAACACCTGTATCAACCCTTAACTATGGTTCATAGGAAATCTCAGACATGCACCTCACTCTTCTCAAGGTATAATGATGAATATCAAAAGGGAGGGGTTGACTCCTCACCAGAAGTTAGGGCAGGTTCTCCCATTCTGCGATGCTTGAACCTTGAGAAGTGAGGAGACTGGTGACAGACTGTTGTCGAAGATATGCTGCCACTTTCAACAGTCTTTACCCAGATAAAACATACAAGAACTTATGTTAAACACAATAAACATTAGTCAAAGGGCCTTACAGTCTAGGCTATGAGCATCAATAAACTGTCACACCGGCGTAGCTTCCAGTCTCCAGGATAAAAAAAACCTTTACAAAAAAGTACAAAAAATGTAACCAGGAGATATCCAATCCGGTGAAAAAGCATCTTGTTGTGTGGATATAGTATTGATCCACAACACAGTGTACAAATAAGAAATAAAAACAAGCTTAAAACACTATAAAAACTCAAGTAAACTACAAAGTACCAGGAGCTGCTACGATAGCCTGCCACTGACAGGGCACCATCTTGATCATCTTTTAACATTTCAGAGTGTGATGATTAAAATACTGATTATACAGTCACATCACCAAGCTGTTGCTAAGGAAAACAGACAGCTTCAGCTTCAAGTGACTTCCAAAGACATCCATTGAAGTCTCTAATCTGTTTTAGTTATCAGTTATTAACATCTTTCACTACTCAAAGTATATTACTAATGTAAATTTCCTCTTTTTCCATTTGCAGTTGCTGGCTCAGACCAAAAACATAATGTGTCCACAGTTGAGCATTTTAACACTGTGGTTATTGTAATTACAATGTTAGAGCTACTGTGACTGTGAATCTGACTACAAGGGGCCCAGCTGTTTAGTTTTTAGTTGTAGCACACAGTAAACTAGCGTCAGTAAATACAGGCCTGTTTGCTCACAGACAGTTAATGAACCCTTGTAATGAAGCAGACCTGGCACAGAGGACAGCCTTTGCTGCAGGCCCACAACAAGACATCTGTGGGATTCACATTGCACATTGCAATAAAACAAAGTCCACCAACATACCGTGTACCAAGTTACCTCTCACTCATGACCCATCAAAATGTTGAAGCTGAACTGAAATTTTGTCATCAAAAGCGAGAAGTGACAAGCATCTAAGTCTAACAGGTAACATGGATGCTGAATTTAAAAGTGAGCGATGACACCACGCAAGTGCTGCACATGCCACCAATGTGTCCAGCCTGTTATGACCATGCCTTTACAGGTCAGAGCTGTTTTAGCTGCACAAGGGGAACCTCCACATTATTAAGTAGGTGGTGCTAATGTTGTGGCTGATTGGTATAGAAACCCAGGTGTTTTGCAGTGGAGCTTACCATAAGAGAACACTTACACTAATCTGTGCATAATCACACTTTTCAGCGTCCACCTTGATTGACAGACGTGTGTGAGAACTGCAGCTGGGTGATGTGCTCAGGAAGGTAAAAATAGAGCCGTTCCTTGCCTCAATCACATTCTCAGGGTGGCTTGCAGATGAATTGAACACCACCCTGTTGGGTTTTCCAGCTGTAAATATCCAAGGCAGACACACTACCCCTCTGCTTCGAAGATCCCTGGAACCCCATGAGATGTCCTGCCTGTACAGACTGCATGTCCAGACATGGGTCACTAAGTGGAAATTTTATATCATTGGGATCTTTTAACTGGAGGTCCAAAGTAATTTAACAAAGTAAGTGCTTGAAGTCCTGTTCAAGCACTTGCTTCAGTTCCAGGGTTCTCCCCAGACAGTGGAACAGTAGCGCTGCGCCAATATACTGCTAGCTCATTGCCACTATACTCATTTTCAATGTCAGCTGCTTTGTAGCGGGGTGACGAGTGAGCGTCCGTCCGTCCATCAGTCCCCCACCAGACGGCGAGGAGTGTCCCCCCCCGCCCCGTCCGAAGATAGCAAACCCCACCCCCCCTATGTATTTGACATGAGTAAAAGTACCAGCTATCTCCCTAAATGTCCTCAGAACCAAACTGCAATTGTTACATGAGGCTGTGCTTAGTGATTTTTAATCTGAAATAGCCATCCTGCAACAAGAAATCAAAAAAGATATCTACTCTCTCTGTGAGGAAACCAAAGTGGATGTATGTTCCACCTGCTCTGAACTAGCTAACAAGTTAGTCTCACTCCATGCTGCACAAATGGAGTTTTCACAAGAAAAATACCAATGGAACTCCAGTGCATATCTTCCTGGATATGTGCACAGAGGTCGGGAAGCTGCAGGTTGCATTCAATTGTCTGAAAGCAAAGCTCTGGGATGGGAAGATAGACTGCAGCCTGTATTATCTAGCCAACCTTACACTCACCATAGAAAAGGACAAGGTACACTTTTGATCTCTCCTCAGGCAGCAGAAGACTTCTACAACAAGAAGATTGCTGTAATGGAACAGCACAATGATTGACCCCCAATTGGGGGACCTTGGAGTTTTTAACCCTAACCCCTAACCCTAGAAAATTGGCTTGGGTTAATAAGCTTTGTGGAGTAGTCGATCAGCTGGCTCACCAGTTAACTAACTGACTGGCTTGCATTACCAAGCACAGCGTGCTAACATCAACTTACTGTCCATTTATCCAGTCAAATATTGTGTTCCTGCCCTCTCTGAGGTTACACATGGAAGAAGTGACTCGTTTACATTTTATTGGGTAACGGACCAGATAATGTCAACAATTTATAAACTCATTATTGGGTGAGTGCTATCATAAACACCAACATTGTTGCAAGTACAGCTAAATGCCTTCATTTATTGGCAATGCAAATGGACTGCTGAGTGTACGATTTATCTATATTAATCATGAAGTGTTTGCAGGTTTACACATAGCATTGTTGGGTAGAGCTGTCCATGTTTGAGTTCTTTATTTTGACATCACTTACTAAGGTGCACCATGCCCAGAATTCTTTTTTTTTTCTTTTCTTTCATCCCTTTGAAAACGACATGTTCCATCAACATGTGAAGTTTTTCCTCACTTGAATCGAGGGTATAAGGGTTAGGGTTAGGGTTAGGATGTTGTTCACTGTACAGACTGTAAAGCCCATTGAGGCAATGTGATTGTGATTTTGGGCTATATAAATATAATTGATTTGATCTGATTTGACTTTGGATGGTTCCTGTACTTTTTTATTCAGTTGAATTGAACTAATTGACATGTTGTTATAATATTTTAAAATATTCAACTGTGAGTTTAGGGTTAAAAATAACTTTCTAGTGTTAGGAAGCTACAAGCTTCTTCAACTCTGGTGGGGAAAAGTAAGGGGGGTTAGGGGTTTGCTCCAGCTGGGGTCTCTGTGTTCTCCCTTCTTTCCCTTTCTTTTCTCAAAGTTCAGGTGGTAGTCAAGACTTCTGCTCAGTGTTTTTATTTTATCTACCTTCGACCTAGCTTATGGCTACAGCAGTACAAAATAGGACTACAGGGGAAAGTTTCTACATTAATGACAGAGATCTGTACTAGTTCCGGACAAATTACATTAAATCAACATGTAATTAATGATGAATTCAAATTATTTCACTCCAATCCGTCAGAGATGCTCAACTAATTGACAGCTTTTTCAGCAAATCAAATAATGTACCCACTATGAGCCAAAGACTTATTACTGTACAATTCCAGCCCTTCCACATCTATTCCCAATATTGTGTGGTTATTTCCCATTAACGATCGGGCTCCAGAAGAAACATTAAATACACTTCAATATCAGTACCTGGGGTCACCGTTCTCTGATTTGTTCAAACAGAAATGTAAACATTTTTTTGAACAGCAGAGTTGGCATCAGAGCACACCTAACCAGGGGCATTCAGTGAATGCGGGGGGTCACTGTCTGCCACTCAACAACTCCATATACTATGCAAATACGTGATAAAATCAGTTTCCTGTCAACAATCAACATGCTAATCCATGTCCTATACCAAAACATCGAACGGAGCACGTTTTCATATAGGCACCTCATAGTTTCTCTCTCTCTCTCTCTCTCACACACACACACACACACACACACACACACACACACACACACACAGCCCTCTCTCTATTACGCATGCACACAGCCACCGTGCATCACTGAAACAACATAATAGACCACACAGCCAGGTACAGCTTGAATTCAGACAGAACAAAAACCCATTCAGCTTTAAGTGTTATAAACAAGTATGCCACGGCGGGCAAAGTAAGGTACATTAAGAGCACAGCTTACCTTTAGAAGAGCTGTATGCAGCGAGTGTGGCCACTAAACCTTCAAAGAACGGTGTTTCTCTCAAAGGCCAGCTGAACCAACTGGGCCTTTCTTTTGTGAAGCATTGCACGAAAATACATTTCTCAAGGTGCAGAATGAATTCTTGCACATTGCTGTGGAGGCAATGTGCAAGACCCCCGTCAGTTCTGATTGCTTTTGCAAGCTGAAAGACTGTTCAGCAACTTTGAACTCTGTCTCAATGACATTCACTCGTGACAGGTCCATGATGTGTTTCACACCACTGACGTCAAGAAATGTGGTACTCTCTGGATTTAGTGCAGAAAGCGCACCAGCCAGCAGCGAGTTGAGCTTGCTGAGTCTATGATCCTGGCACTTTTTGTAAATGGGATGTGTGTCATTGTAACTTATGTAACTATGTCTGTGTGGTACCTCAGCACGGTGTGAGTAGCAGGCTCCCTCCACACGCTGCTGCAGCTGCTAGCTCTGCCCGTTGGAAAGAGTGTGGGGTGGACTCAACCATTTCTAAGAAAGAAATAATTTAATTGTGTCTCAAATTGTTCTGGGGGGACAGCTTTACTGGAGGGGGGGTACATGTCCCCCCTGTCCCCCCCGGGATTTCCGCCTATGACTTTGTGGTCCATCTGACATCGTTTTAATAATTCCCTGTCATTTTGTGTCAACACATTCGGCTGTGACTAGGTCTTAGCGAGTTAGGAGTCCTCTGGACTACTTCAAGGTCTCCCAGACTTAGGTGCTACTTTTAGGCCTGAAATGTTTTGTGAATAACTCTTATTTTCAAAAACTAGGAGTCCTAAAGTTACAACTGACACACCCATTATTTTTAGGAGTTGTTCTTAAATTCCCCTGTTGGGAGCTACTTTTAGCCTTAAGATTCTTTGTGAATACAGGCCCTGGTTGAGAATCTTTGACTCCAGCTTTGTTCAGCTCTGCCACAACAGTGTCAGTCAATGTCTGTGCGTCACCTTTATCAGCTGTTGCTATCATTAGCAGGCGCTCAGTAACCTCATATGATCCATTCACAAATCTCAGGACAACTGATATATTTTCAATCTCTGTTGGGTCACGAGTTCCAGCCACTTTCAGAGTATAAAATTAATCGCTTACCTCTTCCACTATAGCCTTAGTTACCACACTGCTGAGTGTATTAATAAATTCATTTTGCATGTCGTGACAGGTGTATGTGGCGCTGCAAGGGACTGTTTTCACAACATCCCCCAGTTCAGGGTCCTTTTTAATCGTGTAGTCCAGTAATGAGAGGGAAAGTCCACTCCCTCCCTCAGACATGTTATCAAAACCTTCTAATTTTCCTCGTAGGGGCAACTGGTTTTCCTCCAGAAATCCCACAACATAAATCAGTGAGGAAATGTAATACCTGTTTTTTTGAAGTTGCTCTGAATTGACAAGTGTCAAAAAGTGCTTGAAAAGTGCTTGAAAAGAGCTCCTTTGACGATTCACGTCTAAGCAATCCTCGATCTCTCTCCACTGCGTTTTCCCATTTACGAAATCCCACAATGACAAATACATCCTCCTTTGGGTGCTAAACTGCCGACAACAAAAGCAAAATGCTGCATCCACTTTGACGCTGTATTCAGGCCAGTCATGGTTATGGTACCAAGTAGGTACAAATGAACGCTTCCTCCTACTGAAAATGCTGGCTGGGTAATGTTGTAAAACAACTTGATTAGGCTGTTCAGTCCCGAGATCATCAATGGTTTGTCTTCGGCATCTAGCACTCCCGCTAGCCGCAGCTGCATCGTTGCCATGGTTGCTGCTCTCACGGCTAACGTTAGCTGCTCCTGCTCTTCAGAAGTGGCGGCTCTGGGTGCACACGCTCCCTCTTCTGCCGCCGGCAGAGCCAAAGGAAGCCTTACAGAAGCAGCAGCACCACCATGTTACCACTTTCTGATATCCATTTATATTTTTAGCAAATGTTCAATGGCTAAGTTAGCTCACTGTGAGCTCCGTGCGCTCTTATTTTGGCGTGATGACAACATCAACTTGACATCGTCAAGCCTTCAGGTCATAGGTTAAATGTTCAACACCCGACCAATGATCAATGCTGTTTTTCAGATTTTTTTTTTTATTATTATTTTTTAAATCTAGTCATCACTGTTTAGTGACTTAAATAAATCAGTTAATGTACAAAATAATAAAATATAAAGATTAGAACCAAAAGGCTGGACTGCAGGCAGGTGAGGGCAGAGGAAAGGGGGGCACTGCCCACAAATGCCCCCCCCCCCGATGCCGACCCCGTTGAACAGACAGAAAGATACATCATAAAGTGGTCAAATCCTCCTGTATATTAGAATATTTCGTTTTTATATTTAATTTAATACCTTGAACTAATTCTATTCCAGCTGTATGTTTAATTTTGAAAACCCCAATAAAAAGAGTAGGAGCAAAAAAAATAATAAAACCTCTAAGCTACCTTTTAGCTAAAGCAGCTAAAATGCAGAGCAAGGGGTTATGTAACCTAAAATGCCATCCACAGAAAAGAAGCTATGGTATGTCCAAACCATTCAGCCTTATCTACATGTTATATCCCTCTAGCTAGGGATAATAATTATGCTAACGAGTCTACCATTGTGATATTCAATTACTAGTAAGAGTTATGGAGTAAGATAACCATCTAAAAGACGTGCATGATTCTAACAATTTGTAATCGTAATGTTAAACATTTGTATGTCTATAAAATTGTTGTACACAAAATTCTATTGTCATATATGCAAGTCTGATAAATTGTTTGGGTTAGGATTGTTTTTATATCAGTATGAATCTAAAAGCTGTGAGTGCAAAGTCTTGTGAGTACAACTCTAATTTCTACGACTACGAAGTCTTCACTGTGAACACGAATTCAAGTTTGTGGGTAAGAGTAAAAAAGTGTTGAAATGACATCACGTAGGTCACAGGCAGCTCACAGGGGAAAATAATCGAACCCTGATTACTCCAAACATTGCATTGTACCTGTCGTCTGTGAGGGGGGAGGGTCAAGAGGCAAGCTGCCTGAATCTGACCGGACCGAGACTCCAAGACTAAGAGAGAGACTTAATGATACTGTAGCGGAACCACAAGGTCCAAAAGACTGAAATCATCCGGTGCCCAGTGAAGGAAAAGAAGGAAAGATGAGAGAGACGTGAAGAAGATACAGGTACAGTAACGTCAATGTGATGAAGTGAATTAAATTAATGGTTTAATGATCGCAGTTACCGTTGTTGGAGCAGAGTGTTAGTTTGCTAGCTTACTTTGGACGTTAGCAGCATTGTTTAATAATCAATAAAAAACTGATTTGATGTGTGTTAATGTTACTCCACCTTAATCAGGGACGTTTGGAAAGTTAACATTAGGCCTGTTCAGGTGTAATTTGGACGGTATCTTTCCGGCTTGTATGTTAGTTAAAATGCTATTATTTTTCCATCCCCTTTGCAATAGCGTGGTCGTAAGCCTTTGGTTTATTGTGTCAAGGTTTATGTTTGTTAAAATTTACATCAGTGTGTTAAAGTGTTGCTTTCCCATATCATTCAGTATATATATATATATATATATATATATATATATATATATATATATATATATATATATATATATATATATATACATACACACACACACACACACACACACACACACACACACCTCATCAGACTACATCCACTTTAAAAATTGGAATGATGGAAGTAGCTGGGTGAGACAAATGATAAGGATGATCAGTGTGTATATATATATATATATATATACACATACACACACACACGCACTGCACTTGCACTCTGGTTAGACTCAATTGTATTGCAATGACAATACAACTGAATGAATCTCATCACATTTTCATTATTAGTCTGTATTAGTCTCATGTATAGCACACATCAAGCACCTATTTTTTTTATTATTATTAAAATGTAATATGCAGTGTCACATATATTTCTCGCTTCAGATGCATTTTAAAATATTTCACCACCACACCAGTAACACAGCATGAGGTGCTCTTGTCCCTCTACCTCAGCACAGCAGAGTGACACAGCATTAGGACTAAAGGCTTAACCAACAGACCTGGTTGACTGGCAATCTCTTCTAACTGACAAGGTGAGATGAGAGTTGGTTCACAGAGGACCAGTTCAAATAAAAAAGCAGTTACACATTTCCCAAAGACAAAGATGGGAGAGTGCCAACATGACTTTTGTAACAAAGTCTTAATCAATGCGGAAAAAATCAAAAGAAGCTGGGAGTATAACATAAAATCTTGAATACATACATGCAGTTTCTGTGTGAGTGTATGAAAATTGTGAAACTGACTACAATGCAAGGGCGCTCCGACTAAGATCTTGCCTAGGGCACCAAATTACTCAGGGCCGGCATTGTGGGTGGAGCTGCCAGCTCAGGTGAAGCATCACAGGTAAAGCCAGTAATGTGTATATCCAATATTTATTTCATAAAATTCTACTATTTAATATAATATACAGTTCATGGACTTACAGACTTACTGCTTTAGCTTGCAAGCTAAATTGACATAAATCTGTCCATCGTATAAGCCCGGGTACTCTGAAGCTCTTTAATTAAGGCAAACATGAACAATAAGGCAAATGTCCCATATAGTTCATTTTTAGCCTCTTTCCATCTGTGCTCCTCTAATCAGAGCGGCATCCATAGCAACAGTCTGTTATATAGAAATTGACACAATCTATGAATCAATAAAAGTTGTATTTTGATCAACATCATGTCTCATATTAATCATTTCATATTTTGCAGGTCAGTGCTAATTAACTAGCACAAGCCAACTTCTAAACTTAAAGTCACCGGCATGTCATTAGCCTACAAGCTAAAGCAGAAAGTCTGTAAGGCCAAGAACTGTATATTATTTTATATAGTAGAATTTTATTAACTACCTGTGATGCTTCACCTAAGGTGGCAGCTCCATCCGGTCCACTGCTGTCAACCATCTTTGGCTTTGGCACATGCACGTTTGGAGTATTATGGGTTCGATTATTTTCCCCTGTGATGTGCCTGTGACCTATGTGACGTCATTTAAGCACTTTTCTACTTGTACCCACAGACCTGAATTCATGTTCACAGAGAAGACTTTGTAGTCATATAAATTAGAGTTGTACTCACAAGACTTTGCACTCACGGCTTTTAGATTCATACTCACATAAAAAAACAATTCTAACCCAAACAATTTATCAGACTCATGTATATGGCAGTAGAATTTTGTGTACAACAATTTTTTTGACATACAAATGTTTAACATCATGAATACAGATTGTTAGAATCATGCACACATCTTTTAGATAGCTATCTTACTCCATAAAGAGTTGAATCAAAGGTTAACACACTGCATTTTGGTAGTTGTTTCATTCATCATTCATAGCAGCTCCATCTCTTGGTGTAAGAAGTGTGAACGTGTGGTATGTGCATGATCCTGATACATGATACATGAGGTAAAAGGTGAGCGACAATACATAATGCATTTAGAGGAAGAAACTAAGATACACAACAGAGATTTAACCAGGGTAGAATCTATAGCATACTACAGAGAACACACCCTCAGGTCAGGATGAGCTACAGACAAGTGGGTTTTAATGTGTTTTGTCTACTTTATGATTCATATTCTTGCTAGTTCCCAGCAGAAAAAGGAGATCTAGATCTTAATGGGAAAAAGCTGAATAAATCAAGGGTTAATCAAGAAAGAATGCATGATGGGAGGATGAGGGGTTCTCATGGTCAGAGGTTCGCAATACCCACCACATGTCCAGGCAGGTGGAGTAGTCTGTGGAACCGAGCAGAACATCTGGAGGCCGGTACCACAGGGTCACCACCTCGTTGGAGTAGGTATGGCTGGGGACCGACTTGGCCCTGGCCAGGCCTGAGGGGAGCAACACAACAACACTGTCTCAGAAAGCATTATCACTGGATGACCTCCACTGAGGCAGTGGAAACAAACCAGCACACTGGAGAGCAGCCAGACTAGGCGCTCTGACGTCGGGTTACACACACAGAAACACATCAAATGTATTCAAGACAAAATGAGATGTTAATTTCCTGTGTTAGAGAAATTGAGTAATTGTGTCGTACTTTACAAAGACACAAAAAAAGAATGCATCATTGCAATTTTTTTGTTTTTTTTTTATATGAAGAATGTGTGTTTGCGACAAAAAAGCAGAAGAACATATTGACAAAAAAGGCTACAGTTCTTGAGACCCACGTTTTTCTTTTTTAAAATTTTTTTTATTGCTGGTTTGGTGAAGGGGTTAATTTTCATACAAATGTGTTCAGCAAGTCATGTAATTGTGTGGTGAGAATAGAATCATGTTTTGCATATTCTATTCACTTTAAATATATGTACACACACATACATCTAGCACATATATATATATACACACACACACACCTCATAAGACTACATCCACTTTAAAAATTGGAATGATGGAAGTAGCTGAGTGAGACAAATGATAAGGTTCAGGTAGTAACATGGCCACTGACAATGAAATGTGGTTACTTTTTCACACTCTCTTTCAAACTCAGCATTGACTGAACAATGTTCTAACGCTGCTTGAACAGTGATGGATGGAAAAGTATAAACAGCCAGCATCCAAAATATTCAGCTCTTGGGTAATGAGGTGCCTCACACAGTCGTGTTTCCATCAAAGCTGATCAAAGCTGAAGCCGATATACACCTGGAGACTACTGCAGAGTCATTTGACGGAGTGAATGCTGATTGTACTCATTCAAAATGAAGACAGAAACCAGGTGTTAGTGGGTGTCAGGGTGTGTGATTTCTAAGTAATTGACATTGGAGCTAATACATTCTTAGAAACTGTTAATCAGATTGAATTAAACAATATTTGTGTCATGTCTGTGTGTTCAGGTGCCTGAGTTATGATTCATAGAAACAGAATGATATAATAATTTATGTGATCAGGCACTAGTTTGAACTTTGCTGCATCCATGAGCTGTGTGCCACAGGCTCTCCTGCAGCTGCAACTGCTAACTGTGTTGGGGAGCGGATGTAGTTCAATTTTGATGTCTGATTTTACTATGACAACTTAACCCAACTGTGAAGTTAACAATTTAACCGATTAAACACCTGCCTAAATGCACAAATATGTCAACAAGTATCTTGTTAAAAATCACATTTATTAAAATAAAATACAAAATACTGTATTAGAAACTATATCTGAATGAAATACAAACAATTTGTAATTTCAGAAAATATAAACTTACATTTTTACATTTCAGACATTGTAACCATTCATTTGTGTTGAATTGTGTTGTCAGTTGTTGAATAGTGAGAGATGGGGCTCCACAGTTACAACAAAGTCATTATTTTGTTTTATTTAGTTTATCATTAGAGATCCCATATTATGAAAAACTCACTTTTTTGGGATTTGGGGTGTTATTTTGGGTCTATGGTGCTGCCACATGCATAGAAACTTTGAAAAAAAGACCATCTGTGCTTTTTTGAGTGAGATACAGATTTCTGACAGTGTCTCTCTGCAGTTTCCTGATGAGCGAGTCAAATTCGGCTTTGGTTACCAATGTCATTGACTGATCATTTGAATATTCCCACCCACCACCCTGTCCCTTCACTGCAAACGTACGGAATTTCCACCCACCAGCTACAGTGTTACCTTCTCAGAGATCCACCATTATGTTATGAAAGCACCATGTCGGAGCCCAACGCGAAGTGTTGTTGGCTGTAAAGATGAGCACACAACACTCCATCGTATCACAACCACAGAGGACAGAATAGTTAGCTACAGTACAAAAACTGTTTGTGTGTGCTAACCACTTGCAGACTGACTGTTTCTCCAGCCTTAGTCAGTGCAAGGCAGGATTAGTCGTGAGACTTTTTTAACGGTGGGGCACCTCTAACTTTGCGTGGTATAAATGCAGAAGAAGGACATGTAGGTATACAAAATGGGAAATATCTGAATGTACACAAATCACAAGATTAAAATAAACATGGACACACAGGCATAACACAAAAGGTTGAAAATAAACACAAACAAATAAAATCTGAATTCTTTTAAGATGGTTTTCAAAATAAATAATGAATAAGGAAAATGTATAAATAAGAAGTAATTAGGAGAAATAAGAGGAACTTTACAACACTAAAGCACAACTCTTTTTTCCTGTGAACATTCATTTTTGTTCATTGCACTGCAGACTGTGGTGATGCACTGTTGGATCTGTTCTTCGAGAAGATTTCCAGGACTCTGCCCCATATATGAACGAGGTGCTGAAACTCCTAATCCCTGAATAACTCTCGGCTCAGTATGATAGACCCAACAAGCTGGACGTTATAGCCAGTTATGTGTCAAAGCTCAACCAAGGAAAGGTCTGAACCCAACATGCTGTCCTTCTGTGTCAGGGAACTCTGCACAAATCCTCAGCACCACGCAGACAGGCCGCACAACTCTCACTCTCACTCTCTGCCCCAGAAAGCCCCAGCACCAGCTTACAAAGCTTCTGTAGGCTATACTGGCTGGACACAATTCAATATAAAGTCAGCACTGAATGTTCACATCCATGGCAACTAGATGCTTTCTTTGTTATTGTTAGGGCCCGAGCAGGTCAAAGACATGTAAGGCCCCCGTTGTAATTGAAAAAATTATTCTTATTAGGGCCCGAACAGGACAAAGACCTGTGAGGTCCCTATTGTAATCACAAGGACTATTAGGGCCCGAGCAGGTCAAAGACTTGTGACCTGTGCATGTACGTAAAAGAAACTTCGTAAATGAAATTTGGTGTGCAAATTCATCATGAGCAGACGCACAAAAAACCCTCTTGGACCCATACCGTGACGGTGGAAACCATTTTTTTCCTTCGCCATAAAGCATCAAGTCCCTAACCCTAACTAACCTCAACCTCTCTTCCGCGATGCGGTTACAAATCATCCACTCCGTCGTCTTCCCTGCAGGAGGCGGGGTGGACGTGTGCTGACACGTTACATGATGTGTTGCGTGATGCAATTTTCGCCCGGTGGATTTTCACAGCACCATTTGTGCTTTGCGTGGGCGACTGAATTACTGCGGGCCTTCTGGTTTACTGATGCGCGTCGGCTTTACGTTGCGGAATGCGTTATCCCCTCAAACCTCCTCTTCCTCTATCTGTTCTCCTCTCTTCTGTCACGGTCCATGCTGGCAGGTGGGTGGTGGGATGGGGACTAACTTGCGCCGGCCTGTGCCTTGCCGTTGTCTCTCTATCCCAAACTATGCTTGTCGGTGGGCAACATAGGGAGAGACTCTGAGTACTTTACCACTATACCTAACCCTGTGAAAAGCTTTTGCCTATGTCATACCTGCTGGCCATGGTGGTGCGGTCAGTATAAATCCTTTGCCATTAAGCACTAAGTCCTTGTAACTTCAATGTACAATTCCCCTTCTACAACAATATATTTACAGCTTGCTTTCTCCACAACATCACATCCAAGTAACAGGTGAGCATGCCCTCCGCCGGCGCCGCAGCCCGACACGCATGGCCCGTTCATCGTTGCCTGCAGCTTTAATTTTTTCAATTACCATAGGGACCTTTGCAAGTCGAGACCTGCTTGGCTACACATCTGAAATAAAAAAAATAAAATAAATAAAAATAAAAATCAAACACTTACAGAATACAATGAGTTAACTCAAGCAACAGGCAAAGACACAGAAGCAGCAAACACTTGCGGATACTTTCAAAAGGACAAAGAAATATTATCGAGACAGCGACATGGCCAAAAATATTAGAGAGGGTAATTAAATTGATCGCTCTGGATAACCAGCTCATCTCCGTGGTAGAGGATCAGGGTTTTCTTCGTCACCTGGAGTTTTTACATTTCCTCCATTTTCGAGTTACAACATGCTGGCATGCACAATAGTTTTGTGGGTCTTATACAGCAGAGCATGTAAAACAGACAGTCAAGGAGATGCTGAATGCGTGTGACTGCTGTCACAGTGCAGCGTCATTACCTGCTACTGCAAGGAAGGTGGTCGGCCAATGTTGCAGAATAAGAAAGAGCCATATGAAAGCATATACTTTGTTTTATCAAAATACAAAAAAAACTATTAAGGAATGCAGCAACCTTTTTTTCTTAAAGCCAATGTATTATCAAGGAAAATATTAGTTAAGGCCAAGTATCGGATTGGAACTCTGTATTGGCAGATACTAAATATCAAAGGACTCAGATCAGGATCGGGGTAAAAAAAAACTGATCGGGACATCCCTATTTTCATTGTTTGATATGTAATTTTCATGTTAACAAGTAAAAGATAGCAAATGATAAGCAATGTAAGATAAAGGAAGCAGTTATGTACTTTTCATCATAGCACTGTTGCAATAAATGAATAGTATTTGTGACTAAAAGCTTACTGCACCATTCCCTTCAGACGTAAAGGTCCATAAGGGTGGCTCAGGAAGCAGCTGTAGTCTTTGTGTAACCTAGAAATTATGAAAGGTAAGTGAGTGACAATGGATTACAGAGATGATAGACTGTAAAATGACAACCATGTTTGCCCGGTGTTCACACTTACTTGTGGTATTTCCATATAGCAGATATTCTCAGGTTCTGTAGGCATTTGTTCACAATTGCCACAGGAACCCCTGTTTTTTAAGCAGAATCTGTATTATTCATTGGAAACTATGATAGCTAATCAATCATTTCTCATCAATCGTTTCTTTTGTAATATTTAAAGTTTCTACACTGTTGTAACTGATTAAGAAGCAATACTGCTGGTAAAGAAGTGATGGGAGACAACTGTGGATTATTGAAAACTACAGTTGCTTTGGCTAAACTACAGTTACAATTGCTAGCAGTAGCTAATTACAGGTCATCACTGCAAATAAGAGAACATTCCCCATTGACTTACCTGGCTACATAAAGGTAGATAAATAATATGGGGTTTCACTTTTCTCTAATAACAGCAACTGCTAAATTGCATCCGCATTACTGCAAGTGAACACCTGTAAACGCCAGCCGAGGTTTGGCTAAGTTTTATGATGTGAACGCTCAAGGCAGGAGAAGGGGTTTGTTATCTGTAACAACGTGGGGGAGATGGCCACTAAGCCCGTAACACTTTTGTTAGTCTATGCAGAAACATAAAAGTAATGTTGAGGTAATAAACTTAACTACTAACCACTGAGAAACATCCATGTTCATTCTTGGCTGCCGACTTTCTCCTGGAGCCTCTTGTTGTTCTGGGTCGGACTCCGGCTCGAACATGCACGGTTCCACTGCAGTTTGTTGTCCGGCAGCCATTTTTTCCACAAACTTAACCACTGCCATGGTCACAGGATGCCATCCTCACATCCTCAACAAGACAGGAAGAGGTGGGTGGCGCAAATACCGTATTTGGGCGGCACACACAGTAACTCACTACCATTTAAAGGGAAAGGCACTCAAACCGGCCACCTAGAGCAGGGCTGTGAAGCTGGTGTTTCAAGAACCCTGATGTGCTCAATCCTTAGGCTTTTTCCAACCAAAGCATGTTACTAACATTCCATTTAGACATCAAGGAACCATGTCTAGAAGCAGAAATGAGCGTAATATGGGACCTGTAAACAAACTGGCTGTTTAATTTATCTGTTCTCTTAACTCATAATGTGGCCTTCTCTATTTTGTCATAGATCATAGAAACATAGATCAATGGATTAACATCCAACATATTTCATATCACATCAAAATATTGATGGTTAACTAATAATCAATTGTTAAGGCAGTCGACTATCAGTTAAAGAAATTGCCTAAAATCTTCAACCCTTACTAGGCTCAAGTTAAGACTCTCATGTATCACAAGTATCACAGGAAGAATCAGAAAGGACAAGGATGCCACACAAAAAAGATTGTGTTTTTTTTAATATGCAGATGTCCATAGCATCAGACCAGCTTCACCAGCCTCATCCTCACTGCCCTTTGAATGCAGGGATCCTGCACCAATTCTCCGCATCCTCTATGTGAACGTCTCAGCGAGGGGTGAAATTTCTCTGCGGCTCTGATGCACCTTTAGAGGTAGTATCAGAGGTAAAACATAACTTTGTGAATGGATAAGATGGTGGCATGGACCAGGGGCTGATGGTGTTCACAGTTTGATAACTAGACAGATCTTGCACTCAACAAAATAAAGAGAAATGTCCCACAAAGTAACATTACAGGACCAAACAAGAGTAACAAAGTAACTGGTTGCATCTTCGCAACTTTCAATGTCACATTTCTGTCCAAAAACATTGTCTGTCCCCGGCAAAAAAAAATGTTTGTCTCCTTCACTGTTGTGTTGTTTATCTCAGGGTGACGGCCAGCCCTGCCATCTGAGACTGTTTACTGATGGTGATTATTCAATTATGTAATTTAGAGTGAAAAAAGTAACTTTGTCACTTTCCAGGATACATGGTGGGTCAGGATCTCAATCACAATACCAGCATGCTGTATTAATTACTAACTGGTGTGTCTTTACGTCAGAGTTGCTTGGTTCACCGTAATCAAACCAAGGTGGAGAATTGGCGAAATCCTGGGGTGGAGATAATGTACCGTCTCTCTCTGTGTGAAAAGGGCTACTGCTCGGTGTGGTTGTCATATGCCAAGCGCGTGATCTGTTGCACCTGTAACCACACCCAACAGTGATGTCACCCTGGACTGACATACCATGGAGTAAACCGAGTTTAACAACCAGAGCCTACTTGAGAGGTTGCAGTATTGCTCACAAATTCAACACCACTGTAGACCTATCTTTTCACTGACTCTTATACACTCAACCGCAACAAGCCTCAGATCGATGGAAGACCTCTGAGGCTTCGGTGAGAAACCGTGTTATGTGAATGTCAGTTAGAGGAAACCAAAGGACTAAAATTACTGCTTCAATCGAGTCAATCGCCCATCATTATCGTTTATAGCTTTGGAGTACTCTGTGGTGAAGCTACAGCTAGATACTTTAGTACCATGTAAAAAGTGGTTCCTTCTCCAAGGTTGTAATAAGTGCATGAACATCTTCTTTTCTAACATTTATCCATATAGTGACATAAACCCAGGTTAGTTAAGTATATGGTGACAGTGTTCTGATGGTAGCTAATGGTAGAGCAGAGTGCAGAGAGCAGATTCAGCATGCTTTAATGAGGCTGATGGCATTACCTCTTTGTCTCTTCTCAAGTGGTCGGAGGGCTTAATTAAAGCATTTTGTCTGGTAAAAAAAGACTCCCTGCCCTGCTGATACTCCCTTGTGTGTGGGAGGAGGAAGGGCAGAGGGGAGAATAAATGAGAGGATGGAGGGTGTATTTAACATTTCCTTGTGTTGGAACACCCACAGGGCACAGGAGCTTCAGCCAAAATTCATCATAGCCGAATACTGTAATTTCAACACACTGATCTAATATAGAATAGGCGCCGTCAACCAGCTCACACTGAGAGGCTATCATTTCCACTGCAGGCGTCCTGTCTGTATGTGTGTGCGCGTACCACCTCGCTTCCTACAGACTTTTCCTATTATTTCTATTATCAGTGCTGAATTAATTTGTAGTTGACATGACCTTCAGTGAAACTCTGGGGTTGTATTACATTCTGGTTGAGGTGAGTGTTCATGTTTGTGAATTGAAGGTAAATGGTGACTTATTTGAACTTACTTACATATTGAACCTACATAAGTACATGACAAGTGCAGTCATGTACATCAGGTAGGTACCTTCATTACTGAAGTTGCATTAGTAACATCATTATTTTAAGCCAAACCACGATGGTTATCTCAACCTAACAAGCAGTTTTCCCTACTAAATCTTACCAAAATGGTAACATACAACAACGATCCAGTACACTTGTACACTACAATGGTCATGATCTTTTGGGAACTGTCATATACTGTACATCCTTTTGATAGTGACCGGCAATTTCTATTCTATTTCATGGTTTAAGTGTGAATATGAGCTGAGCCCTCATTAAGTCTCTAACCCCCAATTTTCACTGGATATGTCTCCACTGCATTGCGTCTCCGCCACACCGGCGGAGTTCGGTGTATCTGCTCCGGAGACCTCCGGAGCAGATACGCAGAACTTCTATTTCTGGTGGATGCCGGAGCACGACGCAGTAATTCAGCTGAATTTAGCACAGAACAGACAGGAAGTCGTGCGCTGAAATAACAAACAACATCCGGTTACTTTTCAAAATAAAACACTCCATGTTGTCACCAGCACACAAGTCTAAAAAAAAGAGACAAATACGAGATCTTCTGCTGATCCTTCGGTTGGGAACACTTCATGTTGTTGTTTTTAATAACACGGACCTATAACTGCGGTCACGAGTGATCATGTGATTATCGCGGAACTCCTTGGTCTCGTGATGCCAGCTGTCCACCGTACTGTGCCATGGTGGACTCAAACCGCAACTGGTGGGGATTGCCAGATGGTGGACCAAAACCGGATCGGCGCCACAACGCAGCGGACCCGTATCCAGTGGAAATTGGGGCTAAGGTTTGATCAAAAACCCAAACCCATACCATGGATGTAACCCTAATATTTAGGTAAGATTATATGTCTGTCAGTGCTACAAAACTGTCACACATTCAGTACATATCATATCCTAATTTCATGTCACAGCAGCTGTCATTTCCCAAACAGAATGCATTTTTTCATTTGCTCACTACAGAATGTCACACAGACAGAAATGAATGAAGGTAAAATGTTACCTGCAGGTCTCCCAGAATCACTGAGAGATCACGGCCGAACTGTGAATGGATTCCTTCATTATTTTACTCTCTTGAAGAGATTTGGATTGAAGTGGAAGACTGATGGTTGTTAGTTTGAGCACTCCCTTGGTCTTTTATATAATAAGCCATGTATTAGAGAGCAATGACTGGAAGATCCTGTTGCCAGGCATAAAGCACTGCAGTTACACACTTCCCAGTGCAAAATATATCAATCAGTCAATAAATAACATACACATCAATAAATCATTGAAATAAGCTGACTGTATAAGTGTGGGGTTACAATTATGGGTTTGTGACGGACCAATCTATATTTTGTCTCATTGTCACCAATCCCATTAAAGGATCAAACAAACAGTCTATCTGGCTCTTACTGCTTTCGAGACTACCTACACTGGCTGTGGCGCACAGCCCCAAGCCTGATTTCAAGTTCAGCAGTGAATTCAAAGTGTACAAAGGCATTATAAATATTTGGCTATTGCAGTATTCCATAACTCAAGTATAAAGGAATAAGCAGGATAAACAAAAAGCTAATTATGTCCAAACAACCAGCCTGTGTTATCAGCGAGACCTTCAGCTTTTCCTCCTCAATCTCCTACTTTACAAGCAAAAAGAGTTGAGCTTTCTAACCGTGGCCAGCTTGGAGGCAACCAGACTGTTTAAGCTTTCTGTCTTCTATTATACTGTTTCTTGTCTCCTGCTGGCTGCTCACCTGTAAAGACTTGTCGTATGTAAAGAAACAGGGTTGGGGTTCCTCTGCAAATAGAAATTCAGCTCAAATCACCACTACTAATTACTATATCTACAGTATGTGTTTGATCATTTGGATCACTTTGTATAGTGTCCAATATATTGTCTCATGATGGCACTGTGGAAGATAACCATAACCTTCCCCCTCCCAACCCCATGTGTCTGCCTACAGAGGAGGGGACAAAGACCTGACCTATGGATTCACACACACATACACCGCTGCACACATGCACAGCTTCAGCCACCTTCATCTGTTTTGGTTCACCAGTTGACTTGCTGTCCCCTCTAGGTTGGGTCTAGGATGAGGGTCACCAGTGAATTATACATCACTATCTAAACCTGGGTCAAACAATTTATGAGGAAGGATGGGGGCTTGAAACAAGACTAAGAAGGAATGAACAAGGAAGTGGAGAAGGACTGAAATGGTCTCCAGTCCCCAGCGGAAAAAGCCAACTGTTCATTTTAAGATAATTTGGAATTTAAAGGCAGTTTGTAGCTTCTGCCTACCCTCCCCCATCTAACATGCAGCAGATTGAGAGATGTACTGTATCCTGCCAGGAGTGATTTTAATACTGGAGGAAAAAAATTCCATTAAGGAGAAAAAAAAAAAAAAAAGTTTGATCATTTTGGGCATCATGGTTCCATAACACAAGTATTTGTTGTAGTCACGAGTTTATTGAAAAAACAAGGAAAATCTGTGTGATTTCATCAAGCCAGGCTACAGTAACTTGTCACAATGTACAAATAATTATTCAGTTCATTTATGTTCTCAATTTACAGAACTGGTGTAAAGGAATAGTTCAATATTTTGTGAAATATTTTCTTTTCTTACTTTGTACTAATTGGGTACATGTAATCACTGCTATGAGATATACTATTTCTCACTGGAATTACATCTGCCATGATAGCTAGGAGATCAACTAATGAATGACTCATGACAGTGTAATTTTACATTAATGTAAAGTGTATCATTATTCCTCACCGAGCCCTAACCCTGAATTTCAGATGAGTTAAGGAATGTTAATTCACAGAAGCATGGGTCTAAAACAAAGTTTTATATAAGAGGAAATCAATTAACTCGGTCACATATGAATTAATGTATGAATTATCTGTGAACATTACATTAAGTGTGAACTAATCAAATAAAGTAATCTTCACTTACGTTGCATCTCAAGTCTATGATACACTTTGGCATGATTGCATTTTTATGCAAAATTGTAACCAAATGATTAAAGCAGTGGGCTTTACCTAGGGTGCAGTTACACCTAGCTTGTTTGGACCAACCTGTTTCGAACTCTGGAGTATTTCAGCCCCAGTTTTGACTCATCTGGGCATATGTGAAAACAGCAATCCCACTCAGATGCCAGGCCAAACAAAAAAAACAAGCTTTTCTAAAAGGAGAGGGCTAAGCTCACCTCCACTCAAACTCTGTTTGCAATCTTAAAGCCATCCACCCTACCATCCGGAATAACTGGCTCATGCATTGTCCAATGGGAGGCTTCTTCACATTTATACAACTTTCTAATCAACTCTGTGTGCCATCTGAAGCATAGTTCCTGTGTGTGTATATGTTGGTATGCTGATGGCACGCCTCCTAATAAGAAGCATCAGGACATTGTCTTTTGCTCAAGTCTAGGTGTGTCCTGGATCTGGATATTTTGTTCTTTTAAAGAGCACTGCTATACTGAAAACCACATGAACACAATGGAAACATTGAGCAATACACACTGCTGAGGCTACATAATGAAGAGGAGACACACAGGAGAGAAGGAAACATTTTTTGGTGAATCTTCCAAGTAAAAATTCTGACCAGTGAGAGAAGACTAATGAGTATATGACATGAATTAGTTCCTGAACTGCAGCAAAGCAAACCCACCACAAATCTAAAACACCGTTAGTGAGCTTCAAATGTATTGCTAAGGATTTTCCCCCAGCTGTCAGTCTTTATGCTATAAACTAGGCTTACCACAGTCTGACTTCACCTTGAACTTAATACACAGACTGGACGGATTTGAGGGGTGGGGGCATTCGATCCTCTGCGAGCCACCTTGTGTTGTACCTCGCAGCCCCTCCTTTGTTGACATGCTGCCGGAGTCTTTCTTATCAACAACCAGCACCACAGGCCTCAGCTGTTGGCCATTAGTATTGCTGCTGCAGGCCCAGGACAACAGGGAGCCCTGGCGACCACAAAAGCGTGTGTGCGCGCACACACACACACACACACACACACACACACACACACACACACACAGCCTCAACCCTCCTCATCTGGCATCCTTCAGGCAGAAGGCTGATTCTGAGTTTTGTGCATGTTTCTTAATGAGCACAGCTCCAGCAACAGACTAATAGGTCAGGGATTGTCATTCTTGCTCATTTGATATTTTCTCCTTCTCATTCCCCTTATAGTAACGTTTCTGCCCTAATACATGGTTTGCATTATTGATGAAGCTGCCACCTTCCTCCTCCCCCATCTGTCTGGGCAAAGGGTTGGAGAAATGGAGGACATGGATGGGATGAGGTGGAGGGGGATTTTGAGGGATTTAGGAAATGTATGAGTAAAATAATGAGGGGTGTTGTACTTCTCATTGATTCTGATGTCTTGCACACAAGAACAGAACAAGAACAAGTTGTTACAGGAAAAAAAGCTCAAGGGGTCAACTAGCAGATCATCCAACCCATCCCACTGCTGAGGCCTTCAAGTCAAAAAACAACCCACCAAAATGGCAGGTCTTTCTCCAAAAATCCCATTATGCTAGGATCAGAACACAACATGGTCTTGATTTCTAAGACAATCTGTTTCTTATAATATGATCACACTGGACTTCACCGTTTCACCTGAGAGCATTAAAGGATTATTCCGGTGTAAATTTAATCCATAGTCTAACACACCTTGACACCGAGTAGGACCCCCCCTCGACAGATAAAGTTTGCGAACCACTAGCTTACGTAGTTTTAGCATCCTCAGAAACGACCGCACAACAACAATACACTGCAGCAAATGGATCCAAGTATAAATCGCCATCAAAAAGCCACAAATAATGCTCAGAACAGCACCAAACTTCAGCAACATTACAAACAGGGTCCCAGCACATATTTCGAGGCATCAAACATTTGATATCGTTGCCGGCTTTGTTGGAAAAGATAAACAAAACTCACCACCCGAGAAGCCTCCTTGTTGTGGGGAAGCCCTGTGAGTCGATTACCGAGTGCAGTAGAGGTCTGCCGCTCAGTGAATACCATTACTGCGGGACTCTACTGCACTCTGTAATGTTAGAACATGGATTAAACTTACACCGGAATATCCCTTAACAACATTATTCCTCTTCATGTTGTGTTTAGAACAGTGCTCTATCCTTCTAAGCGTCAACATTACAGAGCATTGATAGGAAGTTGTGAAGTACTTCTAGTGACTTTGAGCTGGGGACAAGGGGCCAAGTTTGAATGTTGTGTTTAGTAATTACCTAGTCCTGCATAGTTTACCTTTAACATTTTGTCCCACTAAATCTATGAATAAAAATTGCATCTATAGTACAGCTACTGACAAAAATAATTAGAGATTTGTGCAGATTCAATGCAGTTACTGTGTATTCATCTCTCTGCCTCTTATGCCCTCACATTAGAACTGAAGAAAGGTGACAAAGCAGATATTCAGCATTCCCTCTAGATTTCACACACACTTGTACATCTAACAGATCCACAAAAAAGAGCATGAGTGTCTGGCCTACTCACCAAAGTCAGCAAGTTTAAGCTCTCCAGTGTCACTGATGAGCAGGTTTTGTGGTTTCAGGTCACGGTGAAGGATGTACCTCTGGTGGATGTACGACAGCCCTCTCAGTAACTGGAACAGGAACAGCTAGAAAATACAAATGAAAAAAAGGAAAGAACTGTAATTACAGGAAAATTTTACCTGGGATATAACCATATATGTGCAAATAGCATGGGGAGGGCATAGCTGATAAGGAGGGGATATTTTTTTTGTATGAAACAGTGAATAAATTACATGAACTTTGATAAGTAGTCTCCCATTTGTCTCAGCCTGAATCTACATGAATCTGAGCAAATGTTGACCTATTCAAAACCTGTCAATCACTGAGGTAAGGCTGTAAATTCATTCCATTCTAAATGAGAGCAGACATGAGCCCCACATGTTATTTACAGTAGTTCAAGGAAACACTCGCCATTTTCAGACAGAGCACCAAGCCAAAAATTTGCCAGTCCTTTTGGCGGCTCGGTCCGCGGTTTTAGACAGAGGGTGGCAAATTGGGGGTCTGTTTTGGTTAGGATTTTCCACCTCAGAGGGCACATTAATGTATTTCCACCTCGCCTGCTATCTAAAAATGAGGCAGAAATGTGCCGGCCTCTGCGTGAGGTGGGCAAAGGTGTCAATGACCTGCGCTGCTGTGCCACCCACAGCCAAGGAGTTTTAAAACCAAGAAACAGCTGATCACAGCAGTCAGTCCATCACTTCATCCGCGGACATTAAGATGAACAACTGGACAGCTGCTGAGATCCAGGAGATGCAGCGTCTCCTCAGTCTCTGTAGCTGTTTGGTTGTGTTGTGCTTGTTGTTGTGTCGGCAAGCTAAGGACGGTCGCTACATTTAAATTAAAAGCCCCCTGCTAAGAACCCATTTCTAAACTCCAATGGGGTGCAATGTAAACCTCTTATTTTGAAGACAAATTCTATGTCACTGTTCACAGCCCAACTTAGAGATTCACATCACTTCACATGTTTACGGCTATGTCAGAGGCGGCTTTAGAAAAGGACGAACATTACGCCTTGGTTTTAAAAAGACAGGCCGGCATATTGCCACTCTTATCTTGGAGCAAATGTGCCGCCTTTTCTATCTAAAAAGGGCTACAGTCTCTCTGACAAAGGCACAAACAACAGAATCAATACTGAGCAAGAATGTCAAGAATATACACATCATTTCCTCCCCTTTAACCATTCAACCATAAGAAAACAGGTGAGACACAACAACACCCATCAGATCTCACAGCTGAATTATTAGAAATTGCTGCATTAACTTGTCAGGTTAAAAATAAGTAGTAAATTAAGCTGATTCAAAATGACCTTGTGTGTCATGATGTAACAGAAACTTGTTACGCTGCTGTGTTGAGTATCCAATTAAAATGAATGTGATTGCGTAAAATGGTCAGTTCACCAGAATTCTATAAAGTGAAGTTGATGTTCCTATAGACAGCTTTAGTTAATTAGCTAGTGTGTCTGTTTGTTTGTGCTGGACAATAAACTGGAGTGGACCACAACAAGAAGGGCCTGAGCTGGCTTTACTTCCTAAGGAGGCTCAGGTCCTTTAAGGTCTGCAACCGGCTGCTCTAGATTTTCTATTAGTCTGTTGCAGCAAGCATCATCTTCTTCGCTGTGGTGTCCTGTGCATCAAAGCGAAGGATGCAAACAGACTAAATAAAATCATTAAAAAGGCAGTGTCGGTTGTTGGCTCTAAGCTTGTCAACCTGGAGGAGGTGGCAGGGGACAGGATGCTGGTAAAACTGCTGATGATCATGGTTCACCATTACTCTCCTACTTGTTAGGTCGCACTCCGGGATCGACTCTTTTTGTCTGCCATGATGGCAGCACGCCGAAGATGCAGCAGCTAACGTGAGTCGTTCAAAAACCTTCTTTTTAGTAAACTCTTTGTACACAAACAATGTTCTTAGTGCCCATGTTCATGTGTAGAGTCCCTGGTGATACTACAAGCAAAGTTTCATGTTGTGTCGAGCCTTCTTAGTGTTTTAAAAATAGCGATTTTGATGCTAGCATAAGAGTGCCTCTGCACTCGAAAACTTGAAAATTAGCTAGCCCGAAAACGAAACTCTGGTAAAGTGCCTCTTTCATTGTAATTATGCTTTTACACGAAGGTTTGACTCCTATACATTCACAAATAAAGCCTGGGTTGCTTTTTGGAGAGAGTTTCACTTTAAGAGCAGCTTTAGCAGCAGACTCATTCAACCCTGCCTTCAAGAACGGCACAGGAAATCATTCCTACCTGGTACCATTAAACTGTACAAGACCTCACAGCAACACCCACACAATACACACATCATTTCAATTACCTATTATTTAAATGTAATCACTGTAATCAAAACTGCACTGTATCTTTGTTTACCTTGCACCTTAAAAATCCACTAAGTTCCACTTTGCTTGGTATTTAATCTTATTCTCGGAACTGCAAAGCATCTTATATAAACTGTATAGTTTTGCTTATTGTGTATTGTACTGTTTTTAATATCAATATTGTGTATTGTACTGTTGTTAATATCAGTAGTCATGGAATCTATAACAATGTTTTAGCTTGTGTACATGATGGAGTATCGAGCACTTAAAGAGGCCGAAGTAGAGCTAAAATCTTGTGCAATTATCCTGTGCAATAATACTTCTTTTTTTTTTGTACATATTCAAATTCTTACACTGAGTCTCTGAGTATCTTTCTCACCTATCTAAATCTTTTTTAGTATGTTTTAAGTCGTGTAGTTCTTATGTGTGTGTCTAACTGCTACTGTAACGAGTGAATTTCCCCGATGTGGGATGAATAACAGTCTGAAGTCTAATGTCTAAAGTTAAACGCTCATGAATGCCCTTTTGATGAAATTCACACATTTACAGCCAATTATCTTACTGCTGCAATTAAACACAGCTCCTCCACCTGCCTATGGAGCTCATAAACCAAAAACTGCATCCACAAAATAAATTTAGCTTTTAATAGATGCATACTACATCAATTGCATCTTCAGATGTCTGCATGAGCTTTCAGAAATAAATACCAACAAGAACTAAAAATCCTCTGAAGTCTGAGAAATTATCAACTTTTTTCATTTTGTTTTCCTTCAGAGATGTGGCCTTTTTTGGTCTTTCTGGCTCTATTGACAGTATAGCTTGAAGAGAGTGACAGAAATCAGGGTAAGAGAGGGGAAGTGACATACAGCAAAGGGACCCAGGCAGGGAGCCGAACCCAGGTCCACTGCAGAGCCTTGGCACATGGGACGCACGCGCTACCAACTGAGCTAAGCAGTGCCCCAGAAGTGGCAGTTCTTCACCCCCCTACAGACGTGTCAATAAACAAATAATGAGGTGTTCACAATTCAGCACGGTCGTGGTCAATTAAGCTGACTGAAGCACCGTGGAGTCCAATCAGGGACAGGCCCTGTCTGGCATCTGGAGTCTCCGGGTCAACAGTTTATTATTCCTGCACTCAGCAGGAGAGAGATGAAGTGCAGCACGGTAAATTAGCATGGGAAAAGAACTTGCCTTGTTAGGAGTGAGATGCATGAAAAGAGAAAAATCACATTTCCCTTCTTTTCAGCTTCAACTAAGACAGCTCAGTTCCATTTGAATTCTAATAGGTGAGGAAAAGTGATGAGGGATCAGTTTATGGAGGTTATTCTGACAAGCTAATTTGACAATAATGATAATACTGTGTGCTGGTCTCAAGGTGGCCTACTTAAGTTATTTAGGCCCAGTCAATAATGAGCAAATGTATACTCCTTCTCACCTTACCTGAAAAGGAGGTTTACAATACCATTCTTCTTACACACCAAACAGGCTCAGCATTAATGTACATTTGGCTTGCTGACAAAAACATCTGCTGGCCAGATGAGCTCACCCAACTACAGTAGGTTACTATGAGATATCCACCTGGCTAAATATATTGAAAGGAATCCTGCTGTTAAAGGTGTGACTACACAAATCAACATGAAATTGGGCCAAAAAAATAAAACAAAGAACAAACTAAGAAAACAATACAACAGATAGAAACATTCATCTGCAACAGTAGAAAAGTGGAAAATATAATTTTGAGTTGTCACTTTTTTCACTTTCAACACCAGTGTTAGTTAATGAAAAATATGCTACGGATGGTCCTATCTTTCTACATGGAATTTTCCTTTGATAGTGATCAATAATCAGTGAAGATGATGAAAACAACTCCTTCTGAATGTATAGGTGCAAAAATGTGTGTGTAATGTGATGCATAGATCTCAGTCCTTGTCCATTGGACTGGACAGGACATACAGACTATCTTTATGATTAATAGAAGATGGGGTGTGGGTGGGTGAAATAATTCATCATAGTCTAGTTCCAGCATTTATAAACAGTAGACAAAACTAATACAGACACAACCACATACTAACTGTCTATCAATATGTTGAGGTTGCTATACTATGAGATAATGATTGACAATGTAATATTATCATATAAAATGCTGATATGAGAAGCTGTAATTCCTGACATATATTAATACATATTTAAAATACTTATAGCTACTATATAGCTGTGCACAAAGACACTGTTAAAATCATTTAGTACATATTGATATACTACTGATAAATTTAAACAGAGGGACTTGCTTAAGGTAAGTAAAGTGATACCTAAATACAGTCGGTAGTGTTGGAGCAGCTGATAACAGCACAGCCCAGTATAAAGACTAATGGGCTTTTTCTAAACCTTTTCTAAACCTTTATCAAAGCAGCACAAACAACTACAAACTCACATCAGGGCCATTACTGGCAACTTTTTTGAAATATGGTTTTCACGGTTTTCAAGAGGTTTGTGATATCTGATATCACTAAATACGACAGTACCCATATCATTCACAGACTACTTTCAAACTCCACACCTCTAGTTTGCATCACAGCTTTTCTGTTGAAACCTGCAGTCTCCATGCCAAACAAGAGATGACTCTAATGACAGTCTTGACAAAGTGATCAGAGCTCCTCACTGATTAGTAAACATATCTTCATATGTAAAATCAGTGCAGTGCCTGATTAATGTCTAACTTTCCCCAGTCAATAGCATAATGACAGATATCTAAGCTCATTGATTGGATGTCTCTGACTGAAATGTGGACTAGGATTTGGCTTCTCCCCCAAACTTGATAAGTATGCAGTCCCGTACTTTTTAATTTCTTTCAATGCAGTGCCTCATTGTTTTTACCCCATCAGGATACACTGATGCCCATCTAATTGTTGGAGGTCCAGTCCAGTCAATGGACTTTCCTTACCTGACATCATGTATAGAACAATCCTGTGACCTGAAATCTAAAATGCACTCACAGCAAGAAGAAGCTGCAACAGTAGCTGGTAATTCAACTGTTAATCTGAATATATATTTTTTTCATTGAAGAGCAGAATCCCTGCTCTGTGTGCGTGTGTGTGTGTGTGTTCGTGAGAGCCTCTGTTAACATGATGCATTATTAGTTCATAACTGCTAAGAAAAACAAACCATGTGATTGTAGCTAAATCACTCATTAACATAATCACCTGAGGTGTGACCCTGCTGCATGAACAACAATCCATCACCTACACACCAATAAACAAACTGTCATGCTTACACTGCCATCATACCCAAGGCTTGCACAACTCTCCCTCAAGATAAGCACTATGAAAGAAAGTGTTGATTAGATGTTAGAATCTGGCTGTTTAGTTTGATATTCTATGTGTAGCAGAGCATGGGGCAATGTATCAAAGGAACAACAGCACACTGGGGTTCATCTAGGACAAAACAAAGTAAAACAGCACACAACACAGAAAGAGAGGAAATAACCTGTGTATCCATGTGATAATATTATGGAACAAATCATGAGCTATAACAAGCTCAGACAAGTGTGGAAGTCTTGGTCCCACTAGTGGCTATATAAGGCTTGACAGAGAGAATTTAGATGTGTGTGTTGTTCAGAATTCCATTCTTAGACCTTTATCAGTAACTTAAATATTATGTTCACCCGCTGGGAAAGACAGGCATTCTCAGTAAACTTACTGACACCCTGCTTATTACATCTTGACACATATTGTGTACTAGAAAGTGTTGTGCTGAAGATTCACCCTCCGAGTTATCGCTAACAACCTATGGGAAGAGTTTCAATCTGGTTTTAGGGAAAAGCATAGTAGAGAAACTGCACTAACTAAGGTCATTAATGACCTGCCTTTAACCACTGACTCTGATCACCTGAACATACTCATCCACCTGGATCTCACTGCTGCCTTTGATACTGTCTGTCACACCCTTCTGCTGAACTGACTAGAAACATCGCTTGGCATCACTGGCACCCCTCTTTCATGGTTCAAGTCCTACCTAACAGCCAGACAGCAGTTTGTGTCAATTAGCAGCTTTAAGTCGCCCACATCTCCCCTTTCTCATGGTGTTCCACAGGTTTCAGTTCTTGGCCCATTAATTTTCATCATTTACATTCTCCCTCTTGGTCACATCGTCCCCCAGCATGGACTCAACTTTCACTGCTATGCCGATGACACACAACTATACATTCAGATGAAACCATCAGACACTCGACCACCATCCAACCTGATTGACTGCCTTCAAGATATCAACAACTGGATGAACTGCAGCTACCTCATACTCAACCAGGACAAATCTGGAGCCACCCGCATTGCTTCCCCAGCCACGCTCAGCAAAACCTCTCACCTGAGCTTCTCCTGGTTTCATCACATCCTCTGTTGCTGAAGTTTGACCCTCTGCTTTGAATCACATATCAAAAACAGCCTTCTTCCATCTTAAGATCATCTCCAGACTCCGCCCCTCTCTATCTCACAGAAACACTCGTTCATGCCTTTGTTACATCCAGACTGGATTACTGCAATAGCCTTCTTCAATTGCCAAACCAAAGACTAAAAAAACTTCAATATGTCCAAAACTTTATTTATCAGTTCATAACTGCTAAGAAAAAGCATTGGCTCCCAGTCCAATCCCGAATCACATTTACAACACTTCTGGTTTTTAAATGTCTTCATGGCCTGGCACCTCCCTATCTATCCCGTCTTCTGCATCCCTAATCGCCACCCTGTTCACTACGTTCCTCTGATGCACATCTCCTCTCCATTCCTCCCTCTAGACTACGCTCTCTGGGTGGCAGGGCCTTCAGTGTTGCTGACCCTACACTGTGGAATGCTCTCCCCCTCAGTTTGCTCCAGTGCACATCTATTACTACTTTTAAATTACAACTGAAGACTCACCTTTTTAAAATTGCTTTCCCTGATGATTTGTAATGTTTTAATTTGTTTTATGTATACTTTATTTGTATACTTCATTTTGCTGCTTGACTGATGTTCGTTGTTGTTATTATTATTACTATCATCATCATTTCAAAGTTTGCATCAAAGTGTCTGCATTATTTTTAAGGTACTACATTGGGAAGGGCCATACCTTTTTTGTGAAACAGTTAGTCAAGTCAAAGCACACCTGATTTATTGTTTAAGAAAATTACATAAAAGTGTGTAGCAGTGGGACTGACCTTTAGCAAAGAGGCCCAAACCCATTTAAATGGATTAGTGTAAAATGAGCAGACGTAGTAGACAGACAGACAGACGGACAGAGAGATAGACACGCACGCACACACGCACACACACACACATCCTCTTTTTACTCATGAACTGCCACTTGTAGGAGGCATCAACTGACTTAGCAGACTTCCTTGTTCATCAGTGATGCTTTGCTCCAACACTACATTTCTTATGAACCCCTTTCATAACACATTAACTGTTTAGTACGCTCTTGTTGGAACAACTGCACAACTGCACCATGCTGTTGTTCTTGTCCTTTATGCCCCAAAAATTTAAGACAGTGGGAATATTTCCACAAAGGTAATGCTGTCCTCTCCACCTTCTCGCTACATTGAATTGGCCAGCTACACATGCTTACAAGCTGGCACACAGCCACCTGCTGTGCAGCAGAAGAAAAATAGAAACAGAGCCAATGCTTCAGAGATTTTCTGTTCTGTTTTTGTGGCAAAGAATGCAAAAGGACAATTATTTGACGATTATTTTTATGAAAAAATAACTAAATAAGGGAATACTTGAATTGCATAACTAACACATTACATTACTTGTAACAACAAAAAGGTATCTCGAGTACTCTTATAGATTACTTTGTAACAAGTTACCCCCAACACTGATTATGATACATCTGGAAGTTTATAATTAATGTGTGATGCTTATGCCCCTACAACCAGCAGCTCGACTTCCATGAGTCCACTGGTCAAAGCTGTGTCCACGCTGTGGCAAATGCAACTTACTTTGAGGCTGAAATTTGCCATGGAGGTCAGGTATTTGTGGGCTGTGTCAGGGGTAGACAATAAAGGAAATTTGCCACTGGCCCTCTGGCCCCACCATTCTAACCACTGGCCTAGGACAATGTCAGGTATTGATCCCCATAAAAACGAAAACAAACATATCCCAGCCAATTCCTGCGGTCTAGCCATCAAGGCTGGAACTTTCTACGATACCAATACTAGTAACTTTCCATGACTCTCAACTGTAGCCGGCGTGTGCTCTGGCCCCCGTGTAACGTCCGCATCGGTCCCAACAGGACTCGACACAACGCACGCTGAGGCAAAGTTTCACGGTACCGAAAAAAAGGTTCTTATCGGCTATAGTGACAACCTTCAATCAGCAGCAGTGAGTGAGCGGCACACGTTCCGCAGGAGCAAGCGAGCTGTGCACACTGCAGTTGCTTGCAGGTGGTGTGCTGATGTCCCAGGGCACAGCGCTCGCTGCACACAGAAAGCAGAAGTCTCTGTCTTTGATTGGATCGGGATCTCATAACACTATTAGCGGTAATTAGCTACCAAGACGATTTCACAGAAATCATTTCAAACCACAGGGAATTAACATAAAATTAGATTTATTACATTTTTTACTTGTTATCTTTTTTCAAGGCATTATTTTTCACCAGTGCTTGGAGTCACCAGGCCACCAGGCCATTTATATTGTCGACCCCTGCACTGTGTGTGTCTGTGAATTGAATATATGGAAGCCTGCCTGTATCGGGATGCAGCTACTGTGGTTTGCACTTGTTCTACTGTAAATTACAATGAATATATCCCAATAAATAAAAAACTTGTTACACATAATAATAATAGTCAATTATTTCTGTCTGTGTGAATCATGGGTGTCAGAACCATTAGTGACCACACGCAGCAGTGATGGTAAATGTTGTAACTGGCTGCCATGGCAGTGGAAAACAAATGTCACTAAATAATATATAATAAGCACTTTTTGACATAATCTCTGGTACAACAAACCCAGGCGTCCTCGCATAGTAGGCTGTTGTACTACGCCATCAGGAAGTGTTAAGATAGAATTGTGTATGCGCAGTGTGGAGCTTTTTGTTTTCTTGAACATTGCGATCCCTTCAACCATGAACCTTGAAGTCCCTCTTATACTAGCATGGAAACAATTTTTTGAAAAATCTGTTTTGTCCCCTCCAGTTCACCATGTTGAAAATGTGTTGGTCTATTCACTCGGTGCTCTTTTCAGAGCGTTGTGTTGAGCTTCATTATTGAAGCCACCCCACTTTCTAATTGTGATCCTTCTAAAATTGATACAATTCCATACTCCTTCTTCAATGATACCTTGCACGTAAGCAGATGACACACAGCACATACACAGATCCACATAAGTGTGGTGCTCATGTTAACTAGTAATTGATGCCCGAAGGCCAGGCAGCTTAGTTAAGGTAGGTGTCTGTCACCACAAATAGCCGTGAGTAAAGAGAGTATATTTGGTAAGAAGACAGAAAACATCACATGAAAGAGGAAAGTAAGATGGCAAACATGAGTAAAAGAGAGAGAAAACGGATGAAACCAACAGAAAAAGAAGGACGCAATAACCTAAACTAAAAAGGATGAAGGGTGAAGGCTGAAAAGCACTCTAGCTTTCAGCTTTTATTTTCAATTTCTAACGCATTTAACCATGACAGTCATTACATTATTTGATAAAACTGGGGACCTAATAACTACATGAGGTCATTGTTTGATGTAATTGTATCACATGAATTTTGAGTTGGGTTTTTGATTATTATGCTTTTGTTATTTGAAAGCTATTATAAAATGGTCATCAAATACATTTCTGTGATTTTAGCTGTTTAACATATTCAAATATGTGATCTGGATGAAATTACAAACAGGTAAAAGCATCAGTCCACCTATTAAAATGAACCATCTACCCTGTTGAAAAGGAGAACAGACCCTCATTAGATTGTCCCATCTACAATTTAAATGCTTCGTATGCCCAATGCTGTGGATATACCACAAATTAGTCTTGCATTATGTCTCAACAAATGCATTATGTGCAGGTCATTATGCCAAATTTGTACTGGCATCTGCTACTTTACCTCCAAATTAAAGCCAAGTAATTAAAGAAGAAATATGATATCTGCTGTCAGATTCTTAATGCAACCTGTTTCACTGGTCTGTTTTGTTCTTAAAAGAACGAGCAACAAACGACAGCATACAGGCCTGCATCTCAACAGTACAGGTAAAACTAAATGATGGCTCCCCAGTGAACAATGTGCTGTGTATATTTCAGTGGGGCACAAAATGGTGGATCACGTGGAAAAACTACTTTGTGCAGGTAAGGGTAAGATTGCAGCCAACATTACGCTCCCACTTTAGCTTCTTGGAAATAACTGCATAGCCAGTACAGGCCTTTGTCAGATATGTAGTAGACATTCTAGGCATTTGAAGAAAAAACAAAGGCTGTCATTTTCCTGGTGAGGACAGTCTTGAACAACCTGAAGACAGCCCAGGTGACTGATGAACAACTCCAGCAGACCTTCTGACATGCTCCTCTATGTTGGCCAGGTAAAATGTAAATTCTCTATTTTGCATGAGCTCAAACTATGTCAGTAATTCAAGGGCCTCATTTATATAGCTTCCTCATGCCCAAAAAGGGCTTGAAATTTATGTTTGCCACTGTCAGAGGAGAAAAAACTTAACTTGGCAATATATAATATATATATATATATATATATATATATATATATATAATATTGACAGAAACTTTTACCCATGTGTACGTAGATTTTGGAGGCAAGGGAAACTGACAAGCCCAACAGTGAAATATGAGAGGCATTGTTTTACACATAATGATGAATTGATTTCACTTAATATCAAACGTTAATTATACATCCATGTTATTTATCATAAACTTTGAAAAGAACAGTTGTTTGTACTTACATTTACAATTATGTCATAAAACAACCTTTTGATGGAACCTAAAATGATGGAATACACATCATGTTGATGAAAGGAAAGATTAAGAAAAATGGATGATGCACAGTAATTTAAACATTACTGTAAAAAAAAAGGACTAAGAATAAATAAAATGTAAAAAATGCAGTTAAGAAATGTGATATAGACAATGAGATTAACTTCCTAGGTGACTTAAATACTGAATGGAAGTCAAGGTGTTGTGTGCTGAAATTTTTCAAAAAATTATAACCGGAAGGAGGATTAAAATTCCAAAGTCTGGTCAGAGAATAATTTTGAAGAGGATGTTTGAACACTTACTATGAAATAATTACTATGATGAAGCATACATTATTGACTGGTCAAGGGTCCTACAAGAGGACAATCCTGATCTGACTTTGGAGGTTTTTACTAAATTGTCAGTTTCTATTATTGACAAACACGCTCCTGTATGAAGGCTAACATGCTACTGCTCCATGGTTGGACCAAGAACTCAAAGCACACATGGTGCAGAGAAAAAGTTGAAACCCAGCTAAGGCAGAAGCAGCCAAATCAGGTGATATGTAACAGTGGATTATAACGTAAATTAAGGAATTATGAAACAAGAGTAGGATTAGGAGTATTTGGACCAAATCCAGCATTGCAGCTAAATGCCACAGGGTGGTCTGAAGGGACAGGAGTGTCACTTCATGGTGTGTGACATATGATGATCATTGTGTTCCCTTATCCATGCTAAATTGCATGCCCTGCTACTGACCCATTTTACTCACCAAGTAGATCATTCTAATCAAGAAATTGATGAAAAAAAGTAATCCGTACTGTTGTTTTTTTAGTTACTTTGTTTTCCTATTTTCTCAAATTACATTTTTGTTTAATGTTACCTTTGAATGAATGATATTGGACAAGTAATTAAATGGTGTTAAAAATGGGCAGAAGCATGGCTGCTCTAAAGCCCTGCAGGAAGTTCATGTCTAGCTTTTTCCAATGAAATGATTAGCGGCAGCATTAGTGCTATAACAGTGTTATCACCAAGTCTTGTTCAGTGAATTGGTCCAACACAACAGAGACTAGTTTGGGTACAATGAATAATCATCTGTTTTGGTTACGTGTGATAAGTAGCTGAATTATGTTTTTATGTGTTTTATTTGAAATATCTTCATGAAGAAAACAGCGGAAAATCTTTACAGCAACCTGATATTTTCTTTTCAACAGACATTATTTTTTTAACTGGACAGTCATGAAAGGGTCACTTTCTGTTGCCTCCATGTAGAATACGTTTAATACAGAGAAAAGTTTATGATAGTGATCTTGGGCAGTGATGTAAAATCGTTTACAACGTAGGTTAAATGCTGGCTAAAAGCCAACTATAGCTGTACCCATTTTAGCTTATTGTACTTTGACGGTGTGTCGTGGTGAAACTGACCACTGAAAGTTCTATGTTTCAATTATATCTTACATATAAAAGCCCAACCAAGGACATGAGTTGAATGTTAGCAATAGCTATAAACTAAGAACAAAACTCAAACCAATTTCTTATTTGTTTCAAATCTAGGTTTCATTGGTGGAAAAAAAAAAAAACAATAAAACTATTACTTTTCTGAGATGGCTAGAGTTTTGTTCTTCCAGCCACTTCCATGCACCCACAATATATATATTTAAACTTTGGAGTAGTGCAGGCTACTATATTTTTTAACAGCAGACAACTCTCTGTGCACTTGAACTACATCCCCATTAAATAAAATAGTAATAAAATAAATAAAAAGTACAAGTATTCACATTTCTAGGTGGTTGGTCGTAACTAGGTTGTAAGAATAGAAACTGGAGCAAGACACAAATAATAGAGAGTAGGCAATTCATATTATATACACACACACACACACACACACACACACACACACACACACACACACACACACACACACACTATTGTAATCCCACAAGGGAAACAATTCACACACACATACACAATGTATAGAGGAGATGAGTGAAGGTGTGGTCACACATGCTACGGCACCAAACAAGCAGTGTTAGGGGTTGGTACCTTGCTCAATGGCACGTCACAATGCCCAGGATGTGAACTAGCATTCTCCACATCATACTTTTTTGGTCCAATGGGACTTGAACCAGCGACCTCTGAGTTGAGCTTTTGCCACCTCAATTTACTGAAAACTGAATTAAACTCCAACAGGCTGTTCATCAGCTGATCAAAAGTTCAAGACCATAGCTTAACAAGTCGAAATCTGTGCTAAAATATGTCTCTCATGTCATTTTCTCGTCAGACATTCACACTGTCAGTATCTGACAGGCTGTCCGTAAAGACACAGGCCGACCCTCAACCCAAATTAAGGCCCCAACTGATGCTAACTGCAGTCCAATAACCATAAGATGGCACCTGTGAGAGAAGAGCTTAAAGCAATCATCTTCAAGGACCAAGTCTCCTCCCGCGCCACAAACTTGCCCATTTGGACTTTATAAGGTAACACCAAACATGGGATATTGAAAGGTGGAAGAAAGTTTTATTCTCTGAGGAGAAAAAAATGTACCTGTACAGTCCTGATGGCTTCCAATGTTACTGGCATGACAAGGTGCTCCCACTGGAGATGTTTTCTATGTGGCACATTATGATCTGGGGTGCTTTTTCCTTCAGTGGAACAATGGAGCTTCAGGTTGTGCAGGGCAGTCAAATGGCGGTTGGCTATGTGGAGATGTTACTGCAGGCATCCCTCTTGACTAAGGGCCCCTGTCTATGGTGCGATTGCTGGGTCTTTCAACAGGACAACACTGCAGTTCACATTGCCTGCTTGACAAAGGACTTCCTCCAGGAAAACAACATTGCTTATCTGGACCATCCTGCATGTTCTCCTGATCTAAATCCCACTGAGAACATGCAGGGATGGATGGCAAGGGAAGTTTATGAAAACAGACATCAGTTCATAACCCTGGATGCCCTTTATAAAAGCTATCTTCACTATATGGAGCAACATTCCCACCAGCCTCCTGGAAACACTCGCAACAAGAATGACTAAACAAATATTTGAAGTGAACAACAAGAATGGTGGGGCTACTCAGTCCTTTTCTAACACTTATTGTTTTGTTTTTTTAAACCTTTGATCAGCTGATGAACAGCAGCATTTTTTAAATTGCCAACTTTATGTTTTTGTCTCTTGCTCCTGTTTCTTCTTTGTGGATTTTGAAGCTCTACTGACAACCTGGTTATGATCCACCATCACAAAATGTGAATACTTGTAATTTTCTCCCAGTATTATGATTTTATTCAGGTGTGTATATAGTTACGGTACTGTATGTGTTACATAGGTCTTGAGTGTACTTGGAATTGTTGTGTGACTCATAGATTTGTGTAGCATCTTGAGTCTTACTTTGAGTATGAATGTTGTGGATGTGTATTCATGTAATCCAACACTTAGCTCAGGAAGAGTATCTACTGTGTTGATAGAGAAGCGAATATGGATCTTAATAACAAAACAAACAAACTGTCATTAATTATAATGCTCCAGGGACAGAACAAACAGTGCTGAGTCAGAATGTTCCCCTGAACTGTCTCCATCACCTCTATAATAAGTACCATGGCACAGAGCTCTTTCCGGGAAACTGAGGGAAATCCTAGGCAATATTTGGAAATTAAAGACCAGTACGATAAAGCATCAGTGCTTCATTGGTAATTTATCTGATGTCAAACAGGAGCATAAATATAGTTGTTTTCCCTTTTTGTAAATCACCATGTGTCAGATGCTTTCCATGATGACATGACACGGAGGCTATCAGTAGCCTCCCCCATAATGCAATTGTAAGAGGAAATGCTGGCTGTTATTGGGCTAGTACACATGATTTGCGGGTGTCAAGTTTCCCACTGATCCATGGAGATGTCATTAAGACACGGTCCTTCAGCTGACTGCATATAATCTAATCAGAACAGCACTCAAGCAGTGTCTCTGCATTGTAGTGAACGTGGCCATATAAATTTATTGCACACATGTTCTGGTCACTGTACAGACCAAATCTGGCAACCCCACTGTGACAAGACAGTCACAGGGAAGCTACATGCAGTCTGTATGTCAAAAATAAAACCAACATTATACAACGAAAAACAAATCTTTTACTTTTTTTACTTTTCTTTTTATATATGGATTCATCAAATGACAATCATCTTTAAAAATACTGTAGGCTTTCTGTGAGGGTTCTGTGTTTTGTGTGTTTTTGCCCTGTCTGTTTTCCTCGCCTCTTTGTTCTCTCCCCTCTGCACGGCTGACGGGTCTGACGAGGCACACCTGCAGCCATTCACTCATCACTACCTACGTAAAACCTCTGGTCTCCACCCTAGTGTGCCTACGTGCTTTCTTGCCGCTGGAGTTTTCTGCCTGCCTTGTCGGATGCTTGTTGTTTTTTTTACTTTTGGAGCTTTTTCGTTTGAATAAACTTTTTCGCACCTACACGCCTGTCTGTCTCTGCTTTAGGGTCCAACTCTTGGAATACTTTGGACAGAGCCAGAGCTATTTCTTACAGTTTACAGAGGGAGCAGGCTAAATATCTCTAAATTCATATATGATGTATACGGTGAGCTTATGCCACAGTTTGTGCACACCTACTATCATAATTGGCCTGATCAACATAAGACTGTATTGAGAAACTGGGAGTAATTACAATACTGTCACCTGCTTTCAATTAATTAGAGCTTTAACTGACATCTGAGCGTGTGATGAATTTAACATGGTAGAGTAAACTTCATTTCAGATCATATGTAAAACACAATTTAATGCACACTTGACAGAAATTACATACATAACTGTATTCTGATATTTACAATTAACTGAAGCCTTTGCTAAACAAGCCAAAAGAAAAGAGATGCTATTGTCATTGTGGACGATTAATACAGTTCATGCTGGGTAGTTGTAGATAAACCTCCTTTAAATGTATGCATAGGAACAAAGCCATAAGTCCTATTAAAAATCCCAGCTCAGCCATCTCACCAATAAGTAACAAAGTGAAGGGGAGTCAAGCAACACCTCCCTCTGCTCATTCAGAATGATCCTAAATTATTCATGTGAATCTCAATGAGGCTGCTGCCGGCAGCAAAAACACATATTACATATGGAAATCTCCAATGGCAAAAGGTAAAACCTGTGTTACATAACACATGGAGCCTGAACTATCACCTTCCTGCATGACGGAACATAATATGGAAAACATCACTGAATGCATGTCCAGCAGAGGGACGGTCAGTCGTGCCATCTCACAACCTCACAAAGGTTTATGTCTTGTGTAATACAATGGACAGTCAGTACTGTGCTTAGAGAAGTGTGGAGTCTTACTGAACGATAAAGGAAAAATGAAGTTGTAGTTGAGGCTGATGTAAGACAGTCAAAACTATGTAATGTGGTTGAGGTCAGGTTTAAATATAGATGTTACTTAAGTGTTTAATCTTCATGTAGTTTAACCTCAACTTTTGGCATTAGTAAGATGAATGTTAGCAAACTTGAAGAAGAAATTCAAAGGAGGAAGTGGCAGACAGTGCATAATTAGGTTAAATCAAAATGTCTACCCTCTAGACAATACCATCACATGTTCACTGTCATTATGTCTAGTCTGAGAGGGGGGCTGCATGGATATGAGTCGCTGATAGACAGGCTGAAAAGCTACAATAATAAATGCATTCTAGTTTCTTCTATAGCCTGTACATCTACATATTTCTTTATCATGATGTGGTTGACAATTATTTCTGGCCTACATGATTCAATCAATTTTTTATGAAGTAATTGTTTTACACATTCATAATAAGTAAGTATTGCAATGAATCACATGAAATTAAGGCGGTGAAGTCTGAACATCAAGAAGACTCTCTGGAAGTCTGCAGAAAGTCCACTTAGGACTCATTGTGGACTGGATACAACCAGACCTTTTTTTTAATCTATTTTTGTTGAAATTAGTTTTGATCTATGTCCGGGCTCATTATTACTGGCTTGACACATATCACAGCTTTTCTTTGAGTCAGCAAGTACCACTATGAAACGTGAGACCTAATTTCACTCACTCTTTTTTCTGTAAAGAACTGGGAGAGATTCTTTTGCTTCTTATCAAATCTGAATGAACTCTGACACATGAAATTAGAAGTTTGAATGTCCAGCCAGTTGACCTCTCTCAGAGAAAAGGTATTGTTTAGAGTCTTTTTGTTTATATATATGTAAGTGTAAAACTGAATAACAGGCAGCACAGAAGGAGGGATGCCACTTGGCTGCAAGACAGTGATTGGACATATGGTAATAACAAAGTGTTTGTAAGAGCGTGTATACAAGGTGTGCCCATTGCATCGAAGTGAAGGCACTAATTCGGTGCCTATCCCTCCACTGTTCCCTGTCACCTCTAAACTTTTGATAATCAACAAACAAAAAACAATATGTTGCAAAATGAAATAGAGAAAGTAGTACAGTTCATGATAGAATATTCACATCACTGTTAAAGAACACGGCTGTAGTAAGGACAACAAACTTTTAGCTGTTAGCAAGAGGCTGCACTACCTCCCGAGGGAGTTCACACAGGTGGTTGTTCTCGCTGTGAATAACCCCCCTCCACACACACACACACACACACACACACACACACACACACACACACACACACACACACACACACACACACACATCGCTAAAGCTGATGCAGCTTGTGTTGTTCTTCACTCAGTCACAAGCTCACTGCAGACACAGCACCCACAGTCATGCCTCTCTGTCCCCCACCCTGCCCGCATTCACACAGTATGTCACCTGCCACACCAGAGACAATAAAACACTTGACTTATTTTATGCCAACATCAAGGAGGCATACAAGTCAACCCCCCTCCATCCCCTGGGAAGATCTGACCACAACCTGGTGCATCTCCTGCCTGTTTACAAACCCCTTGTTAACAGGCAACCAGTGGAAACCCACACAGTTGAAGCATGGACTGAGGAGTCTGAAGAGGCTCTGAGGGACTGCTTTGACTCAACTGTGAGGGAAGAACTGTGTGTTTCCCATGAGGAGGACATCGACAGTTCAACAGGCATAACAGACTATATAACCTTCTGTGTTGTTAATATTGTACCCACCAGGACTGTACAGTGTTTTTCAAACAGCAAACCCTGGAGTAATCCTAACATAAAGGCCCTACCTAAGGAGAAAACGAGGGCCTTTAGGTCAGGAAACAAGGAGGAGCTGAAGGCTGTGCAGAAGGAGCTGAGGAAGAAGATCAGAGAAGGAAAGAACAGCTACAGGAGGAAGATGGAGAACCAGCTGCAGCAGAGAAATGTCAGTGGAGTCTGGAAAAGCCTTAAAACAATCTCAGGGCAGAGGACTGCAGACTCCCAGGCTGTGGGGGATCAGACATGGGTGAACAACATGAACCTATTCTTCAACAGGTTTGACAAAACACCCACCCCTTCCCCAGCCCAGTCATCTCTGCTGCCCACCACCACCTCTTCCATCACCCCATTTACTGCCCCATTCTCACCTCTGCCTCCCTTTCTACAGCTTTCATGTTGCAGATTCCCCCCACTGCCCCCCCTTACATACACCCTCCCGCCCATCCGACACTCAGCCCTCATGCTCCACTCTGTCCCTCTCGTCTCTCCAGGTGAGAAATGAGTTGAGGAAGATGAAGGTGAAGAAGGCTGAGGGTCCAGATGGTATCAGCTCCAGACTCCTCAAGTCCTGTACAGACCAGCTGTGCAGGATTATGGATTATATGTTCAACCTAAGCCTGAAACTGGGAAAAATGCCATTGCTGTAGAAAACCTCCTGCGTGGTACCAGTACCAATGATCCCTCACCAAAAAGACTTCAACAGCTACAGATCAGTTGCTCTCACTTCACACCTGATGAGGATCCTGGAGCGTCTGGTCCTCGTCCATCTCCACTCTCTGGTGGGTCCTTTTTTGGACCCTTTCCAGTTTGCATATCAACCTGGCATCGGAGTGGACAACACCATCATCTTTCTCCTTGACAGATCACTGTCTCACCTGAAGAAGCCTGGAAGCACTGCAAGGATCATGTTCTTTGATTTCAGCAGTGCTTTTAACACCATACCGCCTGCACTCTTGGGAGGCAAGCAGGGGCTCACAGGGGTGAAACAACATCCCACATTCTGGATCTTTGATTACCTCACTAACCGGCCACAGTATGTGAGGACTCAGGACTACATGTCGGACACAATAATCTGCAGTACAGGGGCCCCGCAGGAAACATTCCTGACCCCTTTCCTGTTCACCCCGTACACCGCAGACTTCTACCACTAATCACCTCACTGCCATCTACAAAAGTTCTCTGACGGTTCTGCTATCGTCAGCCTCATCATAGAACTTATGCAGGACTTTGTGGATTGGTGTACCTGGGAGTTCACATGAACAATAAACTGGACTAGACTGATCACACCGCAGCTACATACAAGGGAGGTCAGAGCAGACTGTATCTGCTGAGGAAGCTCAGGTCACTCCTGACCTCTTTCTATGACTCTGTGGTGGCATCAGCCATTTTCCATGGAGTAAACTGCTGGAGCCACAGCATCTCGGCAGCAGACAGGAGGAGACTTGATAAACTTGTCAAAAAGGCCAGCTCCATCCTGGGATGCCCTGTTGACCCAGTGCAGGTGGTGGGAGAGAGCAGGATGATGGACAAGCTGTCATCACTGCTGGTGCAGGAGTCCCACCCCCTGCAGGTCACTCTCACAGCACTGGGCAGCTCCTTCAGCAACAGACCGATACACTGACATAGTATGTGAAAGAGATGTGTCGAAGGTCCTTCCTTCCTGCTGCTCACCTCACCCCTCACCCTGTACTCTGCACTGTGCAATATGTCTGTACAAAACTCACTTCTCTTTTTGCACTATCTGGTCAATTTCCTTAACACCCATATTTATTGTTCATATTTAAAATCTGGATATAAAAATGTGCAGTTAATGTTTTACTATCAATATGTAAATATGTATATACATCTATTCTATTTCTTCCCTTTTTAATTATTATAATTATATTGTTTATTATATTGTTTATTTTTGCTTTTGTTCACTGCTGGGACAAACAAATTTCCCCATCATCCCCATCAAATTAAAAAAATTCTGATTCTGATTTTAAACCCTGGCGACATCTGGTTTGTCTGCACCTTGTGTCACAACTTCTTATATTATTAACGTTGCACAGACTTTGTCTTGGTTGCAGATATATCCTTGTGGACTGATAAAAACTGAAGCACTTGTGTTGCATATAGCCAATGACAATGGAGTATTTAAAACTTGGACACACTGAACAGCTAAAATGAGTATGTGGAATAGACCAGTGGCTCATGGCTTGCACAGCAGAATTTTATATTTCTTTTTGAAAAATATTCATCATGTGACCCTGAAGTTTTACCTTGTGACCCCATGATGCGTCCCAAAACCCAGGCTAATAACAATTAGAGTCAACCAAGGACAACTAAAATGTTACATTTCAACTATACTGTCATGGTTACATTACTGTCTTAATCTTAGTAGCAATGTGTCACTTGCTGTCACCCACACATTTGTAACATTTAAGATGATGTATTGATGAAACTAAATGCCGTGTGATTAGTATGATTAAACATACTCTACCTTCACATTGTCTGGGTGGAGACCCCCAGGGTGTTTGTCCATGTACTGACACAGGTCTGTGTGCTGTAAAACAAATGCAAAAAAGCACAATGTTAACATGTTAACACGAGAAAGTCTTAAAACTGACATATTATGGATTTACAATGCAAATCTAGAGAGCAGGGCACCGTGGCAGTGGGACAGAACAGCTGCCAGAGAAAAATGTTGGCATTTTACATTTCTGCAAAGCATATATTTGATGATTCATCAGACCAATTTCCGGCCATTTTTGTGGCAGCACAATCAGGTAATTGTAAACCTGATCTTTTCCTAACCTTGACGAAGGGGGTTTTTTGTGCCATAAACCAGACCATTAGCACATCATTGTCATAACATAAGATTGAAACTGACCCTAAATAAATAAAGTGCAACATATCTGTGGTTTGCATAAATTTACATTGGCAACATCAATTTTGGTGATTGGGTTGGATGTCAATGCTATTCAGTGTAAGGAGGACATTCCTTTTGTAATGTCACATTTACAGATACATGAAAAAAAAAACCCTCTCTTTTTGGATAGGGGTATCCACATACCTGCTTCTTTCCTGGCATTAATCAAGGTTTCTGTAGTGTTAACTTGTGAGACGTGGGGTGATTTGTTCTGAAGCTGATGTAACAGTCAGAGTTATTGAATGTAGCGCCACTAGGTGGCACCTCCTTTTGTTTAGTGGATCATGTAAACTGTACCTAGAAGAAGAGCAGGTGTACTTCTTCTCCACCATGCTTGGTGCCAGCGGAGTGAAGACCCCTTTTTATTAGGCCAGCGTGTTTTTGCCTATAACTCCCACACCATATGTCGCACATTCAAAAAACCCGTATCCCCAGATTCCCTGAAAGGAATATCGCAAAAACTGGAAAACCTACTTTTTCAAACTCCTCCTTGGGATTTTGTCCGATCTGCGTGAAACTTGGCACATACACTCTTCAGCTAGATCTGATCTAAATCAAAAGACCTGATCAAAAGAAATCTGCTCGGTCAAAAAATGCACTAATTATCAACAAACAAATTTTTGCTGCTAGCTATAAAAATATAAACTGTTTGATATCGCTGTCAAACTTGCTATTAACACCAAATTTGAAATCCTTGGCTGCCATGAGACTGGGAAGGGATGAGCCAAATTTGGCAACTTTTAGCCACTAGGGGGTGTTAAAGATATGGGAAGTTTATATCTCTCGAACGGCTACACCAATTTTACAAAATTTGGTTAGTATGAAATCCCGAGGCCATTTCTTGAAGGTGGTCATGACTGGTCAATGTGGGCGTGGCCTATTGCAACAAATCCAAATCGGCACACATTCAGCCTTTTGCACATCCAGTGCACTTCCCATTACAGCGAATACCACAGCTCAGACGTTGGCCTGTGTCCCCACTTTTACCCTGAGCCCATAATCCTCCAGGCCCCCCCTTGCACACCGCAGAGCCCACGGAAGCTGGCCCCTGTTCATAATTGCTTGCAGTTCTATCTTTATTTTATTTTGTGAAGTGTTGTTGTAGGACCCTCGGCCTGTGTTTGTCAGTGCATGTATGCATGTTGTCACACAGCGGTGAGGTCTTGTCTGGGTTTTTTTGTCTCATGAACTTCCTGCTTTATTTTGAAAATCTAACCTCCTATCGTTTCAGGTCACTTGCCCTTCCTCATGTGTCCCCGGTCTGACCTCATCCCTGAATCCTGATTGTTTCCACCTGTTCCCCTCTCCCTCATGTGTTAAATAGTCTGTGTCTTTGTTTGTCTTGTACCAGTGTGTCTCGTTCCTGCGTGCACCTCGGCCTTAGTCACAGTCTTGTCTTGATAAGTATTTAAGTTCATGCTGATTTTTGATCTGTTATCCCTGTGCCTTGAGAAGAGTGAATTTTGTTTGTAATTTTTGATTGTGCTTTTCAGTTCTCATTTTCAGATTTAGCCTTTTTGTTTTCCTCCATTTTGGAGCGATTTTGTTTTCTTGTGAAGCTCAGAATAGATAGTTAGCCTCTGTTTTCCTCCCTTTTGGAGTGTCCTTATTTTCCTAGTTTCTTAGATCAGTTTTATTTTACCTAGTCTTAGTTTTCATCCCATTGTGAAGCAATTTTGATTTATTGTTTTTTTCTCCCTCATGGAGCGCTTTGATTTCTTGTTTTCCCTCCTTCGGAGTGATTTGATTTCCTGGTTGGATTTGATTTCTTTGTTTGCTAATAGTGTAGTCAGGTTAGGTTTTATTCTATTCATTTGTGTGTCTGTCTTGATCGCCCTGCATCTGAGTCCTCCTTTTAGTCCAGGCCTGACACATATTATAACTAGTGTCATAGAGACCTGGCTTGGTATGCTCTGTATACTGGAATACACGTATGTGCGGAAATCCCACATGATGCCTGCCGTGTCTTTAAGCTAACCGGAACCACCGCCATTGAAAGCAGACCATAACCTTCCCATTCACTTGCCGCGTTACACTGAACTCATGTCCTCTCTATCAGAAAATCACCATCTGACTCATATGACTTGCGGTGTTATAGTGGCCTGCCTTTCACCTCTGTATTTTGTTTGGAGGAGGCAATGGATCTCCCACAGCCCCAGAGTCTCCTCTGCTGAATGATTCAAGCAGATGCTCCAACATGCCTGTCCTTAATTGCTCCATAATACATTTCATTGTCGCCTCCCCCTAGTTTTATGCCCTCTCCTTGTGTATGTCACCCTCTGCCTGTCAATCAACATCAGGCTCTGAGATAAGAAAAATGAACCAGTTCTTCTGGTTGAAAAGCTCTCTGTAAAACAGCACAGGCTGATTACAGCTCACTTCAACATAAGATGATAAATAGACATGATGCTAACCAGCAATCCAACACATTTTCACAGCTTGGAATGCAACATTTCATTCAACTAACCATTAGTCACCAGTAAATAAATTTACATTCAAAGAAATGTGTGCCATCATAATGGATAATCTACTGATTCAAAGTTATACATTATCTGGAAGGATTAGAAGGGTTAGAAGTGACTACCTTGTTTAGCTCCAAAGTCAATCTTATCTCTTATTCTTTATTCAAACATGACCACCTGAGCTCCACTCAACAAATCTCCTTCAAAAGCTGAACCTTTGACATTTGTTTTATCTACCAACAGGGGGCATTGCTCTGTCTCATTAAATGCAGACATGATGGAAAGCTGAGTAAGCTTGATCTGGTTAAGCAATTTGGCACTTTAAGATCAAACACGGACCTGAATATCAATGTGACCATCAAAAGTGGTCATCAATTGATACATACTCAAAGGGTAAACAGAGGATTAGGCCTGTTCTGAACTTTGTAGATTTACTGTTATCCATTTCTATCCTGAAAGCAGTGGTAAAAATGTTTCTAGTCATACAAAATGTATGTGGAAGCTAAGCAGAGAGACGCTTGACAGATTTGTAAAGGGCGAAAAGGACCACATGCTGACTGAAGATGCCAGATTTTAAAAGGTGAAGTTCTTTCCAAATCAAATATACACATTTCTCCTCTTACTGTCATGTAGGAACTATGCTCCCGCTAATGAACGACTCCATATCACTACACAGTCAGAAGCATGTATCTACCCTTTGCAAAAAGTAGTATACTTTACGTTCATTTTATTAAGTATGCTTAAGTATAAGTATAGTAAGTAGGGCGGGGCAATAAATTGGCAAAATCGATTAATTTGAGTTTTTGGTTTAGGACGATTTTAAAAATTTAAATTATTTTTAATTTAACTTGCTCCGCCGATGCTCCTTACGGGCTCCTGTAGTTCATAGTGGGCTCCACTCTCCCTGCATTGACTTTCCACAGAGAAACAAACACAACATGCAGCGAGCTTGTTCCTAAAAAGTCACCATCTCTTAGTAGTTTGGTTCTGTAGTGTCAGACCTCAAACAAACCGCTGTCAGCTGCAAAGTTTGTTCAAAGGCTTTTGCAACTAAAGGCAGCGCCCCGACCCATTTATTTCAGAATCTCAAACAGACGCAAGTGGGACACTTGTTGTTCACTACGAGAAAACCGTGGCAGCCCACAAACACCCGCTATAAAGAAGCCAACATTAGCAGAATCGTGTAATAATTGTGTCCCATGTGACAGGAAAGCCGCCCGGTGGACAGCTTTTATGGGTGCAGTCACTTTGCATATCATTAATGATTGTCATGACTCCTGTTTGTGTTGTTCTTTGTTTCTGGTTTTTGGGTTATGATTCATGTCCTTTTTTCTATGTCTTGTGTTCTGTGTTTTGTTTTTTTCCATGTCTTGTGTCTCATGTTCTGATTTTTCCATGCCCTCATGTGTCCTTTAAGTTCTCCTATGTTCTTCCCTCTGGCTCCCTCTGTCTGTTGTCTCGTTCCCTCCTGGTCTGTTCCTCTGTGCTCCTCCCCCTCATTATCTCACCTGGCTTCCTTCCTCCTGTCTCCTCACCTGTTCCTCGTCATGTCATTAGTGTCTGTGTATTTAGTCTCTGTGTTCCCCTCACTCCTCGCCCAGTCATTGTTTGCTGTTTGCTGTTTGCTGTTTGCTGTTTGCTGTCTGCTGTCTCCTGTTCCTTGCTCCTTGCTCCTTGCTCCTTGCTCCTTGCTCCTTGCTCCTTGCTCCTTGCTCCTGTCCATGCTCCTGTCCATGCTCCTGTCCATGCTCCTGTCCCGTTTGGTATGTTTTTGGTTTTGAGTTTTCTATGATTAAGTTGGACTTTGATTTTTTTTGATTTGTACTTTGTCTAGTTGTTTTCTTTGCTACTTTGTCTGGTTTTTGTTTGCTACTTTGCCTTTTGCTCTTTTGGTCTGCTTTTGGTTTTTGTAACAGCTTTAAATAAAGCTCGCCTTTTGTTCTCCTGATTTTGCCTCCGGTGTTACTGCATTTGGGTCCACCCTTCCCTTCCATAGTTTTCCCTTTTACCCCGACCTGACAATGATATGGTGCCTGTATATGCAGTGGAAAAGCTGGAGGTTCATCCACATGCTGAAAATGTTCGACCGCAGGCTTGTGCTACAAAGTCGGAACGCGTCGTGACTCAAACCAGAGGAAGCAGACTGGCTTGTCTTCCTGGTCAAAAATGTGTAAAACAGACAGCAAACACACACCTGATGTCCTGTACATCTACCAACATGTCATGTTTACTATGCAATGCATGCAGATGCTTTTAATAATTTCTTTGTAATTTGAAGTTTGTTCTTGAGAAAAAATAAAAAATAATCGATTAAAATCTTAAATCGAGTTTAGTGTGAAAAAATCGGAGATTCAATTTTTAGGCCATATCACCCAGCCCTAATAGCAAGTATACTATGGACCATGTACTTGTAGGGTACTAAAAAGTATACTAACTTAATACTTCTATAGGGGTAATACCTCATAGCAAATGTGTGTAGTGAAAAACATTTTTATTCTGCTAAATTAATTGTAAGCACAAGTTAATTACTTTATCTTATTCTGAACTTATGTCAAGATATACAAAGTATTAGTACTTATAATTTGGCAAGTTCTAGCCAGAGAAATGCCATATATTACCACACACAGTAATGTTGGAAGATGGAAAGTCACTCATGGTGCCAACATTTTTGCCATCTTTGTTAACTCGACACAATTTAACCACAGAACAAGGATGTGAATTAACCCACAGCCATCTTACACATCATCTTATTCACAACCAAATTCACGAACCATAATTACACCAGTCTTTGCACCACAGTCCACAAGGGGCATTACAGTATAGTAAAGTGCAAGTATGAGCTTTAGTATCAAAGTATAACTGTAAGTTTAAGTATTAATGTACTTAGACTATCCTTTGTACTTTTCAGTATAAGCCAAGTATACTTCACTATACTTTTCTTAGGTATATCAAATATAGTAAAGTACACTTCAAGTATACTGCCTCAGTTTTAGTATAAAATAAGTATACCTGTAGTACACTTGAATAAACAACTTTTTGCTAAGGGTACTCATGGATGAGAGGACTGTGCTTGTGACAGAGTGGGATGAACACATTCCACAACTTCCTCCTTGGTGGAGCTGTTGTTAAGTAGCTAAGTACTGGATAGTAGTAACTTGGTAATGGTTTCAAGAGACATTAGTGTTGAGTTTTTCAGTTGTATTTTGGAGCTTTGAGCACCTTAAGTCATCTATTGTCAGCTAGTTCCAGCATATTTAAGATAAGGCAGGCATCTCTACAGCTGATATCTCCAAAACTTTACAGTTGCCACCTAAACAATCAAGCTGGATAAATAGCACTACAGGTAGGAGGGAAATTATGGTGGCCACTGTGGACAAAAGCTGTAGAACACCATTGCCTCTGCGTGTATTGCTTAAGTCAGTTATATAATTACACAGCATGTTTTTAATACTACTTCTTAAATTCAGCTGATTGCAGGATGCATGACAATGATTTACTGTATCTCAACTTTACTGCTGATTTAGTTTCATTCGTACACCTATGGTCAGCCTAACTGTATCCTACAGCTAAAATATTTGGTTGCTTGGTAATAGTCATTTTGTTGAGAAATCTAATGTTATCAACATGTTTAGCCAAGGCATAATTCCTTGGGTAATCTGACATTGTAACAGGCATTAAGAATTACTCAAATAACTATATTTCAGTTAAGCACTAGAACTACTAAGCTCCGATTTTACAAGTAGTGCTGTGGCTTTTCACTCCTTTAGACCAATGGGAACTGCAGTGGTTGCCAAAAAAGTCAAATGATACAGATAAGGATTTGGGATTGCCTGATAATGATCTATCAGCATCATATAAAATCTAAATCCTAATAGGTTCTAATATCTTTTCAAGGATATCTAAATTGTACTCTAGCTGACACTTGATTAACAGAGCACAATTTAGGGGCTGAATCCAGAGTTAAGTGGTTAAGTGGGTCTAGAAAGCACAATTCATTTTTCCTTTAGGCCGTAAATACATCATTATGAAGTTCTTTGCTGTCATATGTGTCCACAGTACTTGTCAGGACAAATATGGAAACATACTAAAACAGTGACCTTCGTATAAAATGATCACCTGGCTTCCTAATCTGGGCACAGACACACCTGCCTCCGGTTCCGCTGGCAACCATCCTATGGCACTGAGCAAAGAGCGGAAAATATCCAGGCTGCTTTAACATTCTTCAAGTGCCCTATAAACCAGAGCATGCCAATCAAAATATCCATAGCTCATGTTTCTGTGGGCAGAGTAATAAAAACTGAAACTCAGTCAGCAAGGAGGCACTGAGATTAAATCAATCAAATGCAAGACACAGAGATGAGTGCTGACCTCTGAGTCCTTGAAAACTATGGGGTTCTTTTATTTTTAAACAAACACATAAAACAGATTCTCAACATAATTTCAGATGTCTACAGACTGTCCATAAAGGATCAAGTGGGTAATCTCTAATCGCATGGTAGTGTGCAGCCTCACCACATATTCAAAGACCAGAGTCAGGGTTTCCTTGGTGTGGATGATATCATGGAGGAGCACGATGTTGGCATGCTTCAGGCCTTTCAGAAGAGATGCTGCAGAGACAGAACAGACAGAGGAAGACAAAGTTAATGGGAATCACATTTTGAGACACAAGAGGCATTGCTATGATCTATGACTTCATTATCTGCATCATTAGGATGCAACACATGCCTGTGCAAGCCTCTGTACATAAATAAAGGGGATTAAGAAAAGATTAAAATAGAAAAAGAAAACACAAGGTGGATCTACCACAGTCATTCCCACACTCACTTGTCAACACTATGACGTAACAGACACTGTTAATAAGCAGACTAGGGAGATGATGTGTTAGGGAGATCAAACTGCCCATTACTTTACTGGCAAAGCTTCTCACAGCTGTACTGAGGAGGCTGGGTGTGATCATCACATTCTGGGACAGATCTGTTAAGAATTTCACATGTGATTCACTTTGAGAACAATCTGTGAGTAGTGTGCAGATGTAAGAGAAAAACGATGCATTGTGCAGTGAGCAAAGGTTTACAGAAATTGCACCTGTCAGTTTTGCATGAGAAGATTCCACACCTCTAAATGAAATAAAACCATAATTTCAGATCACCTGATCATAGACACAATATGCCTAATTTTTGTCACCAATCATCCATGCACTATTCTCAGAGAAATTAACGAAAAAGTCACAAAGCACCCTATCTACAATGCACTGTTGAAAAAATCAAAGGTTGATGGGGTCTTTTCTGGGCCAAGACTATTTCCAACTAAGACCCACCCAAGTTCCATGGAAATCTTTTTAGAATTGTATATTAAATCCTGCTGACAGACAACCAACCAGCCAAAGGTCATGGATGAAAACCTAACCCCCTCGATGGAAGTAGTAAGGGGCTTCATGATTCTCCAAATGATAGTGTCATCTTTATTTCAATTTTCAGGTCATGATTCAATTACATTTCCAATTGAAACTCATTTTTCAGCACTATGCAATTTTCAGACAACCAGATATTGATTTTTAAAGATCAACAACTCATTGGTCGTCCGACTTCTGTCATGGGTTGACTCAGGTTGAGTCTAAGCCGGTAAAAACTGTGGGTTTAGTTGGCAACAAACCATGCAAAGGATCAATGCGCCACATTACTTCTGTCTACAGTACTATGCTAGGTAATAATAGCCTTAGGGCTAGAAATTTTTTTTGCAACACCAATCAGTTGCTCTGGCATGCCTCTGTCATTGGGTGTTGTGGCTGTCCATCTCAGAGATTTGTACAAATCATCCAGATTTTAAATCTTAATATCAAACATTTTTGATTTCTCCTTCACACAGCCTGTTCAAGACACACATGTTGCAGAAGTATAATCACAGAGGTGTGGTTACACTTAAGAAACAAACTGCAATGCTTTCTCCAGCAATCACAGACATACATTTACAGGAAAACAAACAGTTGACAGGAAAACTGATCGGGCCACAGTCAGACTGCACAGTGAATAGTTTCATTGGGACAGAATGAGAGCAGCATCATAAGCACAGCTTTTATTATGAGACAAAAATGGGATTGTCAGACAGTTGCCAATGTGATTACTTTAGCAAACACAAAGTTCTTTTTCCAAGGGTACAGGGGAGCTTTGGCAGACAAATGTTCAGAGAGTTGGCGAGTGATGGAGCTTCATGAATACTTTCATCCTGTACGAGTACCTAAAGGTTGTTTAAAATAATCAAAAAGGCAGGAGTCCTCTCACTAAGCAGGGGGTTTGCACTATAAATACGTCAAAGATCGTGTAAGCATTTGAAGATCCAACCACTCGCCGCCATACATATACTCCACTCATCTCTAGTAATGAGCGTGAGTGTGTATCATTTTAAAAAGCACACAGACATATACACACCTATGCTCAAATCTCTAGGTCTAGATCAAATCTCTCTACTCTAGATATATTACTTTATTCAGCAGCAGCCTGTAATGGTGCTCACATATCAGCACTGGGAGCTTCCTGCTCAGTAATTGCTGAATTAGTTCAATTTCAAAGTGCCTTAGTGATACACTCATAGGCAGTAGGTGATTTGTTAATTTTTAACAGGGTGATGGCCCAATGCGATACACCTATGTACACCTCCCAAAGGATATTGCTGCAGGACACCCTAAGGATAACCATTTCTAAGTCTACAATTCCATCTTCCTTCTCTGCCTACTACAGTTGTCGCTTTATAACTGAATTGAAGTAATACACCTTTGAATTGTATGTAGTGGACTGGCTTTATTCAGGCAGGGTTTTCTCATGCTTCTCATAATACACTTAAAGGGTTATTTTAAGATACATGACCCCTTGGAATTTTTTAGCATCTAAATTCCTTGAAGGACACACAATGAACATTGTGCAAAATAGCACGAATGATTTATTTGTAGGATGATTTCATCAGCCAATATTAGCCTATCACAGATATATTGGTATCAGCATATATATTGTCCGACATCAACACCTTATATTTAAAAACTACAAATACAGAATGTATGAAAGTCTCTCAAGCAGCTGGTGTTGGGAAATGTAACAGATTCCTCACTTATGGTTGAACTAAAAACCAGCACAAAAATGACAATGACCAGCATGACATAAGCCACCATGTTCTGAACAGACAAAAACTTTAACATTACTGAAAATAACCATGTGTGTCTGCTACAGGTTTTATTCTGCCCATCGCACGGCATCATACCATGGATGTATAAAGAGAACAACATTCAAAGCGGGAATGTTTCAGAAGCGGAGCCTTTTGGCTGCCCAACTTTGTTGATCTGGGAGTCTGCACAGGGTGTTTATTTTGAAAAGGGGCCCAATACTCTATGCCGTTCCTGTGTCTCTGACTTCCTGTTGGCGTGATCTTTTTTTTCTTTTTTCTTTTATAAATCATCTTCATTGCAAAAAGTGGTTTACAGTTCAGATGTAACTTACAGACATAAATATATGTAATAGTGAACGAACATAGAAAATACAAAGGAAAAGGACAATTAAAGCTTTGCCAGGGGAGGCTTATAAGTTATTAAAAGGAGAGAGAAGGACCATATGTTGACAGTTTTAACTGTCTTTCTGTTGTTGGAGCCAGAAATCAAATTAACATAATGTACAACTTCATGGAGAAAAGATATAAAATTAGTTTTTTCACTGATGAATTTACATTTATGAATGTGGAACTTTGCCAACAGAATTAATACATTCATAATGAAGTACATATCACAGGTCCAAGTGCGTGAAGGAGAGATATTACAGGTCCAGGTGCGTGAAGGAGAGATATCACAGGTCCAAGTGTGTGAAGGAGAGATATCATAGGTCCAAGTGTGTAAAGGAGAGAAATTACAGGTCCTTCCTTCCTGCTGCTGTCAGACTTTACAACTAGCACTGCTCCCAGTAGACTCACTGTGCAATACAAGTGATATTCTGGGTGGTTTTATACATTGGACTCGGACTCAGTTTATCTGGATGAAAGTCCTCTGTCCAAGACTTATCTTGCTGGTAACATGGGAGGAGCCAAGCACTTTTCTAAGTATCAATTTGTCATGATAATTTCACTGGTCTGTTTCGGTATTACAGTCAGATTTAAGCACTTTTATTCCACATATGAGCCTCTTACCTTCTCTTATGGCGGTGAAAGGTGTCCCTTCTTCCTCTTGCAGACGAATCACCTTCAGAGCCACCAGTTTCCCATTCACCCTGGCAACAATAAACAAGACAGACAAAGCATGGTAATTATGCGTTATTTGGCACCATGAAAAAATAATCTATTAAAATCAGTGAAGACCGAGAACAGCAAGGGTTAAGTCAATGAAATGTAATTCAGCAGCAGTGGAGTGAGACCCGGGCACAAGGCCACAGGATTACAACTGAATGAAGCTCACCAATCAAAGCTGTTATAGTGAGGAGCACACATACTAACATAATTACAGAGAGGATCTTTGAGTCTGCGTAGTTTCTTACATTTACAGTGTGTGAAAGATTCATTTTCAAGAATTCAATTAGGAAAACAGAAACGCAGCACATCATAAAATATGGAACATACAGTAACTTATGAATCGGAGCTTAAACACATCTATCCTATAGTGATTATAATAAAATAAATTACACTGCATGTGTGGGATTTGCATCGCGACAGGAGGTTAACATATTATTTACATAAAAACAGACTGTGTAACTGGTATTGCCGTTCCATTTAATGAATTCATCACGTTACAGTGCTGCTCCTACATAATTAAATGTAATATTCAGTGCCTGCATGAGTGGCTCTTATGAACTCAAAAGAAGAGCTACTGGATTAGGACTGATACGACATGCACACACTACTTACTTGCTCTTTCCTTTGTAAACTGTCGCATATGAACCCTCTCCCAGCTTCTCCAGCTTTTCGTAAGAATCAGCCTTTCCAAACTTGGGGCTTGTAGGCTGAGGAAAAAGAAATAGATGAAAAGGATGAATTCACTAACCCAGAAATAAATAAATGAATGAATAAATAGATAGATAGATGATGAAAGATGAAAGAAACTTGCTTAGCTTTAACTCTAACTTCAACTCACTAAACACTGCAGAAGGCCATGGCTGATCACTTAAGATGGTGCTTCCAAAACTTACCTCTTTGGTTCACTTAAAGGAACCCTGGTCTGTTGCAAGGTTAGTGCGGTTTGGTTGGGCTGAATGTGTCAGTCTGTGTTGTGAACCAACCAGACTTTAGCTTTAAAACTTAGCAGTTGGTCACTTGGTCACTATTATTGTTGCTTTTGGATTGTAAATCAAACAGACCAAACTATACCACTGTTGAATTGTATACTGACTGAGGCAATCCTTATTGGCCATATACAGATGGTGGCACCCTGTCCGGCTGCTGCTACACCGGCTCGTGATAGTTTAGAATATTTCTGTATCTGTCTGCTGCCTAGGATGCCAAAAAAACGGCAAAAATCTCTTCAAATTAATATGTGATCGACATCTCTTGCTGGGATTACAATTATCTCATGACTTTGGCTTCATAGACACGGCTATTCAGGAGTGTTTCTGTAGCCTCGGAGAGCTACAACAAGACCTAGTTGCTATGGACGCTCCTAGCATCACAAGCCAACAGTAAGTAAGTGGAGGCGATGTAACAAGTAAATGAGAGATGAGGAACTGTTGCGTAATAATTCTGCCAGAGACATGGCTAAACCCATCAATCCTGGACAGGGGCTGTGCACTCAGCAGTAAATCCTGAGGGGGTGGTCTGTCTATTTACATCAACAAGAACTGGTGTAAAAATGCAAAGTTTGTCTCAAGCCATTTCTCACTAGACATTGAGCTTTTGAATGTAAACTGCAGACCATTCTATCGGCTCAGGGAGTTTACCTTAGTTTCCATCACTGCTGTGTGTGTGCCCCCCAGCGCTAATACTAAAGAGGCCATGAAAGTTCTCTACGGACTATCAGTGAGTTGCAATCTACTCACACTGAGGGATTTTTCATTGTCACTGGGGATTTCAACCAGGCCAACATGAAGTCAGTTCTCCCACATTTCCACCAGCATGTGGATTATGCAGCTAGGGGAGTAAATACATTAGACATGGCTTACACCATCATGAAAGATGCAGTCAGAGCAGCCCCCCACCCCCATCTTGGCTCTTCAGACTTTAGACCAGACTACAGGACTGTTTTGAGTGCACTGACTGGGATGTGTTCAAAGCAGCTACCGCTTCTCACTTCACAACTACCTCACCTAAAAAATGTCCCTTTCACTAATCTCCACTCAATATGTTTCCGTTTTTGATATTTATTATTCTTATTGTTATTGTGGTATTTTTTGATATACTTTCATATTTTAATTCTATGCTGAGCCCCTGAAATTAAATTTCGTTCTGAGTCTAAGTCAGTATGTTAATTCAAATCATTTGGTAACCATGGTAACCTGTATGCATGTGGCTGTGTGTGGGGATTTCTGCTGATCAATTAAGTGTATCTTACTCTGTGTAATTTGGCAGTTCATCCAAACATGTGTCTAAGGATGCACCTGTTCATCAGCAGCCACATTTTCAATATAGTACATGTGTTACAAGCATAAATACACATTTACAGTTCATTCACATGAGGTAACAGATGCTCCAAGGCTGTACTTGAATGTGACCTTATCATCAGTGGTCACTTTTAAACATAACTGTAGCGGATCTCAAAGCTCAGCTGTTGACTGCTGATCTGTATATTTTCCATATATAAACATGTGATTTACTATCAAATGTCATACTTTTTCAGCTGTCCAACAACAGAAAACAGATGTTTTAAAGGTAAAACGCCCCCAAATCACTGACATGCTGATTATCCTGATCGGGTATAGGCTTGATGGCATTGTATGTGAATGCAGTTTCAAATGTGCTTATCAAGTCTGATTTTCCGCTTATATAAAGCACTTTAGCTTACAGGTTAGTACAGTTAAAAAAAATAAATAAATAAAATATAGCCGCAAGCGGCAATCTGTGGGTTCTAGCCCATTTCGCCCCAAACCGGCCACCCTGATCCTCATCCCCCACAGTTGATGACATTGGCCGCCATGTTCCTCAAGGCTCTGTGCAACACATAACCATGATAAGCCCAAGATTTCTCCAAATTGTGTTTTCAGCTACATGCTAATGGAATTTATAGCGCCCCCTGTAGGTTGAGCTTAACATGCTTTGGTAGGCAGATTCTTAGTCCCGTTGTCAACCTACCCACCAGGTTTTGTGATGATAGGGCAAAGGGAGTGTGAGTTATGGCCAATAATTTCTAAGCCCTGCCCATTGTGAAAATACATTGGTCCATGTTTTTTGACCAATCTGGCTCATTTATAGTAGAAATTTGTCTTTTCATCCCTTGAAGCAATATAGCAGATTTGGAGTTGATAGAGTCAATCTTTCAAAAGTTCTATTCATTTTACTGTTTTTAATGTTATGCAAATTTTTCTTTCACGGTGCAAGAGGCTTTTTTGTAGAGGACCAATTTTTTTGTTCCAACAAATGGCCTTATTTCCACCGTGGTCAGGGTGGTCTTTGCCTCAGTCATTTCCCCACTAACTATCCAATAACAGATCTCTGAACTGTGTTAATGTATTTTGTAGAGGCCACAATGTGGACCAAAGAATTTCTGATAGTTTATATATGTATATATTTATATTTGCTTGTCTAGGTTGTCACAATATAAGCTAAGTTTCCAGGTAAACCAAATTTCAAGAAAATCTGGAAAAGAAAACAAAGGTTTATTCGCATTTCCTTAGGTCAAAATATCATGTATCGCCAATATAGAAACCTAATTTCACTCAGGTGGTTTAGGTCAAGCCTATCCAACTACATTTTTTTAGAAGAACCAGATTTGTGCTGGGGTTTTACATACCCTGTGTCTGACCAGTAAAACGCAGAATTTTGCATTCTCTAAAAAGACATTTTTTAAAAATATTTAGTTTTATAAGTTTTCACAATTGAAAAAAAAAAAAAAAAATATATATATATATATATATATATATATATATATATATATATATATTTATTTATATATTTTTTTATATTTTGTTCCCCTCTGCATCAAAAGCCTGGGTTATTACTTTTTTAATGAAATAAGAGTAACTGACAGGCATAACTTGTGATCGGGCTAATAAGCCTACTAACAAAATGATCAAAGGACTAGCATGAGGTTGCTAAAGGGCAACTAGTCAAATTGGTTGGGTTTAGGTTTTTCTAAGTCAAGGATTAGACAGCTTTGCCTAACTGGTCTATGTGGGATTTGAGCTTTTAACAGATCTAAGCCACAATCAAAGTTGTGTAGCCAGCCCCTGGTGATGCAAGCACCAGGCAATCAGGTTTGTAAGACTCATTTCCGCTACAAAATTGAGTAAAGGTATCTTAATTACACTTTTCCAGGATACTTTGTTGCTACTAATGACTTCACAATCAGGTGCATATTTTACATGGTGATTGCCAAGTGTCACTGATATGATATGCCATAATGATAAGGATGACAGACTTCTAAGTGTGGCTTTAGCTGCAGCAATAAGTCAATTAATTGATAATTGAAAGAAAATTAAACGATTGTAATAACTGATTTGTTGTAAGTAAGTAAATTCTTTGAGCATAATATGGTGTCATATTTGTGTCAAAAGTCGAGCGAGCGATAACACATCTTCACATCTTCATATCTCTCTGCACACATAATTATTTCGTGTCACATGTGCAGATTCAACTGTCGCACGCACTTGTTTGATCTTCACATGCGAGTTAAAATCAACAGCCACACGCACAACAACACTGTGCAGCTGCTTTGAGCAAGCGATGGGAACAGCAGTTCTTTTTACTGTACTGAATCTCTAGAAACCGTTCATTTAAATGATTTGTTCAAAAGATTCGTTCACCGAATCGTTCACTGCTCTCCAACTCCCTGAACTGATAAGCAGCCAAACGATCCGTCATTCAGTTAATAATTCAGCCCTGAGCTTCATGTTCACTTACTGAGGGACGGTGCGCAATCATTCGCGGAAGACGCAGTGCTGCTCTGAGTGGTATACATGCACTAAAAATATTACACAGTGAAAGTGTCCTCTATGCACAGTAAAATCACTTAACATGATGCCACACGGATGTTAGCATCACAGCGCTAATTTCAGCAGTACGGTTACTGAACGTGAACCATGAGAATCATGAGTGAGAGACACAGCGCCATTTTCAGTACAGTACGTGAACGAGAATCACCTCCTCAGCGTCAGTTCTCTGCCTGCAGTAGGTTCGCGAATCATGATCGAAAACGTGACGTCCTGGCATCCCTCGTTCGTGAACGACCTGCTGAGGACGTGAATCACGTTCGCGCTGTCACTGAATCAGCATGAACGTGAATCACGTTCGCGACGGCAGCTGCTGAGGATCATGTTCGTGAACGTGAGTGACTTTTACTGTGCAGTAAAATCACTTAAGACGATGCTACACAGATGTTAGCAACACGGTGCTAATTTTAGCAGTACAGTTACTGAATGTGAGTCATCTCCTCTGCCTTGGGTGAATGACACAGCACCATTTTCAGTACAGTACGTAAACGCGAATCACATCCTCAGTGACAGTTCTCTGCCTGCAGAATACCAAAGCTGACTAAATATGGCAATTCAAAATTAATAGTAGAAGTATAAGGCTGTGAACAGTGACATAGAATTTGTCTTCAAAATAAGAGCTTTACATTGCACCCCACTGGAGTGGGCGGCTTTTAATTTGAAAGTAGCGACCGTCCTTAGCTTGCCGACACAACAACAAGCTAACACAACCAAACAGCTACAGAGACCGAGGAGACGCTGCATCTCCTGGATCTCAGCGGCTGTCCAGTTGTTCATCTTAATGTCGATGGATGAAGTGATGGACTGACTGCTGTGATCTGCTGTTTCTTGGTTTTAAAACTCCTCGGTTGTGGGTCGCATATCAATGCAGGTCATTGACACCTCCGCCCACCTCACGCAGAGGCCGGCACATTTCTGCCTCGTTTTTAGATAGCAGGAGAGGCGGAAATAAGTGTACCCTCCGAAGCGGAAAATCGGCGGATCAAAACACACCCCCAAATTGCCGGCCTCTGTTTAAAACCGCGGACCGAGCCGCTAAAAGGACTGGCAAATTGGCGGCTTGGTGCTCTGTCTAAAAACGGCTCATGTCTGTCGTCACCTTGCTTTAACTAGCGACGCAGGTTGGAAGTGACGTACACTTCCGGACAAGTTCCTCAGTGCTAGCATAGACATATAAAGGGTAGACGCCGCAACGGCTGCCGGGCAGTGAGAATTGCGGCGGCCATCTTGGGGCGGTCATTCTACGAGTTGAATGAACGTAAGCTACTGAGAAGAACGAAAAAAAGAGAATAATAAATAAATTTGAGTTGAGAAGCAGGGAGAAAAGATGCTGCAGCATTGCGCAGCTTATTCCTGCTCTAATCGCCGGACTTTATTGAACAGGAGTCGGGGGATTACTTTTCACAAGTAAGATTTAACATTACTATTTGTTGTCTTTTGTAACGATTTTCCGCCATACGTATCAATTTTTACAAATCAGTTTTCTACCACCCCAGTTAGTTTAGAAACATCTTTTTAAGGTCGAAATGCTACGTTGCGTTACTTTAATAATACATACAGATCATCTGATTGTAGAATAGTTTTGCAAACATGCGTTTTTAACTTGTGTGAAACTCTGGTGAGTTTTGTAAATGTGTAAATATGGTTTGGGGTGGGGATGTGTTATGTTCTGTTAAATTGAGAATGTATCTTTACATTACGTTTTCATTACATGTTATTCTCTCTGCTTTGTTACACAAGTCTGAGCATGTAAAGGCATTCCACTTCCTTCCCGTCCCCATTTGTTATCCAGGTTTTGTTTTAGTCACTCATGATTCTCTCTCTCTCATTTCTCACTCATTGACCTGATATTAGTTATATTGATACTCTATATATGATTTATATATATTTTCATATTCTCTGATATATAAATCTATTTATCTATCTATCTATCTATCTATCTATCTCTCTCTCTCTCTCTCTATATATATATATATATATATATATGAATCATATTGATACTCTACATGATTTATATATTTTTAATTTTCTCTGATATATAAACGTATCTATAATATATATATGAACATATTGATACTCTACATGATTTATATATTTTTAATTTTCTCTGATATATAAACGTATCTATAATGTGTGTGTGTGTGTGTGTGTGTGTAAATATATATATATATATATATATATATATATATATAGAGAGAGAGAGAGAGAGAGAGAGAGAGAGCCTATATGATTTCTGTTGTGTTTATAGTGTTTGCAAAATACCTATCATACATAACATATATCATACATCAGAATATTCTATTACTGTTAATCCATTTATAATGAATAAAATATGCCGGCCCATGTGTCCTGTGTCATAGCTATAATGTATGACGTTTACAGCAAAAAAAAGCCCGCGTGAAAATCAGTTTCTATATCAGAGTTACGATTGATTAAATGCGCTGACACCTAATCGCGCCTGCTGAACAGATTACACTGAGTGGAACAGGTGACCGCCCCAAGATGGCTGCCCCAATTCTCATCAGCGCCAACAGGCAGCAGCGTTCGACGCGGCGTCTACCCTTCAATGGGCCAAATGTAATATGCTTGCGCATTGAATTGCCACTCAGAATCTCAGAATTATTTGCGTTAATTTGTAGTGTAATTAATTAATTAATCAATCTAATTAAAGCGTTAAACTGACAGCCCCACTTTTTTTTAACTTTCAGACATGAAGGAGGCAGACTAACAAGTGACTGATAATGATTTGCCAATTAATTGCACAATAAGTCTCACAACAGCATTATGATGATGATGATATCAGATAATGATAACTGTGTTCTAATAGGAAATCCATGGCGTAAAATAAATAAATTTGGATTTGAATTCATGTAAATGGAATTTTATCACCATTTGTTAACCATTCTTACTTACTTACTAACTGATGCATTATAATTTACACACTGTCTTGTTTTTTCCCCAATGCACTTAATACCACAATGAATTCCTTACAAACAGTATCTAAAGAAGTCACAGATCAGCACGTCAAGCTGTTTGGCTAAGGAGCAATTTAACCACCTACAAACATTTTAATAACAAAAACATATTGGAGATAATGATATTCAAACAATGCATTTGTACTTTTGCACACTTTCAAAAACCACACCAATTGGAACATTAAGATTTTTTTTAATTACAAACAGAGAACACAGAACAGGCAAAACAATGCAAAAACCAAGAGAGGTTAAGTTGCCAGAACCCTCTGCTGTCATTCATCACATCGAGGTACTGTTTCAGAAAAAGACTGGTTCCTCCCTCGCAGAGCTTCCCAATGCAGAGGGTGTGTTGGAGCAGGCTTCCATTATGCTGTGGAGTAAAAGAAAATATCATCAGGAGATTTATTAGGTTGAGGTTGCAGATTGAAGCAAAAAAAAAGAGAGAGGAAAAAACAAAACTTAAAAAGATGGCCATCTTAGAAGCATGAGCCAAACCAAGTAGGTGAAAAAGAACAGTGGCCTAGGTTCAACATCAAGCAACCCCAGAACAGCTGAGTGTTTCAGGATAAAACCAGCATCACTGCCCCTCCACCTACCTGTATCCTGCAAACGTCACTGTTCTACCAACTACCAGAAGGCTACAACCATTAACAAGAGACATGTAACATCCTTGTCATCATCACTCCTGAGCTATAAGATCTTTGGTCCTTACTCTTCAGTTCCCCTGATGTACAGCATGCAGCACCAATGCCGTATGATAACTTCAATTATTAATTGACTATGTATTCATTACAGTTACTAATATACATATCATACTAATATACAGACTCATCACCTATGTCATAAGGCTCACTTGTAAAATCTAAGATAATCCAGTTCAACTGCTCTGCCATACATTCTTACATTTACAAAACTTATGTAATATATAATATATATAATTATATAATATACATATTTCTATTTATAGCTGACATTGTCAAAAAGGTGATCATTCTGGTAGCTATTTATTACAGGAGTCATAGTGGATGCTGCTGTGCTGTGCTGCATTATATTCATCAGTGTTCCTGATATTTTGCCCTCTCCATTAAAATACTTGAAGGCAAAATATAAGCAACAATTGTTGAGATGATGCAGTCCAGCACAGCACCACCACCCACTCTGACCTCAACAAATAACATAAAGTAGATCAAACCCTTCTGATAATGTCAACAAAAACTCAACAAGATTAAAAAGCAGAATTTATGGCATAGCTGTTGTACTGCACTGCATGACGCTGCACAGGCGTATCAAATAATATGACTAATAGCAATGGTTACGTGTAGTATGATTCCTTTAATAATATTGCAAGGTAATAACCATTTAGTATTATTTATTATGCCTGACCCACCTTACTATGTTTCCAGTCTCACTGTGGTCCACTCAGTACTCCTGGCCTGCAGCATCACTGGTGCCTCACAGCAAAGTGCTCCTATTTTAGGTTCCCAATTATGCGCAAGATGATATCACCTGTTAGGGACATGTGTTTAGTATGACTGCTTGAAAAGCATCACATTCATTATGTTTTCAGTCTCCCTTTTGTCTACTCATCACTCCTGGCCTGTATCATGCAAGATAAAGTTGTGAAGTGGCATCACTGCACCTATATTCAAATATCAAATAAATACTGACAGCCCTAATATAGTAGGCTATGGTGTATGGGCTGCAATATTTCACAAAATAGCTGTCTTTCCAGCTAGCAATATATAAAAAGTCAGTGCAATGCATTCGTGACATTATGAGCTCGCAGTTCATAATAACTGTCCTCATATCATATGCTTCACCCATCCTTCCACAGCCTCAATGAAATTAGCATGTGTTGCTATCGTTATCCAGTGTGCTAGCCTAAACATTTAGATGTTAATATTCTCTGAATCTTCTAATCTAGAAGGGAAGAATCCGCCAACATACTTAATTACTCATGTCAATTTAATTCCGATGCACTACTGACATGAAATTGTCATTCTTTAAACATTTTACCTTAAACAAGTCTTGCTCCGGCTGAATGCTCCATAGGAATTACATTGAGCGGTGGTTAGCTTGTGCTAACTTCTGGGAACTTTTGAGGGGCTCCATGATCCACCATTGCTGTGAAAAAAACTGAACCATTGCAGTGAACGGAGGTGGCATCACTCTCTCTCTCAAGGCTCTCTACCCACGTTGGGGCTGGAAAATGACCAATCATAAGAGGGTCGGGGTCAGCATTGGTCTAACTGCCTGCCTCTGCTGTGGGTGAAGATCAAACAAGTGCTCGCGACAGTTGAATCTGTGTGCATGACATGAAATAATTTACGTGCGCAGAGAGATCTGTGCGTGTGAAGATGTGTTATCGCTCCCGCGACTTTGGACACAAATATAAAGCCATAGTGTAAAAAGTCAAATGTTAGCTGATTCCAGCTTCTAAATATTAGGATTTGTTGCTTTTTTGTCATTCATGACAGTAAATGAAGAGCCTTTGGACTTTGGATTGCTGGTTGGACTAAATAAGCTATTTGAACACTATTTTTCAGATTTCCTTTTTTATGGTTAATCATTAATGGTGAAAACAATTAGCAGATCAATCGATAATTAGACTAATCCTTAGTTGCAGCCTTATGCTCTGCATATGAAAGGTGTACTTACAGAACTAGGGCTAGAGTGACGACGCAGTTTTGGCGACTCCTTGCCAGCAGATGAGCTCTTGGCACTGATGCAGGCATTGTTCTCAGAGTGGACCCTCTTCACCTGGCTGGCGGGCTTCTCAAATGGGTCGAAACCACTCTGTGTGCGCTGCACTCTCACCTTCTTGTCCTCAGGGATGGTGTCCAGGGGCTTGATGACTGAGTCTGTTCCCTGGCAGCTGCGTGTGGACATCTTTGTGACACATATCTGTCAAAAAGGAAGAGATGACGAGAGAGAGAATATAAAAGTGAGCATTAAAGAAAAAAATTCATCTGCAATTACCAGAGTTCAGCCAAAAACTGACTGTGCCCCAGCCTTCAAGATCCTGCCGGTTTTTCATCTCTCTGTCAGCCTGAGTCTCTTCCCCCCTGTAGAGCCTTGCTGCTACCGCTCTGCTAGGATGAGAGCTTTTTTAGCATCACTCCATCCTTTGTCGGCTCTGCTGCACACACACACTGCTGAATGTTGCTGCTGCTGCTGCTGTTCCCATACTGCATTCACACACTTCCACCTTTTCTCTGACACACATCTACATATCCATACAATTGGGCAGACATGCTACTACGCTACTGTCTCCTACAAGTCCACCAGACACACACATATCCCTCCACACTCCAAATCTATTTTCCAACACAAAGCACCTTAACAGTTACTCCTCCACCATGGACTGTGTATATTGGACAAAAGATGCAGGTAGCATGACATGTTTTGCCACGGTGCCTTCAGATTAAATATTTAGGCCTGGGCTCCCCTGCAGGAAGAACTTCTAATTACTCTCATACACAAGGAGGAGTCATGTTGCAGGTCTTTGGCTTGTTCTTTAACTCAGGACAGGGCCAGGTTCCATTGGATAGAACAGATCCTTTCCCACTGCACAGGCTTCTTTCTCTGGAAACTTCGTATGAATGATTTATAGTCTGGTTGACCATTAGGTAATGATGATTATGTGCCTACCTATGATAATAATCCTAGTATAGTTAACTGGGGGTCTAATAGTACAAAAGAATATGATTTGTGAGAGTGTACGCTAACTGTTTACTTCAAAATGCATCATCAGCTGTGTCTATTATCTCAGGTGGAGCTGAGCGGACACTAGCTGGCTCAGTATGTAACTTTTACAACTGTGCAATTAAAATCATGGTAAAGGCTTGTGCATTTGTACCAAGGTATGTACTGAACATTGACTACTATTACACCCCTACAGGTGACTATTCTGCACTTCACAGAATGACCTAACCCACAACCCTTAGATCAAGACATTTTCAGTACTCCAACTGCAGTAAAAGAAGAACATGTCTAAGCAAATTAGCATGGCAAATGAGCCAAGAAATACATACAAAAAAGATGCAGGCCAAACAAAAAGAAATGAGGGGTATGGTAAAAAGGCAGGCGAGCTGTCATAAACTTGAGTGCCGCACATATCCACTATGTTCTCACTGACATCTGGAACACCACACTAAAACAAAAAATACAAATACCATCATTAAGGACCTATCACGCTACAAAGCATCAATAGTTGATGAGAGTGTCTGAGAAGAATGTATTCAACAAGGCTTGTGTTCCAACCACTCGACATCAGAGAATCATTTAAGTCATTGGGACATGACAGAAAGAGAAGAAGGTCTCTAATGTTCTTAAGAACTAGAAACAGATAGAGATTTACTTGCTGATGAAGAGTGACAAGTTTCTAAAAGTTTACATTAGCGCCACCTCGACCATCTACAACAGTAAAAGGCCAAATGCACATTAATGCATCGTTTTAAAGTAATCCAATAATACTGGCCAGGGCAGTTTTGCTTAGGTTTGCACATTTTTAGTGAACAATTTTTAATGCAGGACTTTTATTTTTAATAGAGTATTTCTGTACTATGATACTGCAATTTTTACTTGTGTAAAGGATCTGAATACTTCCTCCACCAGTGGACATTACATGATAGTCATGTGTGAGCTAATCTAACTCAGCTTAATGGTGTTCATGACATCTGCTTAGAGTGTGCTAGGTATCCTCAAAAGTGCAAAAGTATCCTTCATAGTCATGCTTATAGGTTCTAACTGTTCTGCTGTGGCTCAGGGGTTGAGCCAGCATCTTCTTATCGGAAGGACGGTGGTTCGATTCCCCTAGTCTGTATGTCAAAGTGTTCTTGGGCAAGATACTGAACCCCAAACTGCTCCTGATGTGCTGGTTGGCACCTTGCATGGCGAGCACTGCCATCAGTGTTTGTATGTATGAATTACTGTAAGATGCTTCAGACAAAAGTGTCTGATAAATGCTCTAAAATGTGTGTTGTTAACTGCTATACCACACCTCTAGTTTACTAGACCAGTGCTTTTTGAATGACAGGAGCAGTTTGTTTTGGTTGTGTGCTGTGAGGTCTGAACAGCCTCTGTGCTGAGCATTGTGTTTGGAATGTGATATGTCCTGTTAGCTACATTCTTTCTCCTCTAGCATGATAAAACACACCTGTGCTTGGTTACAGTTGCTGGTTTGCACGCTCACAGAGGGCATCTCCTCAACATGTACTGTACACTGCCATGATGAACTTCTACAAATCCCTAGATCTAGTCCATGGATTTTCTACATTCATGGCTCCCCAGATTTGTTAAACTCTGGCAATTAATCTGTATACAGAGCCTTACATTCACAATCTCTCTTAGAGATAGAGACACCTGTAAGCAAGGCATGCTAACTATCATGCTTTCATGATCCTGAACAGGACAAGCATGTTGGAATGGATGTAGAGAGATATGGCTGGTTGGCTGGCTGGCTAGCTGACTGGCATGATAGATGGACAGACAGACTGATGGATACATTTCCTGTGACTTTTTAAATTAATCCACAGAAAACTTTACATATTGATGTAACCAGTTTAAAATGTGAAGCCTTAAAAATCTGTTGCCTGTCAGTGGTTGCATTAGGCTCACAGGGACAGGACAGGGACAGGGACAGGGTTACAGTATTTCAGCAATTTAGATATTTAAAAAAATCATTAGATATTTTATGCTATGTAATACAGGTTTTTGGTTTATTCTTTTTTTCTTTCCTTTTGGAGCTAGCTTTGTGCACAGGGTGGGTATTGTATTGCTGAAATCATTGACAGTGTAAAGTTATGGACAATGTCATTATGTCTAATGGCCAGCAGGGTGTGACTCCACAGGTTTCAAAAAGAAGTCTGATGGTATGAACATTCATGAGAATATGACTTGATTTATCACTTGATTCATTACCTCAGTAAACTATTTCCTAATGAGTTTATGTTCTCAATAGCTAGTGTCAACTCTTCTTCAATACAGCATGATCGTGGTTCCATTTACAGTATAACACACAATAAAGCAGGGCATGCTTTATGGTGTGTCTACACTGAGATTGACAATATGTTGTGGCACATTCTCAAGTTCTTAGTCAGATCCAGGATAATAATAATAATAACAATACATGTAATTTGTATAGCTCCTTTTAGGGTACCCAAGGACACTAAGCAAAGTGGAACAAACAAAACAAAGAATAGATAGAGCACCTGTCAGTCAGCACGGAGGGAACAGCAGCACCATAGTCAGCACCGCAGGGAACTGCAACGTCTGTAAACACACTTGTGTCTGGAGGCCCTGTGCACATAATAGGGGCAACACAGGAGACCAAGACATAGTAGTAGATAGTGATGCAGCAAAGCGCTACTCTCCAAAAAAACATAATGCCAAACTACCAAATGGTTATCCACAAACCATTGGGCAACGTCACTGTATCAATCCAGCACCATTCGCTAACAGAAGCACCATAACAGAAACAACAGACTGGGCCTCCATGCCCCCATAAGTCTACTTACAGTCATACTCATTCACACTGATGCATACAACAGTGAGTTACAAAAATGTATAGGCAAATATTGTCGATTCATTATTGTGAAGCTATCACTGCCTGCAATCACTACATTACATCCAGAGATGAGATTATCTAGTTATGATCCTAGGTCAAGAACCTCACTTCTACAGCTGATCTAGAGAGTCCATACATATACAGAAAACAATCACACCGAGAAAGAGCTCAACCTCTTTAGTCTGACCTGGTTGCTTCCTGTGAACATAATAAAGTTGTGTCTTTTCTAAAAAACAACCTGTATTTAAACTGAACAAACAGCTATGGAGGGCACTTTGGGTTGACTCTTCACTATAAAGAGGAAACATCTATAACCACTGACCATTGACAGACTTATGTAAAAACATATCTTTAACAAGCAACATATGCAAAAACCTATGGCACAGTTTGCTGAAATTCACTGATATGATGTTTCAAAACGGTGTAAGACAGAGAAGGGACTAGGCAACTCTTTGCCTAAACATTATAGGTTCAAAATCAGAGTGCAAAAGTGTAACCAGGTTTACATGCATGAAAAAGATAGACAAACATAACTTTTGTAAATTTCATTTGATACTTCCTCCACAACCCACACAAATGCTTCAAAGTGTAACCCTGGCTCTAGTTGGATGGTTTAATTGTCCAATTACACTCCACAGTAGCTGGTTTGGGATGGCCCTTGATATGGTGATTGGGTAGGAGCCAAAATCCCACTTGGTTTTGTGGACTTTTGTGTAATTTGGATGTATTTCCTCATGACTTGACCCTGGTAATCTACGTTTTACTATAAATGAAAGATAAACATCTCACATCCCCAACCATTTCACTTTCACTTAAAGTCAAGTAAAGAATTATGGTGCAACAGATATTAGCCATTTATTTTCATTCTCCATTAATGTGTTGATTATTCTATTGATTAATCAATTATTTATTTGGTCTATGAAATCTCAGAAATGGTACAAAAATGTCAAACAGTGTCTGTCAAATATATTGTGCTGTCCACCACCTAAAGATGTTTAGTTTTCTGTACTGGATAAGAAAAGAAACCAGATACTACCCACAAGCTAGAATCAACTTTCCTGCTGAGCAATGTAGCAATATAATTTCAAAAATGGTTCCAGTAGTTGTTGTGTGTATAGAGCATGTGTAAATATGCTCAAAGAAATCATAGTATGATTATTCTTAAAGCTGTAATAATTTTCTTAAGTGTAAAGTGTAAACCTTCACATGCAAGTGCAGAGATGACAGTAAAGTTGAGTGTGCTCATTAGTTTATGGCAGCATGTGGATTGGCTGCTGCATCTGGCTCTCCTCTGTTGCCAGGACTAGAACGCCTCCCAAGACAGGAAAACCCCGCCATGGATGTAATTATACCATATCAATTCTGGTTGAAGGACAGCCTCTTCAATCACTAATACCTCCACCACCACTCTGATATGCTAACACTTACATGTACACACATAAACAAACAGCAATAAACAGCATTGTTGTCATATCTATAATTCATTCTGTGCAGCTGCGGAGACCCCATCGCCCCTCATGGAGTAGTGGAAAAGGTAGGCAGTAACACAGTTGGCAGGGCCAGACTAATGCAACTATCTCTATAAGAGTAGTAACTGATGACATTGGTTTGAAGTATGAAAAAGACCACAGAGGCCATAAAAGACTAATCAGCCATAAAGCCAACTTATGTGCTCTGACTACTCACATCTATCAGCCATGTTAACTTGGCCACATTCGGGGCCTACCTACACAGTGGTGTGAATGCATTTCCATTTTACTGAGACAAAGCAGAGCTATCAGCTTGCCTGGGCTCATCATTCTGGGCTCAAGACAATACTGAGACAATACACCAGAGGAGTGACTGGAAAAAACACCTCATCCTCCTCCTGTCCACACTGTCTGGACATAAAAACCTTTGTTTCTGTTTTCTTGAATGAGAGATATGCGTGTCTGCATGCACTAAATAGATGTAATAGATGGATGAACAGAGAGGAATGATGAAGTGACACAAAGTGATGCCAGTTTACCCAGAGTATATCTGATTGAAGGGGAAGCTGACATGGCAGCATGGTGGTCAGCTCTGGCTCCTTATGTTAAGGGGTCAAAAGACAGACAGACAAATGACACCAGGGTACTTGTAGTACTTGTTTTGTTTTTTCTGCTCTCAAGTGCAAAAATAGTTTATAAAGCAATTTATTATTATTATTATTGTTATTATTATTATTGTTATTATTATTTACATGAGGTGCAGTAGTGCATCAGACAAATACAAAAACCGTGATATACGACAGCATACAGAAGGGCAACAGATGTGATCAGTTCAGTCTCTGAGTGTTGAGGAGTCATATGGCCTGGGGGAAGAAGCTGTTTTCTAATCTGGTAGTGACAGACCGTATACTACCGTACATTCTCCCAGACGAAAGGGGGGAGAACAGTCTATGTGAGGGGTGGGTGGGGTCTTTCACAATGCTGGTTGCCTTACGGATGCAGCGTGTGGTGTAAATATCTGAAATGGAGGGGGGAGTGACTCTGATGATCTTTTCAGCCATCCTCACCACTCACTGCAGGCTCTTGTGGTCCAGTCTAATGCAGTTTCCGAACCAGGCAGTGATGCAGCTACCCAGGAGGCTCTCAATAGTCCCTCTGTAGAAAGTGGTGAGAATGGGGTGTGGGGGTGGGCTTTCCTCAGTCGTCTCAGGAAGTGGAGGCGCTGCTGGGCTTTCCTCACAGTGGAGCCGGTGTTTAGGGACCAGGTTAAGTTCTCCGCCAGGTGGACACCAAGGAACTGTGTTCTTCACGATCTCTGCTGGATGGATGTTCAGTGGCTCGTGGTCCCTCTGTGCTCTCTGGAAGTCAACAACAATCTCTTTGGTTTTGTCTATATTTAGGGATAGGTTGTTGACTTTGCACCAGGCTATCAGTTGTTCCACCTCCTCTCTGTATGATGACTTATCATTTTTGTCAATGAGACCCACCACAGTCGTATCGTCGGTGAACTTGATGATGTGGTTCAAGTCGTGTAGTGCTGTGCAGTCATGGGTCAGGAGTGTGAACAGCAAAGGACTGCACACACAGCCTTGAGGTACCCCTGTGCTCAGTGTGGTGGTGCTGGAGGTGTTATTTCTGATCCGGACTGTCTGAGGTCTCCCCATCAGAAAGTGCAGGATCCAGTTGCAGAGGGATGTGTTCAGGCCCAGCAAGCTCAGCTTCCTAGTCAGGTGCATTGGGATGATTGTGTTGAATGCTGAACTGAAGTCTATGAACAGCATTCTGACATAAGTGTCCTTTTTATCCAGATGGGTGAGAGCTAGATGGAGGGTAGTGGTGATGGCGTCATCGATGGAACAGTTGGTTCGATACGCTAACTGCAGGGGGTCTAGGGTGGGAGGCAGAAGGTTCTTTATGTGGATCAGGATCAGTCTCTCAAAGCACTTCATGATGGTAGAGGTGAGTGCGATAGGGTGGTGGTCGTTGAGGCAGAACACAGGTGACTTTTTGAGCACAGGGATAATGGTGGTGGTTTTGAAACTTGACGGGACAGTGGTACTGCTCAGGGAGTTGACTCTGCACAGTCTTTCTCACCTCAGCCGTGGTCAGATGTAGCTCTTGTTCGCTGGAAGGTGGGGTGTTTTTCCTAGCCACCACATTGTTTTCTGCTTCAAACCAGGCGCAGAACACATTCAGCGCATCAGGCAAGGAGGCATCACTGTCACAGGCCGGTGTTGTTGTCCTGTAGTTGGTGATGGCTTGGATGCCCTGCCACCGCTGCCGTGTGTCTCTGCTGTCGCTGAAGTGGCCCTGGATTTTCTGGGCATGCGCTCGTTAAGCATCCCTGATAGCCTGGGCCAGTTCTGACCTCGGTGCGCTCAGAGTCTCCTGATCTCCTGCTCTGAAGGCTATGTCTCTGGCTCTCAGCGGTGCACATACCTCCGCAGTCATCCATGGCTTTTGGTTTGAGCGTGTGGTGATGGTCTTGATGACAGTGATGTCATCAATGCACTTGCTGATGAAGCCAGTAACTAATGCTGTGTACTCCTCCAGGTCAGTGGAGCCATTGGTAGTTGCTGCCTCCCTAAGCATTTGCCAGTCAGTGCACTCAAAACAGTCCTGGAGGGCAGAAATGGCTCCTTCCGGCCAGGTCTTCACCTGTCTGTTAGCTGGTCATGAGCGTCTGACAAGCGGTCTGTATGTCGGAGATGTGGTCTGAGTATCCAAGGTGGGGGCAGGGCTCAGCACTGTATGCACCGGGTATGGTGGTGTAAACAAGGTCCAGCATGTTCGCCCCTCTCCTTGCAAATTCTACATGTTGATGGAATTTTAAAGCACAGCTTTGAGATTTGCATGGTTGAAATCCCCGGCAACAATAGTCAGTCCTTCTGGGTGTTTGTTTTCAAGACCACTGGTGGCCCTGTACAATGTGGCTAGTGATTCCTTAGCATTAGCACTGGGAGAAATATAAACAGCTACAATGTGCAGAGAGGAGAGCTCTCTCAGTAAATAAAGGGTCCACCAGCATTCCACCAGCGATGAACAGGACTTGGAGACCAGGACTGAGTTATTGTACCAGTCCGTGTTGGTGTAAGCACACAGTCCTCCACCTCGGGTTTCGCCGCACAGTCTCTGTCAGCTCAATGCAGATCTAGTCAGTCTAGCTGAGTGGCCACGTCCTGGACTCGGTCATTGAGCCATGTTTCTGTAAAAACATGCATAGCAGTCCCTGGTGTCCCGTTGAGTGGTCTGTTGGAGCCTGATGTAGTCCAGTTTATTTGCAAGTGAGCCTGGCACGGACACCGGCTCTCATGCCTCTCTTCAGTCTTCTCTTGCACTGCTTTCAGCGTCTCGTCCAAAGTCCAGGATGCAACGACGGTGCCCCTTTTTGGTAAAACATTTTGCAAGTGGGGAGGTGAGCCCTGGGATTAATGTGGCTGAAAGATAAGGTAATAGCTGCCTGTTCAGGTTTGTACAGCAGCTATTAACCAGATTACAGTTTGGGTACCTAATTTTCCCATAGTAAGAGGGGAGGAGAGTGATGTTGAATTAAGTCTGACATTCACTCACCATAAACACTGAATCTATGCCTCCTTAGCTGCTGTAGTGGTCCTTAACTTGGCACTTGACAAGTTCTTTACTTAAATCATCATCAAGTAAAAGTTGGTTGATCAGTGTAATATCTATACAATAATGACAATGTAACCCCTCTTTGCCTGAAGAGGTTACAAGTGCTAATGTTAGGTTTCAGTTTCAGTTAACAGTTTGGACTAATTATCAGGATTCTAGGGAAAACGCTCATGGAGCCCAGGATGAAACATCAACATTGACCACACTCACACAAAGTTTAGCTTTCAAAAAATATATTGTCAGTCATCAACAAGAACAGTATGACAACAATATTAATAAGTGACTATGAAAAATAATAAAATGCGTGCAAAATAAAAATAAAAATGGTGTCCTTTGTTGTGGTTAGTCTGTATTTTTTTTTTTCTTTTATTATGAGCTCACTGTTTTCATTTCATTGGGGCCCTTTGATCTTTGTGAGTCTCCCTTGGCCTACCACACCACAGGTAAAGGAGGTAAGTTCAGTTGTCCTTTATTCCTCTGCTCTGGCTCGCCAGCTGATTCTCTGGATTCATCTCACCAGCAGGTGTCTGGAAAGCCGCCTGGTGGCTAGTCAGTGTTGGTATCTTCCTCCTCTCTCTAGCGTCAACTACTGGTGTCGCTGATGTCCTCTCTCTCAACATCAAGTGTCATCGAATCTCAGCCTCTCACAAAAACCTAACCTATAGAACAGGCCACATTCACTCATTTCAGTTAAATCCAATTACTACAGGCCATACATTCTTATTTATTTTAACTAATAACATATATATGACCGGGCTGCACAGTGGCCCAGTGGCTAGCACTGCTGCCTCACAGCTAGAAGATCGCCGGTTCGCGTCCCGGCCTGGGATCTTTCTGTGTGGAGTTTGTATGTTCTCCCTGTGCAAGCGTGGGTTTTCACCGGGTACTCCGGCTTCCTCCCACAGTCCAAAAACATACTGAGGTTAATTGATCATTCTAAATTGTCCGTAGGTGTGAATGAGAGTGTGTGAGAGTGTTCGTCTCTATGTGTGGCCCTGCGATGGACTGGCGACCTGTCCCCTGCCTTCGCCCTAAGTCAGCTGGGATAGGCTCCAGCCCCCCCGCGACCCTGCAGAGGATTAAGCGGCGTACATAGAATATGTACAGATGATGGATGGATGGATATATATATGACCTATGTATAAATTTAAATAAACTTACAAAAAAAAATATTTTCACTTTTTCTTATAGGTCTCACTTAACCGGTGTAAATCAAAATGAAAATTCTCAAATAACTCACACACACACGATAGCTTAGCATTTTGTCTGAATTACCCCACAATGTTAGTAGTTAGCTCATTCATTCGTTCTGTTAGCAGGGTTCAATACAAATTCATATTGGCTTTTACCGCAGCGGCTAACACATGAGGTACTAAATCAGCAGTTAGCGGCTAATTTTAGAGCCGCGGCTATCACTACTTTTACTCGACTCTTTTCCTCGAAATGCACCGTAAACTCACCGCCGAGCGGGTAACATCAACCGAGGACTCTAGAGTCAGCTCGCAGTGAATTCTGACTATTTCACTCCGTTTTAATCACGTCTGGGTGTTTTTTTTTTTTCAGGCAGAGCGTTCCTCACACAACTAGATGGTGTGGTCTCTTCTTCCGTTCTATCTCCCAGAGTGCTGTGCGCAGCTGCAACGTAGTTGGCCTGTGATGTCATAACGCAATGCTCTCTCTGCAGTTAACCCTATAAATGCCAGCGATCCCTCTCACACACTCGTTCAGACTAAATAACAGACTCTTACTCCTTTTTATTTTAAATGTTGAAATAAAATGAAAACTACTACTACTAATTATTAACTGGGGACACTAGGGGGAAGGAGGGGGCTTGTCTCTTTTTCACTCTAAAGAAGAAGGTTCTTTTCTTTTTAAAAGCCTTATTATAATGTTGTTGTTTTTTTCTAGCTCTTACTGGATAGGACAGCTGTAGCCTATCAAGAAAGTGGGGGAGACAGAGATGGAAAGACATACAAAAATCATGCAATTTGCTTTAATTTCAAAACAACTTGTCAATAAGTACTTTTCAATTAACACAGACGCCAAACATGAAGTTAAAAGATTAAAATTAATAAATAAATAAATTCCACCAACATTATTCTACTATTCTAAACAAAGATGTGCAATGACTGTAGACTGAACTGGACATAGTAAACACAGAACAAATTAGTGAAGTATATACCCTTGTAAGTAATAATGTGCAAATTTCTTAGGAAAAGAAAATATACATAAGTACAAATAATTGCACAACAGGATTTACTCAATCAAGGAACTTTAAATAAGTGGGGGCACATATGTCTCTCCAGTGTCACTTGCCGATGGCCTCTCAGTGACAGGACTCACTACTCTTTCAGAAGCGGTAGCTGTGTGTGTAGTTGTATCTGTGCCTGAACTGGTAGTTGATGGTTGTTGGTCAGGGCTGGGAGCTGTTGCAAAATCTGCAGACCAGCTGGTTGATGGTTGATGTGGGCTCGATCTGCTGGTTGATGGCTGCTCTAGATCTTCCTCCTGGCCTTGAGCTCCTCCTTTGACAAATTTAAGCATTGACCCTGCATTCAGAAATACAAGAAAAAATATTCAGGGATTGTGTTGAAAAAGTTTTAAACCACAGTACAAAACATTTTGCATTAGGTTTATGTAGGCCTACATGTAAATCACTGGCATTTTTAAAAATTCAAAACTCAAATTTACATTTATGAAGATTTCATAAGGAACAATAATTTTGCACATAATTAATAACTCTATATGAATATGAAGGAGAAATCTATAACTTTAAGATTGATTCTTCTCATATTACAGTTTCACCAACAGATGTCGCCCTTGGCCTATGAACCTGTAAGTTTTCCCTATTTACAGGAGTATCTGAAGATGGACTTTTCATTTCAGAACTCTCCAATTTACCGGGTTTTCGAAAGTCACCGAAATGCAGTATCATGCAAAGTAAACTTGGCGAATAGGGTAGCGATACTTGACTGCACCTCTGACTGTAGCAAGCCCAGGTTAATCAGAAAAAGCATCGCTACCTTGCTAGCGATTTGAGGACGGATTGCTAGTCGTATGATCTACCGAATGCTAACGTTAACGGAACAGTCGACTGGCCATGATGAATTGCTTTCAATAATCCATATTCATTCCCACAACGTAAACTAGCTAGCAAGCATCAATAATTTCCAACATCAATCATTTGCAACACTTAACACAGTCTGATCATGGCTAGTAGGAGCTATCGTTACAAAGTTTGTTGACGGTAGCAATATTAGCTGGCATGAGCACAGACATTCTTGCAAAGGCTACAAAATGAACATCTTTTGTTTAAAACATTGTCTTACCTGCAAGCGCCGCATTAGCATCATCTCGCTTTCGCTTCTTCTTTCTTTTCTCCGCTCCCGACTCCTGATGCCTTTTCGAGGCCATGTTAAAACAGCTGTCAAACTTAACTGAGGTTGAGGCATAATCGAACAGACCACTGGGACGTGGGGGAGGGGGGGCACCAAGAGGAGACAGGGGAGAGGGCAGCAAGATTCACCGTTTTCTCCAGCAAATTGTCATAGATGTTGCTTTTGTACTGCTTTATACATGTTAACATGCTTCATTTAATATTTATTTATAGTTACTAGTACCTAGACAATCATGGTGATTTTTCACAAGCCTGATTTTTTGGTGCCCCCCCAGGCACTTGGTGCCCTACGCGCTGTGCGTAATGTGCGTGTGCGGAGCTACGGCGCTGTACACAACATTAGCAAAAATGAGCTGAATACATTTAATGATCAGCACTGTATGTTGTAAGTTTTAGTTAATTTTAGTTTGGAGAATATCTTTTAGTGTAATCTATAAAAAATATGAAGTTGACATCACTCAGTGTTAAATTTTGGGTGGTAATGCACCATGTTGTGTGTCTTTCTGTTGGTGAGTTGGAGGCTGTGTTTCAATTTTCTGTCATGATTCGGAAAACATCAAATAGTACTGACCTGTAAAATCCATCTTAAAGCTTAGCTCAAATTGATTTATTTAATGAAAGAATGCAAGATTAATTATTCTATATGTCCTTAGCAATGGCCAACGCTGGGTAAAAAAAAAAAAAAAAAAAAAAAAGATACATTTTCTCAAACAAGTTAAAGATAAAACATCAGTTGTTAAGAAGTTAAAATTTGCATTTAATATTTTTGAGATAAATAAAATATTAAAATGTTTAAATAATTTCCGTTTAAAAATGTGTGACTTTAAAATATAATTTCATGGGTTCTAAATGTTTTAAAAGAAGTAAAAAAGTAATTCTTATTATGTGTGAGAGTTCATGACCTTTAAGAGTTTTACACTTCCGGGTAGACCGGAGCGTGAGGAAGAAGAAGCCGAAAATTAATGGCGTCAAGCAGCTAACAGAGGACTGTGTGTGTCGTCAGTGTCGTGTTTTATCACTAACAGACTGTGAGCTGCGAGTGTGTGAGTTGGACTCTCCATCGCAGTCGAAGTGTTTGCGTTTTATTGGACACGAAGCAAGTTCAGCTAAGCTAGCTAGCAGGAGCTAGGATAGTGGCATGGTCATTGACGAGAGGAGATCTGTGCTAACGGGAGGAGCTTCGCCGACAGACGGCGCTTTGCTGCCGCAGAGGGATGCAGAGGTTTATCGCTGCAAGCATTTTGTTTCACAGACTAATCTCGCCTCATAACGAGGCCGTCACCTCCTATTTGCTCTGAGCTATGTCTGCAAGTCCAGATTTACGTGATGCTGATAATGATGCAATTATGTGTAAGTAACTTTTGCTGTTTTCTCCTTGTTTAACTTTTATTTGTTTTTTTTTAAAAAATGTATTTATATTTATTCATACCGTCATCATTTAATTGTTTTTCAGCTGCCTGTAAGACATTACGAGACAGTACGCAGGAGCTTCAGGTACAAACAACCAGATCTTGCATCGCAGGCGGAAGCTGTGAGGAGTTCGGCTCGGAGATGATCGAGAAGAAAGAGGGTAAGATTTATTAGATTAGATCTCTTTTTGGGTAATGTGACTATTTTTCAGGTGCATTAGAAGTGCGCCACCATGGACCTGATGTCTGATCACGATGACGGTGGGTTGACTGAATGGATTGTGCAACCTCCGTCCTTTTGCAGCCAGGAGCTCACCGAGCACTGTGCCACGCTGCAGTTGAGATTAGAGGCGATTCCGGAGTACAGGGCCGCGCACCACAGAAAAATGGACCGAATTCAGACAGAACGCCGCCAGTTACCTACAGCTCCGAGGAGGCAGACAGACACTTCACAGTGCTGTAGGATTTTGGGCTTCTCATGAGCATTTGTTGTGTGGGCAGATCTCCTTCGCATTGTGTGTTTGCGTTTGTGCTAATAAAGCTCTTTCTTTGAATAAACAGCACGTTCCTGGCAAAAGTTGTTTTCCTCAATAAATTCATTCATATCCTTGATGATATATCATACATCTTAATTAGTTAGTTAGTTAGTTATTGGGGTGATTTGTTTTCTTTTTTAAAAGCAGTCGTTTCACCCAGTGCTGAGTGGGGAAATTCAAGCCAGCCCACACATCCTCCAGGCATGGTTTCACTGCCATTCATATGCTAACTGAAGTCATTATCACCTCTGCAAGCTCCACGTTTCGGTCAATATGTGGCACAGATGACCGCGACATTCACAGGCTGTTAATTGTTGTTAACTGCGAAAATCGGGGAGATTTCCGGGCATTTAAGGGGACAAAAATCCCACTTTTCATGCAGTGATAAATGTTCTGAGCTATGGCATAATTGATTATTCCTGATAGAGAAATGTGTTAATGTTACCCAACAAAAAACATGGGTGTGGCAGAAAAGATTCAATATGTAAGTATAACAAAAATGTGTGAAGTTAATTTTTATAGCACATTTAGCATGACAAATATAGATATTTTGACAGATTTTTTTTGTATGTATAGCACACTGGTTTAATAATAACAATGACAGACGTTTTGTAAAAGAAAATAAATAAGTTTAAACAACAGAATATGTAGTTCAAATATACAATTACAAATGTGTCACCATATTTCAAAATATTTCCGTTAATTGCACTAAAAAAATACTGGTTGGAAAATGAATAACTTTATGTTGATTTGACTATAAGTCTTTAATATGTATTAGTTAACTGTACACAAAATAATTTATTTTAGCCACATTGTGTTTGTGTTGAAAAACCATTGATATATACATTTAGCAATTCATTAATTTTGTGTTGTGTATACTAGATATTGCCATTTAATATGACAAACGTCTTTGTTATCATAACACAAATTATTTTAACAATTGATTAAAGATATTATGTTAAACTGGTTTACTCATAACTTTCATGTTACAGTGCTAAAAAGTTTAGTGTGCAAGCTGTTTCCACTAAATCTTTGAGTAGAGTGAGCTAATTGGGATTTAGCTGAATAATGAAAAATGTTGTTAATTTGACTTAAATTACAATACATAACTTGTTTATACATAAAATGACTACGTTATGACACACTATTTTGTCTACGCTTAATAAACATAAATAAATGTGTCATATAACATATTTCCTGTAAATATGACATAGAATTAAATGCTCACGAAACATAAATTATTTTGCTGAGTGATTAAAAAGTTCTGTTTGACTGACATACATTTCCAGTCAGACAAGGGTCATGTGACATTGTTATTTTGTGTCTGTGTACTCAAAACTTTCATGTTACTGCACTGTACTAAACTAAAAGTTTTGAGTGCAAGCTGTTTCCAATAAAGAGTGAGCGAATTGGGATTTACAAGGGGAAAGAAAGTCAGGGTGTGAACTTCTTTCTCAAGCTCTCTTTTTTCATCCCTCATACATGTACTCTCTCGTCACTTTTCACGTTGAACGCATTGAATCTCTTTGAGGAGGGACAGTCTGATTGTATGCAATCTTATGTTAACATTTAAATGTTGATGCCAGTCTTTCCATCCAGCCAAAATCACCATAAAAATGTTGACATTGTTCTTTTCTGCAAACCACAATTATGTCGAAACTTTAGATGTCTTTATGTGCCAACTTTATGTTTGTTTAGGTTAAATTTTCAATGTTGTGTTTTGACAATGCTGTGTTTAAGCCCTCATTAGGAACAAAAAACACTTTTTTAGGATTAGGAAAAGATCTTTTTTTGGCTTAAAATATATACAGTTTTGTTGTCATAAACATGCCTGGGAATGTTATGTCTATTAAAAATTAACAGTGGTTTTAGACTCACAAATGTTGAAATGCAGATTTGAACAGTGGCCAGTGGCTTCACAGCCTTCTTACCTGTAACCCTACCACCAAACCCTCAGATTACATGCAATCTGAACGTCATATGTGTTGTAGAAATGTAAATATACGTACAAGTACACATGGAATTCAATTTAATCTGTGATTTGAAGAAACATTAAACTGCAAGCATCTTAATCTGACAACTGGGGCTGTTCCATACTACCTTTGGCTGTTACCTTTGGTGGTCCTGAAGTGCAAAACACAATGGCAAATCAGAAAACACAACAACAAAACCGAAAACACAACAACAAATCAGAAAACACACTGCAAACCAGAAAAAAACAACTGCAAATCAGAACAAAAAAAAATGCAAATGAAAAAACAACTGCAAATCAGAACAAAAAAAAATGCAAATGAAAAAACAACTGCAAATCAGAAAACAGTCGCTAATCTGAAAATACAGCCGCAAGTCAGAAACCACAACAACAAATCAGAAAACACAACCACATATCTGGAAATACAACAACAAATCAGAAAACACAACCGCAAATCAGAAAACACAACCGCAAATCACAACATATTAACCAAAACGGAGAAGGTAGGTGCATTTAAAATATGCAACTAAAGCAAATTTTGCCTTCAAAAAAACACAACTTGCAAACAAGTGTATAAGCTCTCCCAATCAACCATTACACAGTGGACAACAAAATACAAAATACAGCACTCAGTGCCAATCAGTGCACCATTGTAGCCTGTTACTGTATGAACCTTCATGCCATTTGTTGTCAAATTTGCCTTCTTGCAAAGAATTGGATCCAGAATCAGAGATGCTTTGATGCAAATTGTATTAATTCCATTGATTCTTTTTTCAAACTGTGGCTGAAAACTCAAATACTGTAAATAATATACAAAATACATGTAAACCAAAATAAAATCTATTAGAGTATAAGAAATTAAGAAACCTAGTAGTCTGAAAGTTCACAAAACATTTCTGCAGCTTCACAGCAAGCATTTTCCTGAACAACTGACATAGCGGGGGACCTGTTTTAAAACGTTTAAAAGACAATAAAGGTAAAATCTACTACAGTAAAGTATAAAAATCTATTACTGCAGATTATGTGAAATGGCCACTATTGATACTCAGCCTCTTCTGTCTTGACGATGGTGCCACATGGCCTTATCCACATCACATTCAACATCCTCTGCCACATGGCCTTATCCACATCACATTCAACATCCTCTGCACGAGGAAAAAAATCTTCTTGCGTGCCTTATCCAACCTTGACATTCCTCTGCACCTATTTCTCACTCTCATCTGCCTCAGACCTCTTCCATCCATGTTGACAAAGAACAACACAGACGCTGCAACTTTCAAGGCCTGCAGACTGATTGCTCATTGAATATTTTTTGTGAAGGAGTGTCAAACAGGTGCCTCAGTGATTTCATACCGATGTAGGTAGTTTGTAATATTTAGGAACAGATGGAGTTTGGACTGCTTGAATGACATCTGTGTGTCAATCAAAATGTGTCAATCCAATGAGAAAGGGTTAACACATTTGCAAGAGGTGTCTTGTGCTCTGCTGAGACAGTGATGATAAAAACCAAGTGGATCCCAGTTTCTTTAAACAGGTCAAAGCAGTCAAGAAAAACTGTAAGGAATATTTTGATGTAGGACACGGATATGATGTTTGATGTTTTATCATGTTTTACCTATTTCGGCCATAAGAGGTCATGTTGATCGCACATCATTTTGCGCAATTTGCTGCTTTCATTGTCTCTCTTGTCTCTAACTTACCGGCATCCAGATGCGCTTCTTTGTGAATTTACTTGTAAGTTAATTATTATATCATTGTATTTTTTCCCCTGTTTGGCACCATGGGCAAACAAAAACAGGCGTTTCCCCCACCGTGAAACACCAAGTGGGGCTGTTCAACACAAAGGTGTTGAAGTGATGCGACTCTGAGTTTGACTGACCAACTGTGCAAGGAGAGCGGAGGTCATCTGCGGAGACTGTGACCAGTGATCGGAACAGCTCTTTTTTTGTTTTAGATCAGCTCCTTTCCAGCTTTTTGGATTATTATAATTTTTTATTTATATTATTAAGTGTTAAGATAAAATATTTCATAATCAAATAAGTAACTTTTGATTTTAAGAATGTTCTCTATTAAATCTCTGTAAATAAATGCAATAATTATAGTTTACTATGTGCGACAATATGAATATTGATTAATGTATGATTAAACTTGTTAAAATGGACATTTTGGTAATATTTGGATTTTTTTTTATTGTCTTTTGTTTTTGTTTTTTTTTAATATGACACAATGAATGCATTCATCACTCAATTGGGTATGTAACCGCTAACAAAGTTAGAGACAAGAGAGACAATGAAAGAGGCAAATTGCACAAAATAATGTGCAATCAATATGACTGATTGCACAATTTGCCGTTGTGTTTTCCGATTTGTGGTTGTGTTTTCTGTTGTGTTGTTGTGTTTTCTGATTTGCATTGTGTTTTCTGTTTTGTTGTGTTTTCTGATTTGTTGCTGTGTTTTATGCTGTGCAGTTGTGTTTTCTGATTTGCTGTTGTGTTTTCTGATTTGCTGTTGTGTTTTCTGATTTGCCATTGTGTTTTGCACTTCAGGGCCACCGTAGTTAACATTAGGAACAGCTGTAAACATGGCCAGGCAACTGGAACATGATTTATTGTTCTGCTCATTTTAACATGTTTTAGGACTTATTTTGTTATGAAATATATTTTCCATTTTGGCACAGACGAACTCAGTTTCCCATATCCTTGAGTTCTGTTAGCCTCCTTTCAAAGCCAACGTGACTTTTCTTTAATTATTTATTGTGCCTGTCATGTATATATTTTTGGGATTTGTATGTCGTTATTTTGCTTCAATTGAATCCTGTGAAGAACAGGATTCAATTGAAGCAAAATGAAATAAAATGTTACCTAATTACTTTTCACAGGAGCTTACTTGTATTCAGTGCACCAGCAAAATAAATTATGTAATTGCCTTTTTGAGACTTTGCTGCTGTGGCTCATTCTCAATCTCAACATCAGCCTCAAAATATTGTGGATGAGAGTCTTCATTAGTGTACAATATGTGGTGGAAACAAACCAACAGCGTGACACTTTCAGAATGGACTACTTACAGAATGGACTACTTACACTTAGAAAATAACCACTCCTCAAAGCCAAAATATGGCTACAAAAGTATGCTTACTTCCTTCCTAGCAGCTATTCTATTGAAGGATAGCTGCTAGAAAAGTCCTGCTTATTCTTCCTATAAATTCTTCACAATAAAAGTCCCCTGTTATTTAGTTATTTAGAAGCTGCTATGAAACAGCAAAATCGGGAAGTCTTTGGTTTTCACTAACAGTAACAAAATCCCCAAACAGCTGAAAGGGTAAATGATGAAAGGTAAAATACACCATATGTCTCAAAGCACTAATGCGGTTGGCCAAAGTCACAAAATATTGTTGCAGTCGCTTGGACACAGGATGGGCATGCTTTGGTTCTACTGGAGTGAATCCATGACTTTGCTCAACTCGGCACAATTAAACTGGTAATAGAAACACAGTGCAGCAAAAAGTGCCAAAGAAAGTCCTCTTTAAGTCTTTATTTTAATTTCCAAAATGGCCACAAGACTGGACCATTAGAGATGATGAAAGTTACTCTTATTTGTTACATTTACATTTAGGGCATTTAGCAGACAGTTTCATCCAAAGAAACATATAATACAGTTGTGTTCAAAATAATAGCAGTCCAACATGACTAACCAGATTAATCAGTGTTTTTGGTAGAAATCTTAATATTACATCGCAAATAATTTACCAGTCGGTGTAGTAGAGTCAGAGAAACCCAACAGACCCAACATTCATGATATGAATGCTCCTGAGTCTGTGTTGTCGAATAATTAAGTGAAAGGGGTGTGTTCAAAAAAATAGCAGTGTGGAGCTCAATCACTGTGATCAGTCGTTATGTGAAGAAACAGGTGTCATTCAGGTGTCCCCTATTTAAAGACGAAGCCAGCACATGTTTTACATGCAATTTTCTCTGAGAACCTGAGAAAGATGGGTCGTGCCAGACACTGTTCAGAAGAACAGCGTACTTTAATTAAAACGTTGATCCAAGATGGGAAAACATACAAAGAAGTGCAAAAAATTATGGGCTGCTCAGCTAAAATGATCTGCAATGCATTGAAATGGAAAGCCAAACCAGAGAGTCGTGGAAGAAAGAGGAAGACGACTATTCGAATGGACCGAACAATAGCCAGAATGGCAAAGACTCGGCCAATGATCAGCTCCAGGGAGATCAGAGATGAACTGAGGTTACCTGTGAGTACTGTGACGATTAGAAGACGTCTGTGTGAGGCTAATCTATCAGCAAGAAGCCCCCGCAAAGTCCCATTGTTAAAAAAAAGACATGTGATGAAGAGGATACAATTTGCCAAAGACCATATCGACTGGCCTAAAGAGAAATGGAGAAACATTTTGTGGACTGATGAAAGAAAGATTGTTCTTTTTGGGTCCAAGGGCCGCAGACAGTTTGTGAGAAGACCCCCAAACACTGAATTCAAGCCTCAGTACACTCTGAAGCCCGTGAAGCACGGTGGTGCAAGCATCATGACATGGGGCTGTTTCTCTTACCGTGGTGTCGGGCCTATTTATCGCATACCAGGGATCATGGATCAATTTGCTTACATCAAAATACTTGAAAAGGTCATGCTGCCTTACGCTGAAGAGGAAATGCCCTTGAAATGGGTGTTTCAACAAGACAATGACCCCAAACACACCAGTAAGCGAGCAGCATCTTGGTTCCAGACCAACAAAATCAAGGTTATGGAGTGGCCAGCCCAATCCCCAGACCTTAATCCAATAGAGAACTTGTGGTGTGACATCAAAAATGCTGTTTCTGAGGCAAAACCAAGAAATGCAGAGGAATTGTGGAAGGTTGTCAAATCATCCTGGGATGGAATACCTGTTTCCAGGTGTCAGAAGTTGGTTGACTCCATGCAACACAGATGCGAAGCAGTTCTCAAAAACGGTGGTTATGCAACTAAATATTAGTTTTGTTAATCACAGGAATGCTAAATCTTAATGTTGTTTCAGTTCATTGAGTAAACATGAGTTTGTTGTGAAAAATTCAGACACTGCTATTTTTTTGAACAGCCAACAACCACTTTTTCTTCATTTTCTGAAAATTAATTCAAATATTGCTACTTTTTTCTTGATGCTTTCATGTAAAATATAATGTGCAATGTTCCCAGTGAATGGAAATAAAAATATTTGAAGGATTTTGAGCTTTACCCACATTTTTAACAACACTGCTATTATTTTGAACACAACTGTAAGTACATTTGTCACAAGAAAGAAACCTTCTTAATGGTATTGTCATTGTATTTACAAACCATAGCATTTGCTGCTCGGTTCAAACATGCTGTTTTTTTGTTTTGTAAGAAGTAAAGAAAAAGGAAGGCTGGAGTGGTTGTTTTTCTCATTATTTGGGTTGCTGTCCATAAATGTACCTCTTTACTGACATCCACACCTCAACTCCAGACAGGTGTTGTTGTTGTTCTTTTGATATGCAAGTATTTTACGGACAGTTGAATCGTCAAATATCAGCAGCAGCTTATAAATGCTAGGACTGGGCGACAACATCAAATATCACAATGTTAAATTTTTGACTTAATGCACTGATGTCAATAATGCAACAATGTTGTAGGGATGGCTATTGGTACTTTCACAAATCATGATACAATTGGATATTTGATAAATAATCATCAGTATTGAAGCAGCTTGCTGTGACGTGTAATCCTCCCAGCAGAGAATTCACAACAGTAAAAGTAAAGCTCACCCTCAGCAGCATCCATCCGACTTATCATATCCTCTCCGGAGCTCGAGCCTTCCTCATATTCATCACAGTGGAGCGACATGGGTAAGAAAACCGCTAAACCTCAGTGAGTGTACTTATCATTTAGCTACCCTAACTGGACCAGCACCAGAGTTTCCACAGCTGCCTGCAGCTCAGTCGGCTCACCACACCCCACTTGCCCAGTGAATATATTCACCTTCTCTGCCTGTCCAGCATGCAGGTCAGCATGTCCAGCCAGGGCACCAACCAGCTCAACAGGCACCACCGACAGCGTTTCTGCCAGATCAGCCTGCAGCCCCACTGACACGTCCACTTGCCCAGTATACATCTTAGCCAACCCAGCCTGCACCTCCACAGTCTCAAAGTATGCCACAGCCCTTCCCCACAACTGCACAACAGCAGAGTTATCCTCAATATATCCAGCATCACGCCACTCCTCAACCTGGACCACCACTAGGACTTCAACGTGCTTCATTCAACCAACAGGAGAATTAAAGACCAGTTTCTTCTTCCGTGAAACTTAGCGGTGCAAAAGCTTTCTAAGATTTCTCCTCAGCTGTAAACACATTAGTGGGGATGTTAAGTCGCATGGATGGTCCCGCTCACTCTGAGCCGTGGTGCAGCTCCCACATAGACACCCTCCTTGGTAAGCTCCCTGGTAACTACAGGGATAGCTTCGCCGAATTCTGTATTAAGAGAGGCATCATCCGCAAAGCGACCAGACATACACCTTACCTGACCTCGCTGAATGGCTGGATATGAAGGTTCAGGTGCTCCAGGTGTCCCTCCAAGTCATGCTGTGGGACCAAGCTGTATCAGAAGAGGTGTTGTCAACCATCCTCATGGAAGTAGAGGGTATCCTCAACTCAAAGCCTCTGGGATACTCCTCCTCTGACCTTGCTGACCTCGATCCTGTAACGCCTAACTTGCTGTTGATGGGGCGGCACAACGCATCGCTTCCTCAAGCCGCATATGGTTCCAGTGACCTTTTAGGCCACCGCTGTTGGAGGCACAGCCAGGTCCTGGCAGACCGGTTCTGGAGCCAATACACCCGCCAGTACCTTCCCAACCTTCAGCATCGCCAGAAGTGGAGGACCCTTAGTGTTGGCCTTGCTGCAGACCAAGTGGTTATGGTAGTGGATCCCCAGGTTCCTAGGGAGCTCTGGCCCACAGGAAAGGTCACCAAAGTTCATCCCAGCAATGATGGGACAGTTCATTCAGTGGATGTCAACATCAAGGGGACAGTTTACACTCCAGTTACCAAGCCAGTACCTCCCCCAAAGATGCCCAAGGATAACGTGGACACCAAGGACAACAGCAGAGACTTACACTTCTTCTACACATTCATGAATGAATGTGGGGGCGGCTGTTGAGAATTCCCTGCTGGGAGGAGTACACGTCACAGCAAGCTGTTTCATGCAAAGATTGACGGACTGTTTGCATATGCACAGTGTGTTTGATAAAACTTTCTGTGTAGTTAACTATTTGAGTTAATCTTCCACCGATCGTCAGTGCTCTTCTTTATTCCTTTGTACAACAGTGTGGATCGGTGATGATGTAAGTTACGTGATGAGTGCATATTGTTTATATTTCGTATGTGACGAGAGCTTTACCAGGGTAATAAGATCGGTTTGCTTTGTTAACTTACCATTTAGCATGTCTTACTGAACCCCATGAAACATGGACCGCCCGACGTGTAACTTGGTTAATTACCAACATTTTGTTTCCTTCTGTGACTATCTATTTAGCGGTGTAGCTGTTGTTCATTGAGGCTGCTATCATATAGATGCTAGTGTGTCAAATTGAGCAGACCGGTAGCCGACAGGACTGTCTCAGTTTAGCCTGGTCACGTGACCTGTCTGTCTGACCTACACTGACCCCTATTGGTGATTTGCAGTATGACATGCCTACTGTTATTCATGTTATTCTATTATTAATGCCACTGTATGGTAGGCTAATTATTATTAATATTGTTTTATTATTGTTGTCCTCTGCAGACATCACAAACCACACATACTACAGTGTACTACAGTGTCCTGTTCATTTGGATAGAGGTCAATAAAGTCATCTAAAGGGGAGAAGTTGCTGTGTCTTCTCTGACCAGAGGATTAAGCCAGTATATATACATCATCACCAAAACTGTTCCGTTACAATCAGTAATGTGAATCTCTTGTCTAAGTCATAAAAGGCTAGTATAAGAACAAGTAGAATAGACTGGAAAGTAAAAAAAAAGAAATGTACATCCATTTACTGTATCATATAACAATATTCAAAATAAAGACAATATATACAGTTGAAACCAGAAGTTTACATAAACTATATAAAAAGACACATATGCTTTTTTTCTCACTGTCTGACATGTAATTAGACAATCACTTTTCCTGTTTTAGGTTTGTTAGGATTAAAGAAATTATTTTTATTTGCTAAATGCCAGAATAATGAGAGAAGGATTTTTTTTAGACAATTTTTCAATACTTGCTTCAAAGTCAGAAGTTTACATACATTTCATTAGTATTTGATACCATTGCCTTTAAACTGTATGACTTGGGTCAAACGTTTTGGATATTCTTCCACAAGCTTTTCACAATAGTTGGCAGGAATTAACTTCCTGGCTGATGTCTTGAGGTGTTGCTTCAGTAGTTCCACATAATGTTCTTTCCTCATGCTACCATCTATTTTGTGTAGAGCACCAGTCCCTCCTGCAGCAAAACAATCCTACAACATGATGCTGCCACTCCCGTATTTCACAGTTGGGATGGTGTTCTCAGGCGTGCAGGCTTCCCCCTTTTTTCCTCCAAACCTAACAATGGTCATTATGGCCAAACAGTTCGATTTTAGTTTGGTCAGACCACAGGACATGTCTCCCAAAATTAAGGTCTTTGTCCCTGTGTGCATTTGCAAACTGTAACCTGGCTTTTTTATGTTTCTTTTGGAGTAATGGCCTCTTCTTGGCAGAGTGGTCTTTCAGCCCATGTCGGTACAGTACTCGTTTCACTTTGGATAATGACACACTCTTACCAGCTTCAGCCAGCATCTTCATAAGGTCTTTTGCTTTTGTTCTTGGGTTGATATGCACATTTTCTGACCAAAGCATGTTCATCCCTGGGACACAGAACCTGTCTCCTTCCTGAGCAGTATGATGGCTGGACATTCCCATGGCGTTTATACTTGCATATAATTGTTTGAACAGATGAACGTGGCACCTTCAGGCATCTGGAAATTGCACCCAAGGATGAACCAGACTTGTGCAAGTCCACAATTCTCTTCTTGATATCTTGGCTGACTTTCCCATGATGTTACACAAAGAAGCAGTGTGTTTCAGGTGTGCCTTAAAATCCACAGGTGTGTCTCTAACTCAAATGTTGTCAATAAACCAGAAGCTTCCAAAAACATGACATCATCATCTGGGCTTACCCAAATTGTTTAAAGGTATAGTAATCTTAGTGTGTGTAAACTTCTGACTTTGACGAAAGTAATACAAAATTGTCTAAAAAAATACTTCTCTCATTTTTCCTGGCATTTAGCAAATAGAAATAATTTTGGTAATCCTGACAGACCTAAAACAGGATAAGTGATTGTCTGATTTCACGTCAGACAGTGAGAAAGAAAAAGCATACATGTCTTTTTATATAGTGTATGTCAACTTCTGGTTTCAACTGTAGTCTCCTATCACTACATTATTGATATAATTATGATATATTGCCCAGTCCATACACATATTCCCATGTGTATCTGTATAGACTCAATAACCAGGCCCAGCCAGCCAGCCAGCCTCTTCTCCCACAGTGAAGGAGCTTTCTGTTGTCCAGCAGATGTTTTGGAGGGGGAAATGTTCTGGCCTGTTAGTGACTCAGCCAGGCCTTCTAGCTCCTGATTGGTGTAGCCAGCCACTGCCTTTGATTGGGATTCTGGAGAATAGGAGGTGCTGACTTATAAGTGAGTAAATTGGCTGGCAGAAGAATAACTGTGACATGCCCAGTTCTTTAACTCAGCCTCCACCTCAACAACTTCTGTCTTTTTCAGTCCTGGCAGCCTCTAACCTTGTTCATCCTCAAAAACACTGTCACATTAGGCTGTGGCACCAGAAGCAGAGAAACTCCTCCCTTTGTTACTAGTGCTGCTCTGAGAATTTGAGGTTTGATTTGATGCTGTGATCATTTCAAATTTATTATTGAAAAACAAAACAAAAAAAAAGCAGGAAAAACCCAGAAACAAACACAACTACCAAGAACTTGCCCCTTGCTGTACCATTAATCATTATCAGACTTGCATTTGTTGACATAAGCTGGCTGGCAAAATTCGTTAGCAACAAATGAAGCCGTACAGTGAATTTCATTGAAAAGTTGTCATTCAAACTAATTCCCAGCTTTCAAATTTCATGCTGAGCCCAAGTTAAGATAACCCTGGTGATATCATCAGGATGTGCCTTATGTTATGTTAAACATTAAGCAATTGTTCTCACAGGCTGATCTGATACACATTGTGATCTGAATATAAACATTTTTCATGTTCAAATTTTGAGCGAGGAAACATTAAGACAGATCACACAAGTCAGGACAGGAAAGCTCTACAGTGGGTGATAAAATCAGAGCAGTAGACCAGCAACACCCAACTACAGAGCATTAGTGACATTGGTGATGTCTGCCCAGAGTCCAAAGGATACAACAGCCACCCAGCAACAGGCTGTTCACCCTGCTGCCATCTGACAAAAGATATAGACGTATCTGCTGCTGTACCACCAGGCTACAAAGCAGCTTCATTCCTCAGAGTGAGAGACTCCTGAACTCATCCTCCACACTCCACAACACACCATGAAAATATATATATATGTATTTTTTCTTCTGAAGCGTAAAGGGACCCTGTGTTGTAGAGTGGCAATCGACCTAGAACCTTGAGGTCATTTCAATTGATCCTGAGGGAAGCATGAATGACTGTGCCAAATCCAATGCCTATTCATTCACTAGTTAGTTTGAAATAAATACAAATGAAAATGGCAACCTCATGGTGGTGCTATATAAAAGGTCAGGAGTTTTTTGAGTAATCCAAATACTACCTCTTGGAGCCATGGAAAGTCTACACAATTTTATCACAAACCCCCAAAAAGTTGTCAAAATAAGTTCTGACAGACCTGCAGTACCATCCAAAATTAAATCATATTTTCACAACTATTAAGATGTAGTGCTGTGTAGTCTATATCTTATATAAAAGTCCATCTCATATCTCATGTTGAGATTTTTCAGTGTCCACATTAAATCAGAATAACAATATAGCATTATCTGGATATGAATTCCAGTTCAAATTGGGCATTCACTGCTGACTCATTAACACAACAGCCACTTAAGCAAACACCTTAATTTTATAGGCACTTGATATGAATCACAACATGCACCATTGACTCCACTCTGGCTAAATGCAGATGAATAATGCGTTGTGTCTGTTGTAAGAGGCCTACAGGTCTTGGGCCTCATTCAGACCAAACTGGTGTTGCGTCAAAAATGCCAGAGCTCCTATTCAATCATGTAATGTGGGCTGCAGGAGGTGCTGGGGAAAAAAGTAGTCCTCCCCACTGGTGTGATTCATCACACCAAGCCTACAAAATTACGCGAAGGAGTTCTTGAAGAAATCACATAGGGCTTTTTCACTGACACTTATGGCTGACACAAATCATGCCAAGCTGATTGCCATTATCAGTTTAACCATGTCAAGCCGCAGCCAAGATAAGGCATCTCCAGAGTTTTGGCTGTTGAAAGCCCAACATTTCCTGCATCATAGCAAAAGCTTTTAAATAACTTAATGCCATGGGATTGTTATTGTAAAGAATGTATAGGAAATTAAACATGTTTATTGCAGAATTAGTGGTGGAGCTCAGCAAGCAACAATTTTTCCAGTAATACTGCATGAAGATAGAGCCTTTACAGCCACCTCTTGGAAAACTATTCAAGACAGCAGTTGTCAACTTTGCCACATTTCCACAACATTTAATTCCATTCATTCCTCCATTTCATCATTCGCTGTTATCAGCCTTTTCTTCGTTTGTTCGTCCATTAACATTAACAGTAACATTAACCATTTACTCCCAACACCAGCAGAGACCAGGACAAACAAAAGTGTTGACCTACCTACACTCTCTGGCTGAACAACTTACAACTTATCGTCTCTCAAACATGACACCCTGATAGTGCACTCCTCCAGTTTCAGCCCTCCTTCCTTTCTTCTCTCTCTTTCTCTGTTTTCTGACAGCCTGGCCTGCTGTCTTCCCAAGGAGCTGCATAAGGCCCTACATAAAGCCTGATTACGCGTCCACGAGACGCTGCCACAGATGGTAAAAGGCCTGTGCCTGTCTCGCTTCCTCGTTCTCCTCACAGCAGCCACATTCCATCCCTCTGGGCTCGGTAAAAGATAAGCATGCTGCACATTTGCCTGAAGTGGTACGACATATTGTAGAGGGAGCGGAAAAATGCTGCAGCATAAGATCCTGTCCATTAGACCAGTAAACATCAGCACCGATTTCACCACAATGGAAATGCTACCTATTAGCTCAAAGGGGATTGGTGGTAGTGGTGGTGAAGGAGAGCAAGTGTGTGTGTGTGTGTGTGTGTGGGGGGGTTTGGGGGGGGGGTTTTGGGGGGGGGGGGGGGGGGGGGGGGGGGGTTGTTTGAGGCATTATTTTTGACTTTGTTGCAAAAACTGCAGATGGAGCTGAAAAGATACAAACACGTACACACTGCCCCCTCCCTTTTTTCTGGCCACTTTGTTCCCATCCCCAGGGTTTCTCGTCACATCCTTACCATTGAGGCGCACTGACACTCAGGTGGGCCGTCCACTTAGAAGCATACACACATCATGCATGCACGTATGTACAATCCATATCTGCCTCATACATTTAGCATATCTGCACATCAACTCGTACAATATTGCCTGTCTGTGTGCTATGTCTGGGGAATACTATTCATGCTCAGCCACACACACATTCAAAGAAGCAATGTATCTGAAACAAGGGAAGAAGACGGGGATGGGTGGTGATGACAATGGATACAGGAGACAAATAAGCACCAATCTCAGTCTTCTTCTTACCTTCCAGGAGGAAACAGCTCACCTGGATGCCTCTGAAGAGCAGACAGAGCGCATTCAGGCCAATCTCCCTCCCTGTAAACCAGCTCGAAGCATCTCTCTCTCTCTCTCTCTCTCTCTCTCTCTCTCACCCTCTCTCTCTCACTCTCCCTCTCTCTTCCCTCTCTTCCGCTCCCTTTGCAAGCTGGAAATGAGGAGATTGTACTGAGCCGAGGGGGGAGTGAAATCTGAGGCGGCGGGGGTTATTAGGAAGCTGGGTTGTTTCTGGCTGACAGCCCTGCAAGATTGTGAGCTCATGGCTCATTAGGGACAGGGAGGGGTGGGGATTGGATGCAATGCAGCAGATGGGAGAAAAAAGTCCACCTTAGAGGATATTCTGAAACCCTTGAGAACCCCCATTCAACTGAGATGGTACAGCCCAGACGAGTTTAAGGAAGCAAACAGTGTCTGCAGCAGCAGCAGCTAGCAGCTGAAGCTATAGTGATATAGCCAGGACATGAATGAGCGTGAATCTGAACAGAGCTAAACTAAGATGAGCCGTGTGGCACTTTTTTTCCTTTTCTTTTTTTTATATGCCTCTCTGGGCCAAAGCACCACAGATGAAACGTGAAACCTTGGTGTATTGTCAGCCTAAATCATTCAGTTTTGCTTGAACATGCAAAGATAGCATCAACAAAAATACAGACAGACTATCCTCATCATCCATAACCTGAGTTTGGAATAATGCTGTGTCCTTGATCAGTAAAAAAAAAAATGTTCCTCTTTCGAAGATTGCTCCCAGCATACATGTGCACTGTAATTTAAATTACACACAATGTGGGTCATAAAAACATAATTGATATCATATAATAGATTCCATGCCTGTCAGTACAACACATTAATTTCTATCAAATAATTATGGAAAAAAAATAGGTCGATTTCCATCACTGAACATGTGCTCTTCACATTCCACTGTAGATTTGTAAACGTGATGGAGGCAGATGACTAAACGCTGCTGAGCATCAGTCTACTGACTGGAAAGTCAGCTAGTTTCTTCCTGTTTAACAGTGTGGCTGATAGTCAGATGTTTTGTTGTTTGTTTTACCATTGTTAGCAAAATGATGTTTCAGCATGATTAAAATCATTAGCATGGATATTAGCACAGATACAAATAGTAATGATACTAGCATGGAGATTGATAGCTATTACTCTAACATGACTATTATTATACCACTAGTACCAGTATACCACTGCAAATCTACTCCTGTCAGAAAGTAACTACTGGGTAAAGTTGGACCAGTTATTTGCTTCTAATACCATAAACTCTGGCTTCATGACAGATTAATTTAAATTTAGGCTAATTTAGGCCATGACCACAATACAATTGTATAATATGTAAACCAGCGTACTGTTATACATATTATATTTATAATCACCTGGAGAAGCCTGGAAGCACTGTGAAGATCATGTTCTTTGATTTCTCCAGTGCTTTCAACACTATACAGCCTGCAGTCCTGGGGGACAAGCTGGAGCTGGCCGGGGTGAACCAACACCTCACATCCTGATGTGAGGTGTTGGTTCACAGGATGTGAGGACTCGGGACTATGTGTCGGACACGATAACCTGCAGTACAGGGGCCCCACAGGGAACAGTCCTGGCCCCTTTCCTGTTCACCCTGCACACTGCAGACTTCTACCACCAATCCCCTCACTGCCATCTACAGAAGTTCTCTGACGACTCTGCTATCATCGGCCTCATCAGGGATGAGGACGACAGAGCCTACAGAGAACTTATTCAGGACTTTGTGGATTGGTGCCAGCGGAACCATCTCCATCTCAACCAAAGAGCTGGTGGTGGATTTCCACAGGCGCAAACAACCCTGCACACAGGTGAACATCCTGGGAACAGACATTGAGATGGTAACATCTTACAAGTATCTGGGAGTTCACCTGAACCCTAAACTGGACTGGACTGATCACACTACAGCGACATACAAGAAAGGTCAGAGCAGACTCTATCTGCTGAGGAGGCTCAGGTCCTTTGGGGTGCAGGGGGCACTCTCTGTGGTGGCATCAGCCATTTTCTATGGAGTAGTCTGCTGGTGCAGCAGCATCTCGGCAGCAGACAGGAGGAGACTTGATAAACTTATCAAGAAAGCCAGCTCCACCCTGGGATGCCCTCTTGACTAAGTGCAGGTGGTGGGAGAGAGCAGGATGATAGACAAGCTGTCATTGCTGTTGGTGCAGGAGTCCCACCCCTTGCAGGACACTATCTCAGCACTGGGCAGCTCCTTCAGCAACAGACTGATACATCCTAAGTGTGTGAAGGAGAGGTATCGCAGGTCCTTCCTTCCGGCTGCTGTCAGACTTTACAACCAGCACTGCTCCAAATAGCCTATATACCTCACCCTGTGCCCTGCACTGTGCAGTATGTCTGCACAAGGTCAAGGTAACACCCATATTTATTCCATATTTATTATCTGTATTTAAAATCTACTATACTATAATATATATATATATATATATATTATATATATATATATATATATATATATATATATATATATATATATATATATATATATATATATAAGGATTTCTGATTGTGATTATGATTATGATGGTTATACTGTGGTATATAGCATACGTAATACTATAACCTATTGATTGATTGATGGAAATGTATATTACTCAGCCAAACTGCTTTCATTGACTTAACGTCAAGCATCGACTCTGATAAAATATGTTGCAGTATGCACGTTTCAATTGGTTGACAATCTGCCAATAATCACAGAGAAGAAGTAGGAGAAAGAGCAGAAAAGACAAAGATAGAAGCTACATCCAAATGTTCTGTATGGACTTCCTCGCTCTTGCAGACTCAGGGACTTTGCAGGAGTGTTGGCTTCAAACCTTCAATTTAGTCAATCCACTATGGGCCTCAAGTGGACACCTTGAGTCTTTCTTACCTTCAGGTAACATAATAACACAATAACCGTGAGGTACGCAGCAGTATCTCTCCCTCAAACAGTGGCCAGCAGGTGAATTGATGTTCATTTATCGTCCGCTGATTGAGCTGGAATACGTTGTACTGTGATCACACACAGCAGCAAAACTACACAAGTTTTGGATACGAGCGCGGGGTCAGCAGCAGCATCCTGACAGTGAGTGAAAGAAGGCTGCCATCCTGTTAATGAGAGCAAAACAGTGGGGTTGATCAAATTGAAGGACCAGACCTTGTTCTTCCTTCTGCAGGCCGTGAGGAACAACTGGGTTGTAGAGTGTTCCTCCACAGATCCAAAAGTAATAAAGAGTATTCTAACAAAAAATAAAGTACTAAAAAAACAGACTTGTTTGTCTCTTCCAGTGAGTAAGGAACTGTGGCCTAGCTAGAGCAAAATTGAATCCCCGAGTGTAACCTAACAGAGAGGAGAGTAATGATGGACCTTCTAGTTTCTGACCAACTAGCAGTAGGAGCTGATGGTAGTGTGATGAGTGAAATCTGTTCTTCAAGGTTTGACACTGCAGCCCCGGCCTCTGCTGGCTCTCCTGTTGACTGTCTCCAGCCACTACTGCTTCTGACCCCCCTCCCTCCTGATAGCACCTCATCCAACTTGATGAGCCCTCAAACCCATTCTCCCCTCCTCACAGCTCCTCTGGCTTCCATGTTACCTGCCCTCCTCTCACTATGGACTCCAACTCTCCCCCCTCTCGACCTTCACTGTTAACACTGCTTCATTTGAGGAGATAGCTGAGCAAACTCCCCACCGAGGGCGCATCGTTAGACCTGGTCATTCCGGGCTATAGCCCCAGATTTTTTGGGAATAGTTTTGGTTAAGGTATAACAGCGCACTTTCCATGACCCTAGAGTTAGATCGGGTCAAATTATGTGTTTCTGATTGGACCAAAGTGTCAGTTGGAGTTCTGACGGACTGGAATTCCAACACTACTAGAACAGCCGTAAGCATCATTTGGATAAAATTATATCATTTGGATATAATAGGGAATGTTCTACCTGCTTTAACAGCCTATGCACACAGCACGTCTCACTGTCAATTTGCCAAGGAGAAGGAGAGAGATGCACGTCTTCTAGCTGGAAATAGAGTCATTATTTTGAGTTTGTCAGCTAAAGATTAGAATATTAAGGTTTGTTGTTTACTCTGTGCTGGAGACAGAGTACTATCATGCTTTGAATGAGTTTAAAGGAGTAATCAGTAATCAGATTACTTTTTCAAGGTAACTGAGGCAACACTGTGCAGGGCTAAAGCCCCGGATGTTTTGCACTCCTAGCGACGCCCCTGCCCACCGGTAAGGCTGCAGGCCTTGATGATGTCAGCCCACGGACTCTCAGAGCCTGTGCCGGACAGCTCTGTGGAGTGCTTCATCCTGTCTTCGACATGAGCCTGGGTCTCCAGAGGGTCCCTGTGATATGGAAGACGTCCTGCCTCATTCCAGTGTCAAAGACATCGCAGTCCAGTGGTTTCTCGGACTACTGACCGGTGGCACTGATGACACATATCATGAGGACTCTGGAGAGACTCATCCTGGATCAGCTTAGGCCTATGGACAGGCCGCACCTGGATCACCTCCAGTTTGCATACCAGCCCCAGACTGGAGTTGAGATGTCTGCTGAACCGTGTCTACACCCACCTGGACAAGCAGGGGAGCACTGTGAGGGTCATGTTCTTTGACTTCTCCAGTGCTTTCAATACCATCAGGCCTGCTCTACTGGGTGACAAGCTGATGGCGATGCTGGTGGATCCCCCCCTTGTGTCCTGGATTGTGGATTGTCTGACCAGACTCTGTCTGCTCTGTTGTATAGTATTCTTCCTTGAGACGAACATGGCGATTTCCTCCAAAAGGGCTTGCTGGTGAGGAAACTGGTGCCTGGTGAGGCGAATTTTGTTGGTGAACCATTGTTCCAGATTGTTGCACCGGAGAAGTTTTGCCATATGCTGTTGAAAATCAGGCATGATGATTTGGGTCATCTAGGGGTGAGGAAAACCTATGACGTATGTTTTGCAGTATTTTTTCCGGCCAAAGCTGAAGAGCGATGTTTCCAGGTATATTAAGTCGTGCCATACTTGTCAACTTACTAGTAAGCCAAGTCAGTGAATCAAGCCCGCACCGCTTTGTCCCAACCCAGTTATTAGTCAGCCATTCGAGCATTAGGTTATTGACTGCATGGGACTGTTGCCTCCATCAAAATCTGGCTGCCCTAACTTGTTAACTGTGATGTGCCAAACTATGCGGTACCCAACGGCATATCCGTTGTGTTCTGTTACCACCAGGTAAATTGTCAAGGCTTTGTCACAGTTTATTTCTATTTTTGGTATTCCGAGGGTGATTCAGAGCGACCAAGGTCCTAACGTTATGTCTCATCAAGGTGAAGCATAACCATGCTTCAGTATACCATGCGCAGAGCCAGGGGGCGTTGGAGCGCTTTCACCAAATGTCTTTGCTGCACTCTATTTGTGTTGAGCTTGGGGGGGATTGGGAAGAGGGCCTGCTGTGGCTGATATTGTCATCCCGTGAAGTCATGCAAGAGAGCACCAGATTCAGTCCAAACAATCTTGTTTTTGGTCAGACAGTGCACGGTGCGCTTTCGGTCCTTCGGGATGATTTGGCTGAGGTTGATCCACCTACAAATTTGGTCGACTATGTAAATGGGTTTCGGCATCGCTTGTTTACAGCTGTTGAGCGAGCACTCTAGGAAAGGAGGAAAACTTCCCACCTCTGTCATGTGAATTTATTGAAGCCCTATTATTCACGTGCTGCTCCTGCAACATCTGTTTCAGACTCTCAAATGTTAGCCCTGCACACCTTGTTAATTCTGTGTCTTCAAGTTTGGTATCTACTGCCTTGGGGTCGGATGCGGAGGTAGATGTCAGAGCACCTGACAATCCTGTCATTTGTGGTAGGCTAAGAAACTAAGAGATACTGTGTGATTTGGGTCAGTTGACTGAGTCTCACTGCTCTGAGCTTGTGGAGTTAATTAGGAGCTATCCAACACTGCTTGGCGATACCCCATCGCGCACACACCTCACAGAGCATGACATTGACATGGGGGCCTGCACACCAATAAAGCAACATTTTTATAGGTGTGTGCCACACAAACACTGAGTAATGTAGTCCAAGGTACAATATACTGTATGTTGGATAACAATATTGCGGTCCCATTATAGTCTCACTGGGCATCACCCTCGTTGTTGTTTGACAAATCTGATAAATCACCCAGATTTTGCAAAGACTACTGGAAAGTAAATAAAGCCACAAAACCAAATTCATATCTGTTACCCCGGATGGAGGACTGCATTGACCAGGCTGATGCAACCAAATTTGTGAGTAAATTCGACCTTTTGACAGGTTATTGGCAAGTTCTTCTTTCTGCTCGTGCTCTGGAAATTTCTACCTCTATTATGCCCTCTGGTTTGTATGAGAATACTGTCATGAGTTTTGGACTTCAGAATGAGCCCACTACCATTCAGCGCCTTATGAATTTGGTTGTGGGGGGTCACAAAGGTTGCATGGTTTATCTGGACGATGTAGTCATTTTTAGTGACACCTAGGATGCTCACATTAAGCGCATCCGTGCATTGTTTGGCCATCTGGCCAAGGCACATCTCACTGTCAATTTGCAAAGGCGATGTTGACAAACCTGGGTCGGGTGGTAGGACAGGGCAATATCCGTCCAGTAGATGCTAAAGTGAGAGCTATAGAGCAGTACCCTGTGCCATGTACAAAGAAGGAGCTCAAGTGTTTCTTGGGCTTGGCCAGTTATTACAGTAGTTTTTGTAGAAAACTTTCCTAAAGGGCAGTTTTGTTGCAAGAAATGGATGGAGTTGATAGACCTGTGCGTTACTTCTCAGAAAAGTTGAACTCGTACCAGTGTAATTTGAAGCACCGTCTCTTATTTGGGCGTTTCAACATCTTGAGGTTTATGTTGATGCTGGGGGTGGTCCCCTCGTTGTTATACCAACCATAATCCTTTGACATTTTTGGGTTCACTGCAGTGTCCGAATAAGCGTCTCATATGTGGTCTCTGCTCCTGCAATCACACTATTTAGATGTTCGGCACATTAAAGGTACAGACGACATTATAGCGGATGCTCTTTCCCATGCCCCTGTGGGCTAAGTTAAAGTTAAGAGTTAAGAGTTAAGAAGTGAAAGTAGTTAAGGAACATTTATCGGACACCTAGTTTTGTATGTGAATACAGTTCATTATATTTTGTATTATAGTGGGGTGGCTTAGCTGAAACATCATGCACTTTGTGATAAAGTCATGAAATTTGCTACAGTTAAGGCCAAAGGCATTCTAAAAAAAAAAATAGGGCCATCGTGAATTTTCAACATTGCGGTTGTGGTAGCCACCACTGACAACAGTATTCAGATCACTTTTCTTATTTGCATGGTATAAAATATGATGTTAATGATCTTGTAAGTTAAATGTATTCACCATACCTAGTTTAAGGAAGTTTATACATGAAGACTACATATAAATCAATAAAAATTCAAGATGATTGACACGATCAGCATGAAAGATGAGATATGACTTGACAATTGCAACATACCTTGAGTTCATATTTGTCATATGCTTGGCTCTAGGTAGGCTTACAACTGGATAAATAAAACTTACTGTAAAACTTATTTTATTATAATAACTAGCTCACAACTAAAAAAATAAAACTTATTTAAGAAAAACCCTTATTTTCCCCCCATTGGCACCCTGTTTCACATAAATAGTTAGCATGCTAATGTGCTAATGCCACATTTCAAATGGTGGATTGCTGTTAATATAAGACTACTTGGTAGGAAGATACTGCAGAACCATGTCTGCTTTATTTAGGCTTGAAAATAGATCAATTAAACTTATTTTAGAAAAACCTTTATTATTTTCGCATTAACACCTTGTTCCACATAAATAGTTAATGTCCCAATACCATGTTTCAAATGATGGATTGCTGTTAATATAAGACTACTTGGTAGGAACATACCACAGAAACATGTCTGCTTCATTAAGGCTTGGAAATAGATCAATTAAACTTATTTTAAAAAACCCTTATTATTTTCCCAACAACACCCTGTTCCACATAAACAGTTAACGTGGCTAACATGGTAATACCATGTTTCAATGATGGACTGCTGCCCTCAGCAAGCCACCCCTTGCTGATCTGTCCTAAATTTCTCCGTGCACACATGAGGAAGCTGACTTTCGCATGTTATGACGTGGCCCATGCAGTACGAAATGGTCATCATAAAATTATGATCCAAACTGTCGATACTGATGTTGTGGTTCTGGCTCTGGCAGTAGCTCAAGGTCTAAAGGCACGGGGTGAGCTTTGGTTGGCATTTGGAAAGAGTTTATAACACCTAGCAGCCCATGAAATCTCAGCTGCACTTGCACATGCTCTTCCAGTGTTTCATGTTTTGACTGGCTGTGACACAGTATCAAGCTTTCCTGGGCATGGGAAAAAGACTGCATGGGCTGTCTTTCCAGAGCTTACAAATGCCCTATTAGAACTGTCCTCTGCCCCACATGACATTCTCCATGGCAACTATTGAAAGGTTTATAATCCTGCTCTATGGTCGAACCAGCACATCCACAGACATAGACCAGCTAGGAGGAAGTTATTTGCAAAGAGGCACAATGTGCAGTCAATCCCTCCAACAAAGGCTGCCCTAAAGGACTTAAAAAAGCCGCAAAAAGCTGCCTTAGACTGCACAGCTCTCTTTTAATGTGAAGAGGATTACTGAGTCTTCCACGATTTACCCCATGTTTGGACAGTTCCTATTGTCAGTTAGGCCTATCTTGCATTGTGAGATTCCAAATAGGCTAAATTCTAAAGTTGCTACCCGAATTCGTAATCATAAAAATGTGTGGAATCCATGCAACTTTGAAGCAGTAATGATTTTCAAACCAGTCATGGTGGCCATCTTGAAAAATAACAGCCTCTCTGAAATGTATTTGTGTCATTCATGTACAAACTCCAAAGAGGTAAATAAATGTAGCTAACTATACCAGTGGGGTCTGCTCTGTCACACAGTGTGAGATAAGTGTAACAAAGTCTTGGTGCCAATATACAATGTATGTATATGTACAGTATGTCAGAATATGTGATCAATACCCACTGACCTGTGGCAATAAATTGCTACTATCCTTGCTAAGGATGCAGAGACATGTTATCCATTCCCTCATGTTTTGAAGAATGTATGTCACAACAAGTTTGTGGACCTGGTCATGACCAGGGCACAGAGGGCAATGCGCACAGCCAATTCAACCGAGTGCAACTGAGGTACAGTATATTAGTTGTTCAGCAGAGACATGCTATCTTATTGTATTCTGCATCACATCATGTCATATTCTATTCTATTCTATTCTATTGGTGTGTAGCAGCATTCACAATGTGAGAACTAGTGAAGAGATACATTTCTGACTTTCTTTCTTAAATGTACCATTTTTAGCAAGAGGAAACAGTTTCTGTATAATATATGGACTTTTGTGCATGTTTCTTTCCCAAATATAAGATTACACCATACAAAATACATTTGCACTGCTTTCCCTGCAACAGTTTGTTTAAAAAACTGATTTCAACAGACTACAACAACAAAAACTGTGAATGAGAAGCACCAGATCAGGATTTGTTTAGTGTTTCCACAAGTCCATGCTCAAGTCAACTTTGAAAAGTATGCAGCAGAACAGTGAGGTCACAGCTGGCTCTTGGGGCATCACAAGCCTTGAAATAGGATTCATGCAGCTGAGTCACATGATTATAGAAGTCAACTCCTGATCCACATCAGACAAATAACTGATGAATTATCTGACCTGGATGTCACAATATTATTCTACTGTCCAATCCCCCTGTGGCACAAAACACGTTACACAGCCAGAGCATGAAACACAAATTCTGTTCTCTCTTTTTGTTTTGTTTTTTGTTTTGTTTTTTTTCTGGTGGACATTCAAAATATTCTATAATCCTACCATCATCAATCATCCCGATGATTTTTTACCAAACTCCAATTTTGACAGACTGTTATTTTGTCACTGGGGCTTGAGAACATGATCAAAATTATTTACTTTCTTAATCAAAAGAACATGACCATAAGCTCACAGTTAGTTTGGCTCAGCTGGAAACAGATTTGTCATTATCAAGAATATTCAACCAACATCTGCTCTTTCTATGATTACTGGATTCA